>NC_056040.1:32955158-33262851 GCF_004379255.2 Salvia splendens
ATTCTGGGATTAATTAAATAATTCTTCACTATTAATTATCGGCCCAAAGATTTATTTAAAAGTCCAAGACTTAATTATTTCCCCACCTTATATCTCCAATTTAAATTTTAAAGCCCAAAACAATTAACTCATCCTTATTTCTCCATTTCATTTAATAATGTCCAACAAAAAAAAGAGCCCAAAGCTTATACTCCCCATCCTTATTTATCCAACTTAAAATTCGGGCCCAATAACAAAAGAAAGAATGGCCCAACTCAAACACAAAACAAAACAAAACTTTCCCCTACTCACTCATCTCGGTCAACTCTCTCTCTTTCTCCCTCTCACCATTCTAATTCCTTTCTTTTCTTCTTCTTCAATTTCCCCATATTCTACTCTTCATGATTCCAATCACAAAATTAATCAAATTATTCCACCGACCCATAGCTAACAGATGCGAATTGCTCAATTCTTCCATCACCTAATGCTTTCATGAGTTCGTCTGGCAGCGGATCCCAAATCGGCACCAATTTCTCCTAATTTCTGTCGGCTTCTCCAATTCACCCCACGACGCTGGCCGCTGCTCGTCGGGAAGACAGAGTGTTGCCGCCACGGTGCTGTCGGTGCAGTCGTCGGGTCAGGATTCACCACCTCCGTCGCACAACACCGCTGCTGCCGTCGGAGTGGAGGAAATTCTGCCGCCGATCCGCCGGGAAGAGCTGCTGCTGGAGCGCGTCCACCGCCGTCCAGCCGTGCCCCGATTGACCTCCGAACAACCCCGGAACAACCCGAACAGCCCCGAAAGACTCCGACCCCATGAAAGATAAGTTCTAACAGTTACAGTTCAGTTTCGTTTGTGTGTTCAATTGAAATCTACTTCTTTTTGCGTTTTAGGTTTGAAAGATTAAAGGGGAGTTCGATTGGTGTTGTTTGATTGGAGATGCTTGTTGATTGCATTATGTGGGAAGGGTGCAGGATGATATGTCGTGCATAGAATGCTAAAAATTCATGCTTTAAATTTGGATAGAAATTATACCTTGATCAGATTTCGAAAGACAACAGGTAGCTCTCTCTCACGAATTTGGTTCTCAATTTCTGCCGGAAGAAGATTAAATGAGATGGTTTGGATTTTGAAAAAAATAGAGGAAACTCTATAGAATTACCTTGAATCTAAGTTGTGAAGAAGTCTTGGTTTTCTTGCTATAGAGAACGAGTAGAATAGTAAAATAAACTGAATTGGAGATTTAAAATAGAGGGAGGGGTGGTTTGGATGTGAGAGAGATTTGGGGAGAGAGGGAACGGTTTTTCCAATGTGGGTTTACATTTTCGAATTCTGCTTCTTTTTATTTATTTTGGATAAATTTGAATTTATTTGGTATTTATTTGCAGATCACGGAGAAAGAAAATCTCTGCAAAATCTTTAATTAAAATTTTGAATTAAAGCAGCCCACAATTTATTTATCACGGACTGGATTTCTATATTATTTATCCGATTTATTCGATCCAACTCGCGGATTGAGTCCAATATACTTATTCCTCACGAAAAGGAATGATTTTACATTCGCGCAGTAATTTATTTCACAAATCTCTAGTCCAACAACAATTCCACTCAACAATTAATTCACGGACTTCGCAATATTAAAAGCATTAAATTCAAGTACTTTAGGGTTTAAAAAAATTAGGTTTAGAAAAAACGGGGCGTTACACTAGTGGTCGGCTCTGTTATTGTTTTCAAAACGTCGTGCCGAGTCGCCGAACCTTTGGGAATAGTGGGTGGTGGTGGTGGTGCTGTTGTTGGTGCGGTTATTACGGCGGACGGTTTGGTTTGTCCCATCATTGATGTAAACATGGAAAAGACTTTCATCGCCTCTTCAGGACCGCCGAACTTCTGCATTAAGTCTGACATAAACACTGCCGATTTGTTTTCCATGGCTTGAATCTGAAAATCACTTAAAAACTTGGAAGAAAATTCCGATTAGGGTTAAAGAAATGTGGGTATTGCGAGAGAGAGAAATTTGGGGATTTTTTAGAGTGAGAGAAAGTTTGGTTTGAGAAATTAAGAATAAGGAAGGAAAATAGGTATTAGATAGGAATGGGAACGGTTGCAGACGGTTGCAGGCATGAGGTCAGCAACCGTACGCCTTCCCATAAAGTGTGACTTTGAAATTCGAATTGTACCACTTTCCTCCCAAACTAAAACTCCCTTCCCCATGTAAACGCTCCCTTCTCGCAATACCATACTTAGGCAAAAAAAACAAAAATGAAACGCCAGACTCCTAGGTCAAGGATTCAAAGGTGACAAAGCAATTTCCCTAAAGAATCTGGCATTCCGAAAATATTTTTGGAAGATTAGAATTTTTTTTTGTTTAGTAATTTTTTTATTTTTAGGTAAGCAGTTAAACTATTTACACATTCAAACGAGTGCTCTTCGAGATCCCCTGGTTTAGTGTATAGGTTGAAAATGCATTTCCATTTACCTGACCCAGGAATTCATCGAAAGCACTTACTCATCAGACCGATTAGGCGATAACAGAGAGTGCGCGTAGTGGCACTTCCTCCACTACGCACAACTCAGAATTATCCCTAAAAACTTTTACCCGATGACCATTCACAAGGAAAGGAGTAGAGTTTGAAGCACTGCCCTGAATTTCCACAGCTCCGTTTGCTCGAAGGCCAACAATAGTGTATGGCCCGACCCATTTGGACTTTAGCTTCCCGGGCATCAGCTTGAGCCTGGATTGGAAAAGGAGCACTCTCTGCCCTACTTGGAGTTCCTTGACCCGGAGGTTTTTGTCGTGCCAGAGCCTTTTCTTCTCTTTGTACCAAATTGCGGACTCATGTGACTCCAGTCTCAACTCTTCCAACTCTTGAAGTTGCAATTTTCGCTCTTCCTCACAAGACTGGGGTCGCATATTAATTTCCTTGACCGCCCAGTATCCTCTGTGCTCCACTCCTACGGGCAGATGGCACCTCTTGCCAAAAACCAACCTGTAGGGTGACATTCTTATAGGCGTTTTGTATGCTGTCCGGTATGCCCACAATACATCTCCAAGTCTCTTACTCCAGTCCTTCCTTGACGGATTCACAGTCTTCTCCAATATCGCCTTTATCTCCCTATTGGAAATCTCAGCCTGTCCATTAGACTGATGATGATACGGGGTAGAAAGCCTATGGTGGACCCCGTATTTCCTCATCAGAGCTTCTATTGTCCTGTTACGAAAGTGCGTCCCTTGGTCAGAAATGATTGCACGCGGCACTTCGTATCTATTAAAGATGTTGGTTCTAAGGAACTTGGCCAGTTCTTTGGCTTCACAAGAAGTGGTAGCCTTTGCTTTTATCCATTTCGAAACGTAATCTACAACCACAAGAATATAAGTGTTCCCATATGAAGATGGAAATGGTCCCATGAAATCCATTCCCCAAACGTCAAAAATCTCGGAGACAATCACTGGAAAATGGGGCATTTCATCTCTCTTCGAAATTCCTCCCGTCTGCTGGCATCTTTCACAGTTTTGGCAGAATTCGAAGGCATCCTTGTGTAACGTAGGCCAATAGAAGCCACTATCTAACACCTTCCTCTCAGTTTTCCTTGGTCCAAAGTGACCTCCACAAGCTAGGGCATGGCAATGATTCAGCACATCCCTCTGTTACCAATCTGGAATACACCTCATTATTACTTGGTCGACTCCCATTCTCCATAAATACGGGTCGTCCCAGAAATAGTACTTGGCTTCACTTTTCAGTTTCATCTTCTGGGCCCGGGTGATTTCTTGAGAACTGGGTACTTCTGCAGTGACCAAATAGTTTGCTAGGTCTGCGAACCAAGGTTCGGCGTTCAGTTGACACTTCCCTTTTTCAGAATCCCCTAGACCTGTTACTGCCATTATCTCTTCCCATCTGATGGGTCTAGCAAAATATTCCATGTAATACAGATGCTCCTCTGGGAATGCATCAGGTATAGCTTCGTCTGTTTCCCCCCAGAAAATTCTACTCAAGTGGTCTGCCACTTTATTTTATGTCCCTTCTTGTCTCTGACTTCCCAATCAAATCCCTGCAAAAGTAATACCCAACGGATTAACCTCGGCTTGGACTCTTTCTTCGCCAGAAAGTACTTAATAGCTGCGTGATCAGTGAAAACTATCACCCTCGACCCCAGCAATTATGGGCAGAATTTCTCAAATGAGTATACGACTGCCAGCATTTCCTTCTCCGTGGTGTCAAAGTTTTTTTAGCTTGATTGAGTGTTTTCGATGCATAAAAAATCACATAGCTTTTCCCATCAATTCTTTGACCTAGCACTGCCTCTAATCACTTGCGTCACACATTATTTCAAACGGTAGACTCCAGTCGGGCTCTCTAATGATAGGAGCAGAGACTAGTTTATCCTTCAATAGCTGAAAAGCTTTCTTGCACTCCTCATTGAAAACAAAATCAACATCATTATGCAACAGATGGGTGAGCGGCTGAGCAATCTTCGCGAAATCCTTAATAAATCTTCTATAGAAACCCACACGCCCTCGGAAACCTCTAACCTCTTTCTGGTTCGTTGGGTAAGGCAACTTCAAAATCACATCGACCTTTGCTGGGTCCACCTGTATGCCCTTCTTTGAGACTACGTGCCCCAGGACGATTCCCTTGGGTACCATGAAGTGACATTTTTCAAAATTGAGGACTAAATTTTTTTCCCGACATCTCCTCAATACTACGTCCAAACTTGCCAGACAGGAATCGAAAGAGTTCCCGTACACGGTGAAATCATCCATGAAAATCTCGATACAATCCTCCAGCAGATCCGAGAAGATGCTCATCATGCAGCGTTGAAAAGTGTCTGGTGCATTGCACAGCCCAAACGACATCCTTCTATAAGCATACATGCCAAAAGGACACGTAAACGTAGTCTTCTCTTGATCTTCGGGATCTACATAGATCTGGAAGTATCTATTGTACCCGTCAAGGAAACAGAAATATTGCTTACCTGCCAACCTTTCTAGCATCTGATCAATGAAAGGTAGGGGAAAATAGTCCTTCCCGGTCGCTTCATTCAACTTCCTATAATCGTTGCACATCCTCCACCCAGTAACTAGTCGAGTGGGCACCAATTCGTTCTTGTCATTCTTATCTACCTGTATCCCTGACTTTTTAGGTACCATATGGACCGGACTAACCCATTCACTATCTGGTATAGAGTAGATGATTCCCATCGAAAGCAGCTTCAAAACTTCCTTCAGAACTTCCTCTCTCATGTTCGGTTTTAGTTTGCGTTGGGGATCTCTACATGCCCTCGCACCTTCCTCCAGCCTAATGTGGTGCATGCAAAGATCAGGACTGATCCCCACTAGGTCTAAGAGAGTCCATCCTATTGCCTTCTTATTCCTTCTAATTACTTCCAGTAACTCATTTTCTTGTTCCTTGGTCATCAAACCAGATTATCAATCAAGGGAGTCCGCTGCCAAACCTTATACGTGGGGTTCTTGGATCAATATATCCAACGGGTCCTTCGTCCTATCCCAATCCATATCATTTGGTATCAGAGCCATCTGGTATTGATCTATTCTTAGCTTTACCTTACATTCATATCTTAGTTTCAAAAAAAAAAAATCGAAAAAAAAAGTGAGAAAGGCTAGCACAACTTTATCTTCATTTTATCTAGTTGTTGCAAAAAGAAAAAAAAAGGGGCCAAAAAAAAAAAGTACATATAGTAAACATCTTTACCTTCTTTTATCCATTATCTTTTTTTGCTTTACAAAAAGAAGCAAACAAAAAAACCAGAAAAAAAACCCAAATACATTTTTCACATCATTTTCTCGACCATTTCCTTTCATCCTTCATTCAAGGGCTAAAGTTGGTTGATTGCTATTTGTTCTTGTTTGTTCTTGATTTGTTTTATTCTTGTGTTTTCTTTGCAAAAGAGAAAGAGTGGTAAAAGGCTTGAGAGGTGAGGTTATTTGAGGGGAGGTAAAAGCCAACGAGTGATATACACGAGTGTTTTGTGAGGTTTATTTTTTGTGTGATACACGAGTGAACTGTGAGGATGGATTCTACTGACGATCATATTCCAGTTGATCCTACGTTGAAAGCCATGCAACAACAATTTGCAAGGTTTGCACGGATTCTGGAAAGTGTTTCAGGGCGGTTGGAGAGGCTAGAAGTTCAGGCAACAAATGAAAATAATAACGAGGAGGAAGAGAGTGGAGGAGAAGATGATGCTTCATATAGGCATCAAAATGAGAGACGTGGAAACGGTAGAAGAGGGCGTACAAATGAAGTGGATGGTGATTTGAGAAGCATCAAACTGAAGATCCCAACATTCCAAGGAAGGAGTGACCCCGAAGCTTATTTGGAGTGGGAGAGAAAGGTGGATCTCATCTTTGAATGTCACAACTATTCCGAGGAGAAAAAGGTTAGACTTGCTGCTATTGAATTCGCTGACTATGCTATAGTTTGGTGGGATCAATTGACAACTAGTACAAGGCGATATGGAGGAAGACCGGTTTCGACTTGGGAAGAAATGAAAAGCATAATGCGTAAGAGATTTGTACTTTCTCATTATTTTCGTGAATTGTATCAAAAATTACAATCTATGAAACAAGGTACTAAATCTGTTGATGAGTACTACAAAGACATGGAGATTGCCATGATTAGGGCAAATGTTGAAGAAGATAGAGAAGCAAATATGGCTCGATTCTTATGTGGGCTGAATAGGGAGATTGCAAACATTGTAGAGCTTCAACACTATGTGGAGTTGGAGGACATGGTTCATATGGCCATGAAGGTGGAGGGACAATTGAAGAAGAAGGGAACAATCCAAAAGAATTTTTCAACAAGTTCTCATTCTTCAAGGACAAAAGAGTGGACTTCATCCAAATCCAATTTTGGGGCAGGTTCTAAACCCCAAAATGAAGCGTCGACATCCAAGTCCAAAGAATTTGAGAAGGGTAAAGGTATTTCTACTTCTACTTCTACTCGAAATAGAGATATCAAATGTTTTCGTTGTCAAGGTGTTGGACACATTGCATCTCAATATCCAAACAAAAGGGTGATGATTTTGAAGCCAAATGGAGAGATAGAATCTGAAAGTGAACGTGAAGATGATGATGATGAGGAGGAGGATAAACAATTGGAGGAGATTGGACTAGAACATGGAGAACTTTTGGTCGTTCGAAGGGCTCTAAACATGCAAAACAGAAATGATGATCAACAAAGGGAGAACATCTTCCACACAAGGTGTTTGGTCCAAGGTAAACTTTGCATAATGATTATTGATGGTGGTAGTTGTGCAAATGTTGCAAGTTCTGAAATGGTGGAAAAGTTGAGCTTAACAACGGAAAAACATCCTAATCCGTACAAGCTACAATGGCTTAATGAATGTGGAGAAATTCGAGTGACTAAGCGAGTTCTAATTTCGTTTTCAATTGGCAATTATAAAGATGATGTTCTTTGTGATGTTGTGCCAATGTATGCTAGTCACATTCTTTTGGGGAGGCCATGGCAGTTTGATCGTAAAGTGACTTATGATGGATTTCACAACCACTACACCTTCAAGCACAACAACAAGTCTATCATGCTTGTCTCTTTGACACCTCAACAAGTTCAAGAAGATCAACAGAAATTATCTCAAGCAATGAGAGCTCGTGAGGTTGAGAGAAAAAAAAGCGAGGGCATTGAAAAAGAGTCGAGTGAAAAGAGTCGAGAGAAAAGTAAGAATGAGGGAAAAGAAAAAAAGAATTTCTATGTGAGAGCAAAAGAAATAAAGAGTGCAATAGTTAAAGAAAAGAGTGTTTTCATCTTAGTGTACAAAGAGTCTTTGTTTACCACTAACGAATTAACCACTTCTTTGTCAAGTACTTTTGTGTCTCTTTTACAAGAATTCGAGGATGTCTTTCCCGAGGATGAACCAAGTGGATTACCTCCATTAAGAGGTATTGAACATCAAATTGACTTTGTTCCCGGTGCAGTTCTACCAAACCGACCAGCCTATAGGGCCAATCCCGAAGAGACTAAGGAAATTCAAAGGCAAGTGCAAGAGTTGTTGGAGAAAGGAAAAATCCGTGAGAGCATGAGTCCATGTGCTGTGCCGGTAATTGTTGTTTCTAAGAAAGATGGATCATGGAGGATGTGCACCGACTGTCGAGCAATCAACAAAATCACTGTAAAGTATCGCTATCCTATTCCTAGGCTAGATGATATGCTTGATGAATTGCATGGATCTGTTGTGTTTAGTAAGATCGATTTGAAAAGTGGTTATCATCAAATTCGCATTAGAGAATGAGATGAATGGAAAACAGCCTTTAAAACAAAATTTGGTCTATATGAGTGGTTAGTCATGCCTTTTGGTTTAACTAATGCACCAAGCACTTTCATGAGATTGGTGCACCATGTTTTGAGAAAATTCATTGAAAAATTTGTGGTTGTTTATTTTGATGATATTCTTGTCTATAGCAAAAATGTGGATGAACATCTTAACCATGTGCATGCTATTTTGGACACCTTAAGAAAAGAATCATTGTATGCTAATCTCAAGAAGTGTTCATTTTGCATGCATAAAGTTGTTTTTCTTGGTTTTGTTATAAGTGCTAATGGGATTGAAATGGAAAAGGAGAAGGTGAAAGCTATTTTAGAATGGCCAGTTCCTCAAAATGTAGCACAAGTTAGAAGTTTTCATGGTCTTGCAAGTTTTTATAGGAGGTTTGTCAAGGATTTTAGTACAATTGCTGCACCTTTGAATGAAATTGTGAAAAAGGATGTTTGTTTTTATTGGGGAGAAAAACAAGAGCATGCTTTTAATCTCCTGAAAGAAAAACTTACAACTGCACCAATTCTTTCTTTGCCTAACTTTGATAACATGTTTGAGCTTGAATGTGATGCATCTGGAGTAGGCATCGGAGCTGTTTTGTTGCAGGATGGAAAGCCAATCGCTTACTTTAGCGAAAAGTTGAAAGGAGCTCAATTGAACTATCCAACGTATGACAAGGAGTTATATGCGTTGGTTAGAGCTTTGGAAACATGGCAGCATTACTTGTGGCCTAGAGAGTTTGTAATTCATACGGATCATGAATCTCTCAAGTACTTGAAAGGTCAAGGTAAGCTTAGCAAGAGACATGTTAAGTGGGTGGAATTCATTGAATCATTTCCCTATGTAATCAAATACAAAAATGGAAAAGAAAACATTGTGGCTGATGCATTGTCTCGGAGGTACATTTTGATCACTAATTTGAGTTCTAAGTTGCTTGGTTTTGAGTTGATTATGGAAATGTATGATAATGACCCGGACTTTTCTTCTATCTATTTAGCTTGTGAGCATGCTGCATTTGACAAGTTCTATAGGCATGATGGCTATTTGTTTAGAGAAAATAAACTGTGCATTCCTAAAGGTTCTATGCGTGA
Organism: Salvia splendens; assembly: GCF_004379255.2. Taxonomy (NCBI): domain Eukaryota; kingdom Viridiplantae; phylum Streptophyta; class Magnoliopsida; order Lamiales; family Lamiaceae; genus Salvia; species Salvia splendens. Next base: position 32,964,522 of record NC_056040.1, read on the forward strand.
ATTGCTTGTGCGTGAAGCACATGGTGGTGGTTTAATGGGGCATTTTGGAGTCCATAAGACAATGGATGTTTTGCATGAACATTTCTTTTGGCCTAAAATGCGTGTGGATGTTGAAAGAATTTGTAAAAGATGCATAACTTGCATGCAAGCCAAGTCTAAATCACACCCACATGGTTTGTACAAACCGTTACCAATTCCTAGTGCACCTTGGGAGGATATTTCAATGGACTTTGTTGTTGGTTTGCCAAGAACAAAAAAAGGTAGAGATTCAGTTTTTGTGGTTGTTGATAGGTTTTCAAAAATGGCACATTTTATTCCATGTCACAAAACTGATGATGCATCTCATATCGCTGATTTGTTCTTTAAAGAAATTGTCCGTTTGCATGGTGTTCCTAGATCAATTGTGAGTGATCGAGATGCTAAATTTGTGAGTCATTTTTGGCGAGTGTTGTGGAATAAGTTAGGAACTAAACTCTTGTTTTCTACTACTTGTCATCCACAAACTGATGGACAAACTGAAGTAGTTAATAGGACTTTGTCTCAATTACTACGAACTTTAGTTAAAAAGAACTTGAAAAGTTGGGAGGAATGCTTACCTTTTGCTGAATTTGCTTATAATCGAAGTGTTCATTCTGCTACTAACTTTTCTCCATTTGAAGTTGTGTATGGTTTTAATCCATTGAGCCCACTAGATTTGATTCCAATACCTATTGAAGATCGTGCAAGTCTTGATGGAAAAGCTAAGGCCGAAATGGTGAAAAGATTGCATGAAAGGGTAAGACTCAACATTGAAAAGAGGACAGAACAATATGCAAAGCAAGCCAACAAGGGTCGGAAACAAGTCATCTTTGAGCCGGGAGATTGGGTTTGGTTGCATATGAGAAAGGAGAGATTTCCTTCGAAAAGAAAGTCCAAGTTGCAGCCAAGAGGAGATGGACCATTCCAAGTGATTGGAAAAGTCAATGATAATGCTTACAAACTTGACTTACCTGGTGAGTTTAATGTAAGTGCTACTTTCAATGTATCTGATTTATCTCCTTATGTTGGTGAATTAGATTCGAGGACGAATCCTCTTGAAGAAGAAGGGAATGATGGAGCTACACCCAAGCTGATCTACAAGAACAAGAAGATGGATCCATTGTTCATTCAAAGTGGACCAATTACAAGAGCTAGAGCTAAGAAGATAAAGGAGTCCATGATGCTTTTAGTTGATGAAATAAAAGCCCAATTCCAAGACCAATCTACATTGGGCCAAATGGTGAATATTATTCAAGTTAGTGGGCAGCCCAATGCATGAAGTTTTGAGTCACTATATATATCACATTTTGGAGGCCCAAATTGAAGATACATGATGCATTTTCGTCCAAGTTGGAGCAACCAAATGAAGAGTCATTTTTAAGTTACTTTTTGAGTTAAATAAGTGACTTTAGATGTCCTAAAGTCACACCAATAGTTTAGGAGTTACTTTTCACTTATTATGAGTCATTCTAAAGGTCTTAAGTTGTACTAATGATATGAGACTTTCAAGAGTCCATTCTAGCCTATAAATAGGCTTGTAAGCATGTCATTTGAGGACACCATTGATCAAATACGAAAATAGACTTTGTCTTGTGAGTTGAATTCTCTTTGTAGAGTTTTTCACTTGTTTGGAACTTATCAAGATACTTTGAGCAAGTTCTTGTGGCGTTCAACCATACCGAGGTTCTTGGCTGATCATATAGCCAACGGGTCGAGGTTTTCCAAGCTCTGGAAGTGGATCATACCAGATTATCAATCAAGGGAGTCCGCTGCCAAACCTTATACGTGGGGTTCTTGGATCAATATATCCAACGGGTCCTTCGTCCTATCCCAATCCATATCATTTGGTATCAGAGCCATCTGGTATTGATCTATTCTTAGCTTTACCTTACATTCATATCTTAGTTTCAAAAAAAAAATCGAAAAAAAAAGTGAGAAAGGCTAGCACAACTTTATCTTCATTTTATCTAGTTGTTGCAAAAAGAAAAAAAAAAGGGGCCAAAAAAAAAAGTACATATAGTAAACATCTTTACCTTCTTTTATCCATTATCTTTTTTTGCTTTACAAAAAGAAGCAAACAAAAAAACCAGAAAAAAAAACCCAAATACATTTTTCACATCATTTTCTCGACCATTTCCTTTCATCCTTCATTCAAGGGCTAAAGTTGGTTGATTGCTATTTGTTCTTGTTTGTTCTTGATTTGTTTTATACTTGTGTTTTCTTTGCAAAAGAGAAAGAGTGGTAAAAGGCTTGAGAGGTGAGGTTATTTGAGGGGAGGTAAAAGCCAACGAGTGATATATACGAGTGTTTTGTGAGGTTTATTTTTTGTGTGATACACGAGTGAACTGTGAGGATGGATTCTACTGACGATCATATTCCAGTTGATCCTACGTTGAAAGCCATGCAACAACAATTTGCAAGGTTTGCACGGATTCTGGAAAGTGTTTCAGGGCGGTTGGAGAGGCTAGAAGTTCAGGCAACAAATGAAAATAATAACGAGGAGGAAGAGAGTGGAGGAGAAGATGATGCTTCATATAGGCATCGAAATGAGAGACGTGGAAACGGTAGAAGAGGGCGTACAAATGAAGTGGATGGTGATTTGAGAAGCATCAAACTGAAGATCCCAACATTCCAAGGAAGGAGTGACCCCGAAGCTTATTTGGAGTGGGAGAGAAAGGTGGATCTCATCTTTGAATGTCATTTCATGGTCACAGAGGGCATCGTCCTAGGGCAAGTGGTGTCAGAGAGGGGTATCCAGGTGGATCAAGCCAAAGTGGACATCATTTCCAAACTACCTTTTCCTATTGACCAGAAGGAAATAAGGAGTTTTGTGGGGCACGCGGGATTTTATCGCCGATTCATTAAAGACTTCACCAAAATTGCCCAACCCCTCACCAGACTTCTCCAAAACGAAGTAGAATTCAATTTTGATGATCAATGGAAGGCTGCTTTCAACTTGCTCAAGGAAAAGCTGATATCCGCATCGATTATCCGGGCTCCTGACTGGGATCATCCGTTCGAAGTGATGTGTGATGCCAGCGATTATGCAGTAGGAGCGGTTTTGGGTTAGAAGATCGAGGGAAAAAGGTATGTGATCTTTTATGCATCTAAGACATTGAATCAAGTTCAAAGGAATTATGATACCACGGAGAAGGAGATGCTAGCCGTGGTTTATTCATTCGAGAAGTTTTGGCAGTACTTGTTGGGGTCAAGGGTCATCGTTTATACTGACCATGCAGCCATTAAGTACCTGGTTACCAAGAAAGAATCCAAACCCCGCTTAATCCGATGGTACTCTTGTTACAAGAGTTCGATTGGGAGGTGGAAGACAAGAAAGGGGTTGAGAATAAGGTTGCGGATCATTTGAGCAGGATAGTGCATAATGGAAATAGCGAGGAGGTGAGAGATCAATTCCCGGAAGAACACTTGTGTGAAGTTATTTTCGCCGCCAGAAAAATAGACTGGGAAGAAGTGATGAAGCTTACTGGCCAGGATGTGACAGAAAGAGGAAAGGAAAAAGTAGGGGAGGAGCCATGGTATGCGGACCTAGCCAACTACCTCGTTTTAGGAGAGCTTCCAGAAGTGCCGAACGTCACCAAAACTCAAAGAATGAAGATCAAGAGTGAGTCGAAATACTACTTTTGGGACGACCGGTATCTTTGGAGGGTAGGAGCCGATCAAGTGATAAAAAGATGTGTTCCTGACTGGGAGCAGAGGGACGTATTGATGCATTGCCACTCTCTGGCATGTGGAGGACATTTCGGTCCCAAGAAGACGACGAGAAAGATTCTGGATAGCGGATTTTATTGGCTAACCCTAAAAAAAGATGCCTACGAGTTTTGTAGAAGTTGTGAGCGTTGTCAACTGACCGGTGGAATATCCGCGCGAGACGAAATGCCGCAAGTCCCGATCATTGTTTGTGAGTTGTTCGACATATGGGGGATGGATTTCATAGGGCATTTTCCCTCGTCGTATGGGAACTTATATATCTTAGTTACAGTTGACTACGTCTCCAAATGGGTAGAGGCCAAGGCCACGAGCACGTGTGAAGCAAGGGAGGTAGCCAAGTTCCTCAAAAGTAACATTTTCAGTCGATTCAGAGTACCAAGGGCCATAATATCCGATCAAGGCGCCCACTTCTGTAACCGCATCATCGAAGCCTTGATGAAGAAGTACGGTGTGCATCACAGACTATCAAGCCCCTACCACCCGCAAGCGAACGGGCAGGCAGATATCTCTAACCGAGAGATAAAGAAGATTCTGGAGAAGACCGTAAATCCTTCCAGGAAGGACTGGAGTATGAGGTTAGAGGATGCTCTATGGGCATATTGCACAGCCTACAAAACCCCCATAGGAATGTCCCCGTACCGAATCATTTTTGGAAAGATGTGCCACTTACCAGTGGGAATTGAGCACCGAGCATACTGGGCAGTACAACAAGTGTATATGGATGCTACAGCCTGTGACGAGGAAAGGAAGCTGCAGCTGCAGGAGTTAGAGGAACTCAGATTGAAGTCGTTTGATTCAGCCATGTGGTACAAAGAGTGAACCAAATTGTGGCACGACAGGAATCTGAGGACCAAGGATCTTCATGTTGGGCAGAAAGTAATACTCTTCCAGTCGAGGTTGAAGCTCATGCCTGGAAAACTCAAGTCGAAATGGACATGGCCTTATGTCATCACCGCACTCCGTTCTAATGGAGCAGTGGAGATTTCAGGGAGTCTTCCTAACTCTGAACCTTTTATTGTGAATGGGCATAGGCTGAAGGTATTTATGGCCAATAGTGATGTGGCTTTAGTGGATGAGATCCCACTGCAACCACATACTCAGGTATCATACTAACCGGTAGGATAGGGATTGGGATTCTACTGAGCTAGCTCCTTTAGCGTAATGTACATATGCTGGCAAAGTAGAATTCCAATTTTCCTAAGGAAGATGTAAATATGGTACATATGTGGTAGTTAATTATTTGAACCTTTGCATGCTAGTTAATTTAAGAAAACCCAAAAATATTTTTTAGGACCTCAAATGTTAATTGGGAGTACGTACTGACCATCATAATACCATTTTGGTGAAACTCCCCAATTTATTTAAGTATCCTTTTTACTTTGTTTCTACTCTAGGAAAATATAGGGGGAAATCATTATAGGGCAGAATTTGAATTTGGGGCTTGCTGCAGCTTTGCAGGCGGGCAGCGACTGAAAAGAGGTGCGTGGTGCAGTGAAAGGACGGGCGACATCCAATCAGGAGACCGATAGCTAAACCGTCCCTCACACTAACCAAAGCCAACCTAAAAACGCCTATCACCGGTTACAAACCCCAACTACCCTTTTTCCACCCCATAACTGAACCGTCTCTCCCATTTTTCATTTCACAAACCCTCAATTTTTCCATTTCTCTCTACATTTTTCCACCATCACTCCACAAAAACCACCACCCACATTCACCCAAGAAATCACAGGTCTAAGCCATGGGAAAGAAAGCATGGGAAACAAAAATCAAACCCACTTCAACCCGCAGGGAAGAAACTCCAGAATCACCACCACCGTGAGAAGAACGGCCGCCAAGCCCACAACTACCGGAGTCGACTCCTCAGGCGCCAACAATGGTTTCCTTGGATGCAATGGCGGAATTCCTTCGACTGCAGGACCCTAACAGAGATTGGGCGGCGGCGCTGGCCGGTTTTATTCAAATGGGGGAAAAAGGGAGTATGACCGGAGGAGCCCCATCTGAACCGAATGTGCAATCCACGGTACAACCAACTGTTTCCATTCCGATTTCCACCGAAATTCCACCAGAAATAAAATCTCCATCGGTAACCGTACCGCCAGAATCTTCGGAACCCTCCCAAACACCACAACAAAGTGATTCGATGGAGGTTGACCCTATATCCGCCCATTACGATTCCGACTCAGATGAACATGAAGCGAGGAAAAGCAGGGAACATGGGAGCCTACAGGGAGACGATAAACCAGAGGGAAGATGATACTGCCACAATGGTAGAGGATCTGAACCTCACATCTAGGGCAGCAGGAGAAAATGAAGAAGACAGGGCAGGAGAGAAAGAGCCAGAGTCAGTGAACCCCCAGACAGAGGCGGGGAAGAGTGATGTGCATGTGGAAGCAGAAGAAACAGAAGCAAGACCAGAAGTACCCAACCCAGTGGCACCTCCGGTGAAGAAACCGAATGTCGTCAAGAGAAAGTTGGTGTTGAAGGGCGAACCTGAGGCTAGTCAGCCAAAGCCGGAAAGGGTATCTCAACGATGCTTAGGAAAGTGGGCAGCTAGTAAGGCGAAGCCGAACACGGAGGCAGATCCCGTGGAGATCTTGAGTGAAGAGGAGAGGACCACTCCCACAAAACCTGGGGAGGAGTCTTTACCTGCTACTGACCTAGAGGATACTACAATGGAAACCGAAGCGGTCTCTCCAACACCGAGTGGCCAAGGTGAAGAGGCTGACGGGATGGCTGAGGGTCTAGACCTTGCATCCAAGTCAGTAGGCCACGAGGAGCAGAGAATTGACAATGCCCGTACCAGTGGAGAGACTGGCCCTACTACCCAGGATCCACTTTCGACACAAGCTGAGAAGGAACCCGAAGAAGAGAAAGACGAGGATGACGGAGAGGAAGCCAGATATCAAGTAGAAAGGAAACGGAAAGGGAAAGCCCCTGTCAAGAAGAAGCCCAGCAGCAAGAGGCAGCGCACATTCAATACTGGCGTAGTCATAACTGAAGCCACTCAGAGAACTCCACCAAACCGAAGAGAGTCGAGCGATAACGATTACACTGCCAGCGACGAATCCGAATCAGATAGTGATACATCCATGGAGGATAAGGAGTACAAGGAGCAACAACTCCCAGGCGATCATCGGGAGCTATTACATCCTCCTGCGGAGAGACTCCGATTCAGGAGAAGGGCAGTGGAGCTCACGGACGAGTTAGTGGAGGAGATGAAACTTTTCGACTCCAAAAAACTCCAAGATGCTTTCGGCACCAAGGATGACAAGAGCAAACAGGTTAAATGTGGAAAGGTACTCCATTTCCCTTCCTTGGATGAGTTGGAAGCTCGTGAGTCGTTTCTGGCCTATTTGCGTGAGTTGGGTTTTGAGTGGTTGTTAGAGAATGGAGATCCGAGTGTCCCGGTTAGATTAGCGAAGGAGTTTTTCACGACCTTTAGGTTTAAGGTCACCACTAATCTAGATGAGGAATGTATCAGTTTTAGGCTGTTTGGTGGAGAGATACGGATGAGCTTGATTGAGTGGACCGTGCGTTTGGGAATGTGCAGTTTGGAGGAGGCCATAAGGCTTAAGTGGAGAAGTATGGAGCGGGGAATTCCCCGCAGACATGTGGAATTTGAGCCCCAGGAAGCCTGGGAGGAACTTACTCACCCTGATGCAGGGTAGTTCCAGTCCACTATCTCCCGCTCCGTCCATTTCAACAACCCGATTCTGCGTTTGGTACAGCTTTACCTGGATTTTAATTTGTTGGGGCAATCAAATTCCGCCGTCTGAACTTCAATGACCGAACTGTACCTCCTCTGGTGCGCTAAGCGCGGAAGGACAGTGCGCCTGGGCCTCTGGACTTATATTGGGAGGAACCTCTCCCTCTGCCATATATTGGGAGTATTTGTCAGAAACAACATAGCTATCTCGGAGGGAGAGGACTTATCTCCCTTGACGATGGTTGACCCTCCTGACCTCTTTGATACACCTTTGTTCGTCCGAACGAACACCGTTTACATGAGGCAGGGCATACCACGTGTCTACGCGATGGGAGAAGAAGCTATACAAGCCGGGAGAGCGACGGCAGCCCAGGGAACACCAGCGCAGGAGCAGAGGCAGGAGAGGTTGGAAAAAGCAGTGGCAGAGTTAGCCGATGATAATAGGAACGCAAGAGCGGAGTTAAGCCGTTTGGCAACTGTGATGGAAGGAATCTTGAAAGAACTGGCGACCGGGAAGTTGGTCCGTGAAGCTGGACCGAGTGGCCATGGAGGCCAGGATGATGAACCCACGGGGACCGAGACAGAAGAAGAGAAACAAGAGGAAGGAGATGCCGAAGAGTCGGCAGAATCTGGGAACATGCAGTCCGAGAATGAGGAGGAACAACCGAAAGAACCACCTGCACCACAACCTACCCCGCGAAGGAGCAGGACGAACAAGTGACCAACCATACTGACTAGTTAGTTTAATTTTTATTTTCAGTTTTTAGTTTTTCGAATTTTAATTGTGTTTTGCTGTGTTTTCAGGTAGTATAATCACTGTAGTATGTGAGCAAACCCCTTTCATAACACTTAGCCTACGCAATAGTCTAAGTGTGAGAAGTAAAGGGTTTGCCATTTTTGGCGCATGTGTTTGTGTTTTCTGTTTTCTTTTTCGTATGCATGTCAACTCACACTTAGCCTATTATATAGTCTAAGTGTGAGGAGTTTGTTGTATATATATGTTTAGGTTTGATAGTTTCTGTTTAGATTTTAAACTCTCCCACTTAGCCTATTATATAGTCTAATTGTGAGAAGTTTTTAGTATAAGTATATCTTGTTGTGTTTTGCTATGTCTATGTGTCAGCCATACTGGCCATTACCTTTTTCCACTTCACAGCCTCATCTGAGGGCAGACACGTGTGAAGTGGGAGGTGGGAATACACTGGCCAGTATGACATGTGCACATATGTGTTATCTGTGTTTAAGTGTTTGTGTAGTGTCTAGGTCTAGTTTTTTTAATTGATTGGGCTTAAAACTCAACTGTCTCGAACTGACGGTGAGGGGAATTGAGGGAGATAGGACATACTGGAAAATGGAAACCACCCCCCCCCCTTTAGTATCTCCTAGTCAGTATAGATGATGCGAGTATGAGATAAAAGCCCACACTTAGAGCCAAAACACAAAAGCCCTCTTAAAATTTGAGTTAAAAGCCTAAAGTGGAACCACTTTCCACTAATTCAGAAACAAAAAGAGTGGCTTCCACAAGGTGCCGAGGGTAAAGTGACCGCGTGTAGCAACACTGAAGGCAGTAGGAACCCCCCCTCAAAAAAAATCCAACCCTTAGAACCCCACTTTCTAACAATATATACCCAGATATAACCCCTAGCCCCTGGAATTGTGTGTGTGCAAGGCATAAGGCAAGGAGGCAACTGGCCAGAAGGACATACAATAAAGAAACTAACTGGAGCTAAAAGAATTGAGAAGCAGGAAGAAAATCGACCAGGAAGTCATTCCAGGCCCAAAAAAAATAATAAGAAGGAAAGAAGAAAAATGTGAAGAAAATGGTCGAAGCCACAAGACGCTACTGACCAGTTGGGAAGCAATTTCGGAAAAAGTCCAGCCAAGCAGAAGTGGCAGCCGAAAGCCTGAGCGCACACAGTTCCCCCGCATCAGAATAAAGTAATGGTTTTTGAACCTTAGAGCCTTAGGAACAACCACCCCAAACACTATAACCCAATAGCCCCGTTACAAGCCTAAAAGACCTTAAATAGCCACACGTGAGATCTAAGTCCGAAGCATCTGTGGTTCAGCGCTATGAGAGAATACAGTCCTAACATCCCCAGTGAGGAGTGAGTGACTGAGAGAATCTAGTGTTAAGCCGCAAGTGTGGGTGATCTTGACAAGCAGATGTACTGACTGGGAAGAAAAGGGGGGCGCCGGAAATTCAAGGCTGTCTAAGGCCGGATTGCACCTAATCCCAAGGGGAGAGATGGTTGAAAATATAGCCCAATTGAGTTGTGTTAATGTGTTTAAGTGTTCTTTAGTTCTGTTTATGTGTATGTGTCCGTGCTTATGTGTTTTTCTTTGCGCCATAGTTTAGGGTCTAGGTTAGGATAGAGTCGGTCAGGGGAGTAACCAAGCTAGAATTCGACTTACTTCTTTTGTTGTTCTTTACGCTTGAGGACAAGCATGTGGTAAGTGTGAGCAGTTTGATAAGTCGTATTCTAGGCTTTGGTTACTGGTCAGTATAATGTGCATAATTGGAATATATCTGCAAAACAGTAGCTAAAGTGTGCAGGGAAGTGTTCTAGCCAGTATGGGAATGTTAGGAGAATTCAGGTGAGAAGGGCGTCAGGATGTTGCTATCCTGACCAGTATGCATGCCAAAAAGTCTCGAGATGGAGAAGAAGGATAGCTGGGAAGATCAGCCGCAAGCAAGGGGGCAAAAGAGTCATTTCATGTTTGAAGTCTACCCTAAAAATCAAGGGAGGCCTCCCTATAAAAGGAAGCCACTTGGAGAGAGAAGGGGGATGGATTAGTTCATCGACTCCTATGCTTAGTTAGCAATCTCTCTTCGGTAGATCAATCCTTCAGCATTATCCTTCATATTCTCGTTCCTCGCCGACAGCCATGGTCACCTGAAGCTCATCAGTTCACCGAAGTTCCACATCCTTTCGTTCCAGTCAGCGTGTTTCGTAGTGTTAACAGTTTCATCGCCCGGAGTGGCAAACAATCTTTTTTTGCTTTCTTAGTTAATCGCACTTTGTTTTCTTACGTTGGATTTGTTGAACTTTCAATATTTGCTTACCTTGCAGTCTTAGTTGTGATCCAAACGTTTCTATGATATGAAGTTGTTTTTGTGCATCGGTCCTAGTTTGATCTCGTTCTTTTCTGCCTAGATAGCTTAAATTCAGTAGTTATGGTAATTTCTAGTTGTTGCGAGCATGTTTCCATTTCCGAATTGATAGATCTGAGTTCTTGAGTTCAGTTTGCTGGTAGATTTTATATCTGAAATGGTTAAATGTGAAAGCTTAGTTTACGTAGTTTCTGCCACCTTGCATGTCACCCAGTAAGTTTAGTTGCAGTTTCGGTATTTGATCTTTTGATTTGAGGTTTTAATTATAGATCTGTGTTCATGAACTTGTTAATCTGTATTCCTATGGTGATAATTCTGGATTCGCTGATCTGATTTGATTCATGTTGAAGAAGATAACATCTCCATCAAACTTTTGGACCACTTTTGCTTTTTAACCACTTTTTACTTTTGTCCTTTATTTTTCAGCTGTCACTTTTCAGATCTGTAGGCCTAGTCACCTAACTACCTCTTTTCCTCTGATATTCCATTTAGCCTTTTATAGTAAACTCGTACTTTCCATATATTTCCTGAAACCTATGCTCCCCACTTTCTACGTACACAGCTACATGTCAATCATCTTTCTCCCCGCCTCCTAGTCAGTAGAGTAACATCTTAAATTATAGCCTAGATAGAGTCTCAACCCAAAGCGTGGTAGCTAACCAAACCTTTCCAGAATTTCACCACAATTCCCAAAGTGCATTCATCTTTGTGGGATTCGACCCTTACGTCCACTATACTAGTTAGTAGAAGTGGGTTGAGGAATTATTGATACCAGGTTAAGGCATAGCTGGGGTTCCATCCTGATCAGTAGGATACATCTTGTGCTGGACACGACCCCTGACACAAACCTGCTCTTTCAATGAGTTTTACAAGGCTACCTATTTCGTTTTGGGGACATGCCTTGCTTTCTGCAAGTCATATTTTAGACAACTTACCGACAAAATCCATACCTACTACTCCTTATGAGTTGTGGACTGGGCGCAAGCCTAATCTAGCACATCTCAAGATTTGGGGTTGTCCGACTCATGTATTGGAAAGGGATCCAACTAAGTTGGGATCAAGGACGGAGGTATGTGTGTTTATAGGGTACCCTAGAGGATTGAAAGCTTATGAATTCTATTGTCTCCGAGACAAGAAAGTCATTGTGAGCACTCACGCGACATTCTTAGAGGAAGATTACGTAATGAATCATAAATCCAACAGTGAAGTGGCTCTTGATGAGCTAACTTCTATCACAAGTTCCATTAACCAAGAACCCGTACCTAGTGTACAAACAATTCCCGAAATTTCAACTTCTACTCCAAGCATTGTAGTGCCGCGCCGCAGTGGGAGGGTCTCTCATGAGCTTGATAGATAAATTGGTTTGGGGGAATCTATGGATCACTCCTCGGACAGTAATGTATTGGATCCCTGGAACTTTGCAGAGGCGCAGGAAGATGTCGATCATTGCGAATGGGTGAAAGCAATGGATTCGGAACTACAATCTATGATAGACAAAGATGTGTACGACTTGTCTGTCCTACCCGAAGGATGTACTGCCATTGGGAACAAGTGGATATATAAGCGTAAACGTGGACCCGATGGACGAGTTAAAGTCTTTAAGGCAAGACTAATGGTTTAAGGCAAGACTAATGGCCAAGGGGTATACCCAAAGGGAAGGTGTCGATTATGACGAGACCTTCTCCCCGGTGGCAATGCTCAAATCGATCCGGATACTATTGTCTATGGCAGCTTACATGGATTAGGATGTGTGGCAGATGGATGTTAAGACTGCGTTCTTGAACGGGAGTCTTGAGGAGACCATCTACCTGGAACAACCTGAAGGATATGCTATGAAGGGCAAGGAACACATGGTTTGGAAGCTTAAGAAGGCCATTTATGGCCTCAAGCAAGCATATAGATCATGAAACCAATGTTTCGATCAAACTGTGAATAAGTTTAGATTCGAAAAGTGCCCAAATAAAATTTGCGTTTATAAGAAGGTTGAAAAGGGGAATGTTGTATTCTTAGTTTTATATGTAGATGACATTTTTATAATTGGAAACAATAAAAACTGTTATCATCAGTATGAACTTGGTTGTCGAACCAGTTCGAGATGAAGGATATGGGAGACGTGGGACACATCCTCGGGATCAAGGTTCTTAGGAATCGTGAAAAGAGGACGTTGTGCTTATCTCAAGAACCTTACATCAATATTGTACTTTGTCACTTTAGCGTGCAAGATGCCAAGAACGGTTTCTTACCTTTTAGACGTGGCATCCATCTATCTCAAGAGATGTGCCCCAAAACGCCATCTAAGATAAAAGAGATGAGAAGGATTCCATATGCTTCGGCAGTTGGAAGTCTCATATATGCTATGCTTTGTACAAGGCATGATATTTGCTTTGTTGTTGGCATGGTGGCAAGATATCAGTCGAATCCGGGCCAAGGACATTGGACTCCCGTAAAGAACATACTCATGTACCTTAAACGGACTAAGGACTATGCTCTAGTTTACAATATAGTCGAGCTCTGTCCTTTAAGATATACTAACTCAGATTTTCAATCTGATCAAGACTCGAGAAAATCTACTTCTGGGTATGTGTTCACCTTAGGAGGTGGAGCCGTAATTTGGAAGAGTGTGAAGCAGAAATGCATCGCGGACTCGACCATGGAAGCCGAGTATATGGCCGCTTCGGAGGCTGCAAAAGAGGCTGTATGGTTCAAGAACTTCCTTATGGATTGTAACATCCCAAAATTTTGTGACTTTTATTTAATATGTTGATTGGAAATTTCATTTATGAAATTAAATTGTTGTTATGTGAGTGAGTTAGACTATGTGGAATAAATGGCTATGATTGATTTGGAATGAATTGCTATTTATATTTTTAAGTGGGGGATCAATTTAATTAAGTGAGATCATGCATTATTGTCCTAGCCAAAATAATTGAGAATTTTCGGCCACTTCAATTATTGAAATTTATATTTTCTTCTTGGATTTAATTAATTGCTTTGGGATATTCATCCAAATTAAATCCAAATCAAATTATCTCTAATTTGTGCTATATGAAATTCGAACTCTAGCCTATTATTTTGTGAGTTTCGAATATTCTCTATTTTAATTAGGAGAATGAATTAATTTCTTTGATTTAATTGGTACCTTGTTGATTCCCTTTATTTATTTTAAATCCAATTAAATCTTTTCACATTTTATTTCCTCACCCTAATTAAATTAAGAGTTGAATTATTTCCTTGTGGCTATTTAAGCCAAATTTTCGCATCTCCTTATTGAATAGGAAAATATAATTATTTCCTATTTTGTGGAACCCTCTTTATTTAAATAAATACCCAATTTAATACCTATATCTAATTAATTGGGGATGTGAATATCTTCCTTCTATTGTGTTTCCATCCCCCACACGCCTACATGCTCATTATTTTGCCTTGTGGGAATTAATTAAATTGTTACCTATTTTATGGGAGTCTTTTCCTATAAAGAAATTACCAAATTTAAATCTTATTCTATTTAATTGAGGATTTAAATAATTTCCTTATGCATTCCTCTTCAAATTTTCGGCCCCCTCATTATTTTCCTACTTGGAGATTATATTTATTTTGTTCCCTTGTTTATGGAATAGTCATTGTTTTATTTCCTAAATTTTGAATCTATTTCTCTCCAAGTAAATACCAAATAAATTCCTTATTAATGCACTAGCTAATTTTCGAATTTCTTGCCTTTTTTCTTAATTGTGGGATTTTATTTATTGGCCTCTATTTTATTCCTCCACAATTAATTAATTTTGTGGGATTAAACCTAGGACTATATAATCACCTAAACTAAACCCTAGCCCTCATTCCCTCAAACTTTTCGCCACTTTCCTCTCCTCCCTCTCTTCATCCTCTCCAAAATTTCTTCCATCCTTGTTCTTGCATCCATTGGAGTTTGATTTTCAAGAGTATCCGACGAATCCATCAATTCTTGTTTCTACCGATTCGTTTTTATCAAGAAAGGTATATTTGATTCATTCTTCCTCTTTCTTTTCATTTAATCCTTGTTCTTGAACCCTACATGCATATAGTGAGTGTAGGAATCATAGATCGCAAAGTTTTATTGGTGGGAATTTGTGTTTGCATGAGAACTTGGATGAATATGCGATTTTAAATGAGTTTATGTGGAGTTTGTTTTGAATCCTTGATGAATAATGTGAGTTTATGTGAGAGCATGATTGTGATAAACTTTTAATCTTGATTTTGTGTTATAAGCATGAAAAAAAATTGTGTTTGGTTGATTTAGGAAGAAACCTATTTTCGAAATTCTTAAGCCTGAAATCTGTGATGCTCGGACAGTGGATTACGACGTATGTTTGACCAACCAAACGATTGAATTTTGACACGAAATTTTAACTGAGTAAAGTTTAGGTGTTTTCTGTGTTGTGTGTGAATTTCAGCCCTTGTTGATGAAAGATGAATTTTTAATAAATATTTGAAGTTGACTGCGCAAATCTGCCAGAAACTTGTATTCACGCCCAGAAAGTTTCATTTTCTATTTGACCGACCAAATGGCCTCCTTTTGATGTGAATTTTGAACTAGATGAAATTTAAAGTGTCTTCTGAGTTTTGTGAAAATTTCAGCCTCATTGGACATAGGATGAATTTTTGGTAAATTTTTCAATGGAACTGCACAGTGCTGCCAGAATTTTTGTGTTCCGACCAGAGAGTTACCTTATTGTTTTGACTGACCAAATGACGTGATTTTTGTGTGGAATTTTAACTGGATGAACTTGAATGTCTTCTGTGTTGTGACCAAATCTTAGTCTCATATTAGGTCGTATGGATATTTGGTGATTTTTACAAACCAACCGCGCAGTTCTGCCAGATTTGTTGTTATGTGGAAATATCGCTGGTTGTCAAGTTTGAGTGAATTCTATAATGCATGTATGATTTAGGAATGTATCCTATGACGTGATTATGTGTGACATGTTGAGAAATATTATGACATGTTCTCCTTATGTTGATGAATGTTTGGGATGGGTAAATTTAAGAGAATGATAAAAGGAACGATAGGACATGCATGATAATGTGAATTGATGGGAGGCTGATTTGTATTGTGGTTTGGCAAGGGTTATTGTGAGTACGTGAGCACAAGGAATGAGGGTTGCCTTAAGAGGATATTGAATTGTTTAAGCAAACGAGGTGGGCTTTCTTTTTCAAATCTCTTTATTTTCCGAAAATACGATGTGGTGTTATAAGGGTGGTTTAAGTTGTTATGTCATGCCATGTTATTTTTTTTGTGAGATTGTTGCCTGATGCCTAGTTCGTCTGAGCTTGCTCCGTTAGGCTATATGGTTGTGTGGTGAAACGAATTCGGGTCTGAGTAGAGCCGCAAACCCTATCAGGTTGTGTACACTGGTGGGATCGTGAGCCGTCCTTGCTAGTCGGCCGGTCTCGTGGGCGAATAATGTGGCCACACTATCGTCGCATTGTGATATGATGATTGTGATTGATGGATTGATGAGAAAAGTGGGGAGATAAATTGTCTGGCCAGACTTTGAAATATTTTTGTGTTCTCGTGATATTTCTTACTACATATAAAACTCGAGATCACTGGTATGGATGACATAACTATATTAAAATGTTTTCGGCATGAGCCCATTGAGTACAACAAGTACTCAGCCCTGCATATTCTTTTTCTTTATGTGCAGGTTGAGCGGGATGTTGCGGAGGATGTTGAGTTGGCCCAAGAACTTAGGATGCGTTGTGTCTTCATACATAGGCGTTATCCTCGACTCTCTTTAAACCTTAGTTCCGCTGCCATATTTTTTTTAAACCATGCCTCATGACTTTATTCCATTTCGTACTGTGTTTGAGCATGTTTAATTGTGTTAGGCTTTAATCTGACATTTACCTTGATTCTCTAAAATGGGTTCTCGTGAACTAAACCAAATGTTTTCTTTTGGAAGTTAATTATTTTTTTTTATTTTCTCCGCTGCTTATTTTGAAAAACCTTTTTGTCTTAAGTCGTTGCTATTTAATTATAAATTTATAACATTAAGTTCTTTATACTAAAAAATTGTTGTCTAAGTTTTTAATGAACCAAAAATATTATTCCTTTAATCTAATTAAGCTTTCATAAAATGTTATCCTTGTAAGTTGTCGTTTTTGCTGTCCCTTGGTCACGATCGCCTCTTTTGTAGTACCCCTAGTATGGGCGGTCGTGACAGAGTGGTATCAGAGCTTCATTCTTTCGCTCTGGTCCGAGAGTCTTCTTTTACTTTAAGTCTAATTAGTGAACCTTAGACTAGAATTGTCTAGAAGGCTCAACATCCACAGCATCACGCTCAACCAAGGAAAGTGAGGTATGTTTTAAGTTATTGATGAAATGAGGGAACGATGTATAAAGTTGAGAATGATATGATGAGGATTTTTTGGGCAAAAGTATGCATGAGCATGTAACTACGTGATGATGTGACGTTATTATCATGTTGAAATTTGAGTATAAATGATGTGAGGACATAAATAAGTTGAATGTGAGCATGATTAGCATGATGATCTAAACACGTATTACATGTGTGAAAGCGATATTGTGATAGTATGAGTATGTGGAATATGAGCATGAATTGACAAGATGATTTAAGCACGTGTTGTATGTACGGACATGATATTGATATGGTATGATTATGTGTGACATGAACAAGATCTGTATAATGACCCAAGTATAAGTCAAATGGGTGAAAGTGATAAGACGTGAGCATGAATTTTGTGATGTTGTGAATGTGTATCACGTGAGAAAATACTACGACGTTAGCATGTGAAGGTATGAAGCCTTAGGATAATATTAAACTTGAAAATACGCGACGAGCTTAGGAACCATCACAAACAACAATGAGATAAAAAGATGTTTTGAGAAAATTTTGAGAATGAAAGAGGTGAAAAATGTTTACACGAGCAATGAAGTAAAATCTTTCCATGAGGGATTGTTTTCAAATTGAGAAGTATTTTCTGATGTTTGTAAAGAGAGTGAGTTGTGAAGAGGAATGATAGAGTGTTTTACATGAAAGATGAAAAATTGATGAGTTGCTTGAGAATGTTGAAAATTTTTGAGAGAAAAAGGATGGGTCATCTGAAAATGATTGTTTCAAACATAGATGTGAAGTGCATGGTGTCTGTGTATGTGGAAAAAAAAACAAAAAAAAAACTTTGAGGTTGATGTTTTACAATGGTAAGGACTAGTTGTTCATAGTGGAATTTGATTGACAAAACTATAACATGTTATGGAAAATTATTGAAAATTTCGGAAAATCTTTGAACCTTGAACGAAAGCAAGTTAGTTCGTTTCTTTTGGGAAAATTTAGATCTGGAAGTGAATGAGGAATATGACGTAGTTATGCATGGCGATATATGTTTATGCATGTTGAATCATTTGGTATGTGAATCATGTTTTAAGTGATGAATTATGAATGTAAAAGTGTGAGGTACTTTATGAAAGTGTTGATAGAAGAAAGTATGATGCTATGAACTTTGTTGCAAACATAGAATGCCCAAGATGTCTGTTTGATCGATCGATATCAAACTTAGTTGTTACAACTACAATATCACTTTTCTGAGGGATAAGATAAATGGAAATATGTAGTGCGAATTTAAACTCCATTAGATAATTACAAATTCACCATCGTTTTCCTGAACGATAAGAATAAAGAGAATACGAAGAGACATTACGTACAAAAAGAACTTCAAGAGGAGATGCTAAATGATTTAATCCTACAACGGGGAGAGCTCATACTTGTGATCCAATATGTAAACTCATTCTTGCGTCAAAAGTGGTGATGCGACGAGGACTGTTATAGCACGTTGGGAGCGCGAGTATAATTACGATGTTTTAAGAGAATGGTTTTTATGAGGTGCAAAGAAAATTATGAAGATATGGATTCCGACTATAATTATTAGTGGCAACGATACGAAGAATCTCAGCGTGGAATCCACAGTTCCTAGAGCGATGTTATCAGTTTTGGCTCGCGAAAAATAAATGAGGAGGTGCGACTTTAATAGCTAGAACAAACTATTCTAATCAACAGTTCTTACTTGGATTCTAAGAAGTTATCTTTCAAGACCTTTGAAATAGCCGTGAGCCCTTGTCTATTTAATAGCTTGTTTCATTCACCCCTTGCGAGTGATGCATATTATTTCTTTTCCTCCATTGAGTCATAACTCACTTTTAGTTCTTGGAAAGTGGTGTTGCCTTCATAACTTTGGACACTTGGATTGATTGTAGTCTTCTTTGACTTATTATTTATACGAACAATATTTTGACTTTGTGAGCCTTTGCTATTGAACTTCATTCCTAAGGCTACTTGCAGTTATGTCGTTCAATATAATCACGTTTTGTAGACATGTTTTCTATGGGATATTCTTCTTTGAACTTTTGTTCAGCTTTTCATTTTGTCACCCTGTCTGTGTCATTCTTTCTTACAGAGTGATATTCTTTTTGATTTAGTTCCACTATATGTATCCTTTCCATAATAGAACCTTTCTTTCTACAAAACGAAGTTAAGGCCTACATTTTGTACCTTGCCTTAACAAACTTAATCCACATGATTTTTTTTGTTCAAAAGCCCCTTTGATTTTGGTTGCCTTTCACAAACCTATGAACCCACTGATGTGATTCTATCATTCCATATTATGATTTTTGTTGAACCATGATCAGTACCGCTTTGTGACAACTGCCTACATTTTTCAATCCTCATGCAACTGATCATTTTTTTTCCTCAACCCTTTAAGTCATTATCCATTGATGTGTTGACCTTTCAAATTTGGTCGAACAACTGAATTATCTTGTTTGGTAGCCTACTATGAGAATTGACATTAATTCGATTCCATCCCATATTCATGACCTATCTTATGTTCTTTCAAGCTCCATGGGGATGATCATAACCAATTGTTACAATTCGAAATCGGTTCATATCCAAGTTAAGACTGTTTGATTAAAGTTTGCGTTCTTGATACATATTCTGAGTTCTTGATGCAACATTGCAAGGAGAGGCAAATTTTTTTTTCTTTTCGAGCCTCTAGCAAAGAGTCGAGTAGTTTATATGGGATTTCCATGAACCGACGAACCTCCATAATCTCTGTTGTATAAGCAACCACGATGATAAGAAAAGGGCGTCCGACATATCATATGTACTTGAACGGAGAGGAAAGTAAGGACTTGAAAGTGGAAGACGTGGCAGTAGTACGAGACTTTCCCGATGTGTTCCCTAAAACTTTGCCTGGACCGCCGCTCGACAGACAAGTAGAGTTTACAATCGACTTGGAACCCGGATCTGCGCCAGTATCGAAAGCACCATACCGAATGGCTCCTAAAGAGTTGGCTGAATTGAAGATTCAGTTGCAAGAACTGCTAGATTTGGGATTTATCTGACCTAGTGTATCACCGTGGGGAGCGCCGGTGTTATTCGTAAAGAAAAAGGATGGAACGATGAGGATGTGCATCGACTATCGTGAGCTCAAAAGATGACCTTGAAGAATAAGTACCCACTGCCGAGGATTGATGATTTGTTTGACCAACTTCGAGGAGCGGACGTATTTTCGAAAATGGACTTGAGGTCGGGATATCATCAACTAAGAGTCCGACGAGAGGATGTGCCTAAGACTGCTTTTCGTACTCGTTATGGCCATTATGAATTTGTCGTGATGCCATTTGGGCTGACCAACGCCCCGGCCGTCTTCATGGACTTGATGAACCGAGTTTTCCACGAGTATCTCGACAAATTCGTGTTAGTCTTCATCGACGATGTTTTAGTATACTTGAAGAACGAGGAGGAACATGGATGGCATCTACAAACAGTGTTGGAAACGTTGCGAAAGGAGAAGCTTTATGCCAAGTTTAGTAAGTGTGAGTTTTGGTTGACTCGAGTGAACTTTCTTGGTCATATTGTGACAGCAAATGGGATTCAAGTAGACCCAGCAAAGGTCGAGGCTGTGCAAAATTGGAAATCACCGAAAACGCCGAGTGAAATCCACAGTTTCTTGGGATTGGCGGGATACTATCGACGTTTCATTGAAGGATTCTTGAAAATCGCGAGACCCATGACACAATTGCTAAAGAAGGGAATCAAAGTGGTTTGGACATCGGAGTGCGAGGCGAATTTCCAACTGTTGAAGGAGAAGTTGACAACAGCACCGATTCTAGCCGTGCCGGCAACCGACAAAGACTTCGCCGTCTATACTGATGCATCAAAAGTAGGACTTGGCTGCGTGTTGATGCTAGATGGGAAAGTGATAGCATATGCTTCCCGACAGTTGAGACCGAATGAGCTGAATTTTCCGACCCATGATTTGGAACTAGCAGCAGTAGTGCACGCACTGAAAATTTGGAGACACCATCTCTATGGAGTGAGATGCGAGATATACACGGATCACAAGACTCTCAAGTATTTCTTCAAGCAGAAGGAGCTAAACATGCGACAGCGACGTTGGTTAGAGATCGTGAAAGATTATGACTGTGGTATTCACTATCATCCGGGCAAGGCGAACGTAGTAGCCGATGCTTTGAGTAGGAAGAACCAACCTCAATTGGCTTCTTTCCTAACGCAAGAGGAAGCGTTGATTCGTGATTTCGACAGAATGCAATTGGAGATAGTGAAAGCACCCGAGACAGTAGGAGGAAGAATAGCGACGCTAGTGATTGAGCCAGATTTGAGAACCAAGCTCATAGAAGCCCAACGACGTGATGAGAAGTTGGAAGAATTACGTGTGAAGGTGAGAGCCGAGAAGATCGATCATTTCCGTGAGGAGGCGGATAATGCTTTGATTTACGATGGACGATTGTGTGTGCCAAGCTATGAGGCGCTAAAAGATGAGATTTTAAGTGAAGCGCACGACACGCCTTACACTGCTCACCCCGGAAGCACGAAGATGTATCGAGATTTGAAGCAACGTTTTTGGTGGAATGGAATGAAAGGAGACGTGGCCTCGTATGTAGAGCGATGTCTAGCATGCCAACAAGTGAAGGCCTTACACCAACGGCCATATGGGAAATTGTAACCACTTGAAATTCCCGAATGGAAGTGAGAGCATCTAACTATGGATTTTGTGACGGGTTTGCCAAAGTCACAGAAGGGCAACACTGCGATTTTGGGTGATCATCGATCGACTAACTACAAGCGCGCACTTTCTACCAATTCGAATTACTTATGGCGCAGACAAGTTAGCAAAGCTCTACGTGAATGAGATTGTGCGTTTGCATGGGGTGCCAAAGACCATTGTGTCCGACCGTGATACGAAGTTCACATCAAAGTTTTGGATGAGTTTGCAACGGGAATTGAGCACACAACTGAACTTCAACACTGCTTATCACCCGCAATCGGACGGACAGTCAGAGAGGACGATTCAAAAACTTGAGGATATGCTGCGAGCCGTTGTCTTTGATCGAGGGGAAAGTTGGGAAACTGTACCGTTGGTTGAGTTCGCCTACAACAATAGCTACCAAGCGACGATCGATATGGCTCCGTATGAAGCCTTGTATGGCAGGAAGTGTCAATCCCCACTTTATTGGGATGAAGTTGGCGAGAGGAAGATGTTAGGACCCGACGCTATAAAGGAAATGACCGAAATTGTGCATCAAATCCGCGCAAGGATCAAGGAAGCTCAAGATACGCAGAAGTCGTATGCTGACGTGCGTCGAACGGAAATCAAATTCGACGTTGGTGACAAAGTGTTCTTGAAAGTATCCCCGACGAAAGGAGTTGTGAGGTTTGGAGTGAAGGGCAAGCTGAAACCGCGCTTTGTAGGACCGTACGAAATTATCGATGAAGTAGGTCCTGTAGCGTATCGTTTGGCGTTACCTCCCAGTTTTGGGAATGTGCACAACGTGTTCAATGTGTCGCAATTACGCAAGTACGTGTTCGACCCCAAGCATGTGATTCATCAAGAGGAAGTGATCCTAACCCCCGACATGAGCTACGAGGAAAGGCCCGAGGTAATCCTAGATCGGAAGGTGCAAGAGTTGCGAAACAAGTCGATAGCATCCGTGAAAGTGTTGTGGAAAAACCATGGTCCCGAAGAAGCCACGTGGGAGTTAGAAGATAGAGTGAAAGAAAAGTACCCCGAGTTGTTTATGTGAGACGGTCAAATTTCAGGACAAAATTTCTGTTAAGAGGGGAAGGATGTAACATCCCAAAATTTTGTGACTTTTATTTAATATGTTGATTGGAAATTTCATTTATGAAATTAAATTGTTGCTATGTGAGTGAGTTAGCCTATGTAGAAATAAATGGTTATGAGTGATTTGGAATGAATTGCTATTTATATTTTTATGTGGGGGATCAATTTAATTAAGTGAGATCATGCAGTATTGTCCTAGCCAAAATAATTGAGAATTTTCGGGCCCTTCAATTATTGGAATTTATATTTTCTTCTTGGATTTAATTAATTGCTTTGGGATATTCATCCAAATTAAATCCAAATCAAATTATCTCTAATTTGTGCTACATGAAATTCGAACTCTAGCCTATTATTTTGTGAGTTTCGAATATTCTCTATTTTAATTAGGAGAATGAATTAATTTCTTTGATTTAATTGGTACCTTGTTGATTCCCTTTATTTGTTTTAAATCCAATTAAATCTTGCCACATTTTATTTCCTCACCCTAATTAAATTAAGAGTTTAATTATTTCCTTGTGGCTATTTAAGCCAAATTTTCGCCTCTCCTTATTGAAGAGGAGAATATAACTGTTTCCTATTTTGTGGAACATCTTTATTTAAATAAATACCCAATTTAATACCTATGTCTAATTAATTGGGGATGTGAATATCTTCCTTCTATTGTGTTTCCATCCCCCACACGCCTACATGCTCATTATTTTGCCTTGTGGGAATTTATTAAATTGCTACCTGTTTTATGGGAGTCTTTTCCTATAAAGAAATTACCAAATTTAAATCCTATTCTATTTAATTGAGGATTTAAATAATTTCCTTATGCATTCCTCTTCAAATTTTTGGCCCCCTCATTATTTTCCTACTTGGAGATTAAATTTATTTTGTTTCCTTGTTTATGGAATTGTCATTGTTTTATTTCCTAAATTCTTAATCTATTTCTCTCCAAGTAAATACCAAATAAATTCCTTATTAATGCACTAGCTAATTTTTGAATTTATTGTCTTTTTTCTTAGTTATGGGATTTTATTTATTGGCCTCTATTTTATTCCTCCACAATTAATTAATTTTGTGGGATTAAACCTAGGACTATATAATCACCTAAACTAAACCCTAGCCCCCATTCCCTCAAAATTTTCTCCACTCTCCTCTCCTCCTCTCTTCATCCTCTCCAAAATTTCTTCCATGCTTGTTCTTGCATCCATTGGAGTTTGATTTTCAAGAGTATCCGACGAATCCATCAATTCTTGTTTCTACCGATTCGTTTTTATCAAGAAAGGTATATTTGATTCATTCTCCCTCTTTCTTTTCATTTAATCCTTGTTCTTGAACCCTACATGCATATAGTGAGTGTAGGAATCATAGATCGCAAAGTTTTATTGGTGAGAATTTGTGTTTGCATGAGAACTTGGATGAATATGCGATTTTGAATGAGTTTATGTGGAGTTTGTTTTGAATCCTTGGTGAATAATGTGAGTTTATGTGAAAGCATGATTGTGATAAACTTTTAAGCATGATTGTGATAAACTTTTAAGCATGAAAAAAAATTGTGTTTGGTTGATTGAGGAAGAAACCTATTTTCGAAATTCTTAAGCCTGAAATCTGTGATTTTTGGATAGTGGATTCCAACGTTTGTTTGACCAATCAAATGATTGAATTTTGAAACGAAATTTTAACTGAGTAAAGTTTAAGGTGTTTTCTGTGTTGTGTGTGACTTTCAGCCCTTGTTGATGAAATATGAATTTTTAATAAATATTTGAAGTTGACTGCATAAATCTGCTAGAAACTTGTATTCACGCCCAGAAAGTTTCGTTTTCTATTTGACCGAACAAATGGCCTCCTTTGGATGTGAATTTTGAACTAGATGAAATTTGAAGTGTCTTCTGAATGTTGTGAAAATTTCAACCTCATTGGACATCGGATGAATTTTTGGTAAATTTTTCAATGGAACTGCACAGTGCTGCCAGAATATTTTTGTTCCGACAAGAGAGTTACATTATTGTTTTGACTGACCAAATGACGTGATTTTGGTGTGGAATTTTAACTGGATGAACTTGAATGTGTCTTCTATGTTGTGACCAAATCTTAGTCTCATATGAGGTCGTATGGATATTTGGTGATTTTTACAAACCAACCGCGCAGTTCTGCCAGATTTGTTGTTATGTGGAAATATCACTTGTTGCCAAGTTTAAGTGAATTCTATGATGCATGTATGATTTAGGAATGTATCCTATGACGTGATTATGTGTGACACGTTGAGAAATATTATGACATGTTCTTCTTATGTTGATGAATGTTTGGGATGGGTAAATTTAAGAGAATGATAAAAGGAACGATAGGATATGCATGATAATGTGAATTGATGAGAGGCTAATTTGTATTGTGGTTTGGCAAGGGTTATTGTGAGTATGTGAGCACAAGGAACGAGGGTTACCTTAAGAGGATATTGAATTGTTTAAGCAAACGAGGTGAGCTTTTCTTTTCAAATCTCTTTATTTTCTGAAAATACGGTGTGGTGTTATAAGGGTGGTTTAACTTGTTATGTCATGCCATGTTATTTTGTTTGTGAGATTGTTGCCTGATGCCTAGTTCGTCTGAGCTTGCTCCGTTAGGCTATATGGTTGTGTGGTGAAACGAATTCGGGTCTGAGTAGGGCCGCAAACCCTATCAGGTTGTGTACACTGGTGGGATCGTGAGCCGTCCTTGCTAGTCGGCCGGTCTCGTGGGTGAATAGTGTGGCCACACTTTCGTCGCACTGTGATAAGATGATTGTGATTGATGGATTGATGAGAAAAAGTGGGGAGATAAATTGTCTGGCCAGACTTTGAAATATTTTTGTGTTCTCGTGATATTTCTTACTGCATATAAAACTCGAGATCACTGGTATGGATGACATAACTATATTAAAATGTTTTCGGCATGAGCCCATTGAGTACAACAAGTACTCAGCCCTGCATATTCTTTTTCTTTATGTGCAGGGTGAGCGGGATGTTGCGGAGGATATTGAGTTGACCCAAGAACTTAGGATGTGTTGTGTCTTCATACATAGGCGTTATCCTCGATTCTCTTTAAACCTTAGTTCCGCTGCTATATTTTTTTAAAACCATGCCTCATGACTTTATTCCATTTCGTACTGTGTTTGAGCATGTTTAATTGTGTTAGGCTTTAATCTGATGTTTACCTTGATTCTCTAAAATGGGTTCTCGTGAACTAAACCATATGTTTTCTTTCGGAAGTTAATTGTTTTTTTTATTTTCTCCGCTGCTTATTTTGAAAAACCTTTTTGTCTTAAGTCGTTGCTAATTAATAATAAATTTATAACATTAAGTTCTTTATACTAAAAATTTGTTGTCTAAGTTTTTAATGAACCAAAATTATTATTCCTTTAAGCTAATTAAGCTTTCATAAACTGCTATCCTTGTAAGTGGTCATTTTTGTTGTCCCTTGGTCACGATCGCCTCATTTGTAGTACCCCTAGTATGGGCGGTCGTGACAGTTAGGTGTGGTTACGAATCTGCCCAAGAGCATCACCAATTATTATGACAATTCTGGTGTTGTGGCAAACTCGAAAGAACCAAGGGCTCACAAAGCGAGCAAACACATAGAGAGGAAGTATCATATCATTAGAGATATAGTGTAGAGAGGAGACATACAAGTGGTTAAGATTGCGTCAGAGTACAACCTGGCAGATCCTTTTACAAAGGCATTGGCGGTGAAACCGTTCGAACGCCATGTTGAAGGGATGGGAGTTCGACTCATTCAAGACCTCAACTCGCTTTCAGTATAAGTGGGAGAATTAGACATGTGCACCTATATTTTGTACACTCGAAAGCTGTTTTGAGTATAAGTGGGAGATTGTTAGAGTTTGTATACTAAAAATCACCTTTCGAATGATATAATACTGTAAAACTCTATATGTTATTTTCCAAAGGAATGAAACAGATTATTTTTGTCATAATGTTGTTATGTTTTACATTTAATGGATGTTTATTGCATATTTAAATGTATAAGCAACATAACAAAGTCTAAGTCATTGTTTTAGTAGACCGGTTGTGGGCGTCGTCCACTTTAAGGTAACACGGTCAGTTTTGAACAAAGAAAAATAAGAATTTCACAATCTAGATAGGCCTAGACTACCTATCGTGAAAGGTTGCAATGTCAGTCCGCATATTTCTAAGTCTTACTGAAATAAGATGACATTGGTGTGGTATAGCACTGAATTGGATCTAACAGCAAGATGAGTCTTTATGCTATCTACTGATAGACGAGGTCTTGATAATTAATTTCTTAATCAAGGTACGTTAGCATTGAGCATACGGTATTGATTATGCACTACTTTGACTTACCAAAAGGTAAGGGTTTTTCACAATCCAAGAATCCTGGTATATTGGGTAGTGGTGATTAATATCTAGCGGT
This sequence comes from Salvia splendens, assembly GCF_004379255.2. Classification (NCBI taxonomy): domain Eukaryota; kingdom Viridiplantae; phylum Streptophyta; class Magnoliopsida; order Lamiales; family Lamiaceae; genus Salvia; species Salvia splendens. Next base: position 32,991,638 of record NC_056040.1, read on the forward strand.
GCTAGGATTGCTATTATATTGAATCGTGCGTGAGGTCTCGTTTGATAACGTCAACAAGAGGAGTTCGAAACAAGGTTTTATTATTCGGAACCTAGCTAGTTGGAGTTTGATTACTCTATGAATAATAAATAAGCGTTTCTTGCTAAGTCCACTATTGGAGTTAATAATATGTTAATTAATTAAGTCCATAGCAGACATTACTTAATTAATGGACGTTTCTATCTTAAGCATGGGAAATAGATGACAAATAATTGGAAACCCGGAATACTTGTAATTTCGGATTTGGATGGGCAGTGGAATATTACTTCTGTAGTGGCTGCTCGTAATATTCCTATATAAGTTTATATTAAATTGTGGGTTCAATTTAATTAGTAAGAAGCTAATTGGGGAAGGCCATATCCAAATTCTTCCATAGATCCATGACTGGGCCTAATATGTGACTTATTATAAATAGGAGAATAAAGGAGATAGAAAATACACATTATTTTCATCAAAATTTCCGTCCCCCTCTTTGTAGTGAAGAGGGACAATTTTTTTTTGCTCTTCCCCGTGAGAAGTTTCCGTCTTCTTTATTTGAGTCCTAGTATTCTGGTGACATCAGCCCACACTGATATCATATTACAGTCCGGGAAGCAATCAGAATATCCGTGGTTTAGTACTCAAGATCTTCACGTGGAGAAGGTACGAGCTATCTTCGATTTTTCAGTGAATCAACGAGGTAAATTGGCTTACTCCGTAGCAAACATGTTTTTGGTGTTAATTGCGCTAAAGCATGTTTAAATTCAAGTTATGACCATGATACATGTGAGAATTACGCGAACAGATTTTGTCTAAATAATCTGCTAAATAGATCAGAATTATTATGTGATCCGTAAGAACGCACGCTTCCCCTGCCAACCCCTTTAATTGGTATCTGAGCCAGTCTTTGGCTCTGATTATTTGGATTTAAATTTCGCGAAATTCATGTATGCATGAGTTATTTGATTGCGAAGCATGTTCTTGGTGTTTTTGTTTATGCATGATGAACTCAAGAACTATCGAATCAAAGAACTTGAATTTTTCGATCGTACGAGACGTCCATGCGATCCGTCGACGCTCGCGCCGAGACGGATCGCACGACGCGTGATTGAGAGAGGGTTGTCGACTGAGTGGGAGCCGAGGGTTCGCGATCATGGGGCGACGTGCAGATGAGCGTGGGCTCGTGCGCGTCGCTGGTCGAGACCTTACGCCCAGGCGGAACCCGCGACCAAGGTCGACACAAGGCGGCGCTGGCGCGACGTGGCGGTTCATCCAAGAACCGCCGAGACACCACGAGCTGTCAGGCCGAGAACCCAAGGCGGAAGACCGAGATGGAGCTCTAGCTCCTGGCCGAGACGGGCGCGCAACGAGGTGAGACGTGTGCCGGAGCAGTGGAAGCGGAAGGTCGAGACAGGGCCGAGACGGGTGGTCGGAGCTGGTCGAGAGCTCGCGCCACCCGATGAGCATGGCGACGAGCGGCTGGCGCTGTGCTGGCCGAGAGGGATCGCGCCACCGTGCATGCTCTTAGCCGAGAACAGTCGCGCCACCCGATGAGCCGCTGGCCGAGGACCGTGACACCCGACGCGCCGTCTGGCCGAGAGCAGCAGCGCCTCCGTGAGCGCTGCTGACCGAGACGACCGCGACTCCCGACGAGCCACTAGCCGAGATGCTGGCACGCGTCCTGTGCGCTGCTGGCCGAGACGCCATGTGTGTCGTGATCCGGCAACGAACTCGTCGGATCTTCGTCGTTCATCGTTCGTGCAAACCTCGTGCGATGTGATATCGATGAAGGATTATTTTAATAATTATTTAATTCATTAATTAAAAGATATCATTAAAATATTATTATTTAATGGAAATAAAATTTTGGGAAGATTTCCCTAGATTTTAGGAATATTTGAATTATTGACTATATCTATGTAAATAAATAATATTATTTTGATTCCTAGATGATATGGACAAGAATAATATAATAGTTTCCTAATATTTATATATCTAGAATCCTAATAAGGATAGATATATAGGAATATATAAAATAATACAATAATATAATTTCTTTTCCTTATCTTGAACATGGAAATATTATGAATTTAATTTTTCATGTCTAATTAAGATTTAAATAATTCCTTTATTTTAGAATATCTTATAGAAGAAATGAATAAGAATTAAATTCTAAAACAATTAATTTCCTAAAGTAAGATACTAAAAGATAATGAAAGATTTAATTATCCAGTCAATTAAATGCCAACAGAATTTAACTAAGCATTTATCTGCCTCGAGGCTAAGGATAATTAAAGAAAAACCATAACCCAAATACCTAAGCTATACTTACGAACTTAATGTTTGTATATGGTCTCCATCGATTGGTCTGCAATTTGTGAAGCTAATTTCTAATATTATCGCCACCCATTATGTGGGGACAATAATCCTAAGAAATAGTAAGTTCATGAGGGCGGACTTCCCAAATATAAATAGTATGAAATGGAATGTGGTTTCCACTAGTATCGCTACCCATTATGTGGGGACAATAATCCTAAGAAACTACGAGATTCATGAGTTCACACAGAATTTATGAGATAGCTTGATTTTATTAGCAGCACATGAACATTGTTATGGGAGTGTGTTGTAGAAATAAGATTCTGTAATGCTAAATCTGGTGGTCTTGTTTAGGCAACATTAGGCGGCCGTGCCATTATGTGGTCTCTGGACTATTCGTCGGTGTTGTGACCTGTAAAATTGTAAAATTTTAATGCGTATTGACCTCTTATGGAGGATACAAAATTTTAATTTTACAGTTGTAAGATTTTAAAAAGTTTTATGGTTAATCTACTCAAACTTCTTACAAAAGTTTATGACAAATAGTAAATATTTTGTTTTGCAGTGCAAACTAAATCGTCTAAATGTCATTCAATCCTCTTTCTGCAATTCTTAAAGAAAACAAACTCGAGGGCCAAAATTACATAGAATGGAAACAAAACTTGGACATCGTTCTCACAGCGGAAGAGTACAACTTTGTGCTCACAACCCCACGACCTCCAGTGCCGGCGGATAACGTCGCGGCAGGAGTTAGAGATGCGAATAGACGGTGGCATAAGGCGAATGAGATGGCTAAGTGCTACATGTTCGCTTTTATGTCTTCAGTACTCAAGCATCAGCATTCTACCATGGAAACTCCCACCGAGATTATGCAAAATCTCACAAATCTTTTTGGTACTTAAAATCGAACGGCTAAGTCTCAAGCTTTTCAGAGTATCATGACAAAGATAATGAAGCAAGGCACGTCTGTGCGGGACCATGTCCTTGAGATGATGGGCCACCTCAATCAAATTGAGGTTTTGGGAGGGACGATCGATCCCGAGTCCCAAGTAACAATTATCCTTCAGAGTCTTCCCCCTAGCTTCCAGCAATTCAAGCTCAACTTCGAGATAAACAAAAGGAATTACACCTTGGCAGAGTTGTTGACTGAACTTCAGTCGGCGAAGGACCTTATGGTTCAGGCTAAAGCAGCCATGTTGAGTTTGGCGCCCCGATCCTCTGGCTCTAGGCCTGGCGTAGGAAAGAAGAGGGCACCGAACTTTGTTATGGCTAAGATTGCTAAGGGAAAGAAGAAGAAGAAGGCTAACAAGAAGCCTTCGGGGAAGTGTTTCAAGTGTTGAGAGAAAGGGCATTGGAAGTTAGATTGTCCTAAAAAGGGCAAGGCTACAGGTGTGCACCAAGCTCTAGTGGTCGAGTCATGTTTGACTTCGACATCTACTCATATTTGGGTCATAGACACTGGAGCCACTGATCATATTTGTTTTGATCTTGACTTATTACAGGTGACAAGACGTCTATATGATCGTGAGATCGAAGTCCAGCTGGGCGACTCTACAAAAGTGGCAACCGTTGCAGTGGGAGACATTTATATGCGTTTTAGTAGTGATAGATTTTTTATTTTGAAGAATGTTTTGTTGATACCTTCTTTTCGAACAAATTTAATTTCAGTTTCTAAATTTGTTTTTGATGTATATTCGATTTCTTTTAATGAAAATTGTGTCATTAAGAAAGATGGTTCTTATATCTGTCGTGGTATCATGGAAAACAATATGTACACAATCACATCTACACAGTTTAATAATCACAAATCAGAACTCAATACAACATCGACAATTTCAAAGAAAAGAAAAGCACATTCAAGTTCAATGAACGAAAAGTACTTATGGCACATTAGACTTGGTCATGCCAATGAAAGGAGGATCCATTCTCTTGTGGAACAAGACCTTATTCAAGGTCTAGAGAAGGAACGTTTTCATAAGTGTGAATCATGCTTAGAAGGCAAGATGACCAAGAGGTCTTTTAAGACTAAGAGCAATAGGGCCAAGGAAGTACTTGAGCTCATTCATACCGATGTATGTGGACCAATGTCAACATAGGCAAGAGGTGGTTTTTGATACTTCATCACGTTTATTGATGACTTCTCGAAAATTGGATATTTCTATTTGATGCGCCACAAGTCTGAATCTTTTGACAAGTTCAAAGAGTTTAAGGTATATGTGGAGACGTATTATGAAAAGAGTATCAAAAGCCTGCGATCTGATCGCGGAGGCGAATACCTCAGTGCCGAGTTTTTTTACTACTTATCGGTGGCGGGAATTGAATCCCAATTGACCGCGCCGGGCACGCCCCAGCAGAACGGCGTGGCTGAAAGAAGGAATAGGAACTTGTTGAACATGGTCCGGTCGATGATGAGTTTTACACGGTTACCTATTTCGTTTTGGGGACATGCCTTGCTTTCTGCAATTCATATTTTAGACAACTTACCGTCAAAATCCATACCTACTACTCCTTATGAGTTGTGGACTAGGCGCAAGCCTAATCTAGCACATCTCAAGATTTGGGGTTGCCCGACTCATGTATTGGAAAGGGATCCAACTAAGCTGGGATCAAGGACGGAGGTATGTGTGTTTATAGGGTACCCTAGAGGATCGAAAGCTTATGGATTCTATAGTCTCCGAGACAAGAAAGTCATTGTGAGCACTCACGCAACATTCTTAGAGGAAGATTATGTAATGAATCATAAACCCAACAGTGAAGTGGTACTTGATGAGCTAACTTCTATCACAAGTTCCATTAACCAAGAACCCGTACCTAGTGTACAAACAATTCCCGAAATTTCAACTTCTACTCCAAGCATTGTAGTGCCGCGCCGCAGTGGGAGGGTCTCTCATGAGCCCGATAGATACATTGGTTTGGGGGAATCAATGGATCACTCCTCGGACAGCAATGTATTGGATCCCTGGAACTTTGCAGAGGCGCAGACAGATGTCGATCATTGCGAATGGGTGAAAACAATGGTTTCGGAACTACAATCTATGATAGACAAAGACGTGTACGATTTGTCTGTCCTACCCGAAGGATGTACTGTCATTGGGAACAAGTGGATATATAAGCGTAAACGTGGACCCGATGGACGAGTTAAAGTCTTTAAGGCAAGACTAATGGCCAAGGGGTATACCCAAAGGGAAGGGGTCGATTATGACGAGACCTTCTCCCCGGTGGCAATGCTCAAATCGATCTGGATACTATCGTCTATAGCAGCTTACATTGATTGGGATGTGTGGCAAATGGATGTTAAGACTGCGTTCTTGAACGGGAGTCTTGAGGAGACCATCTACATGGAACAACCCGAAGGATATGCCATGAAGGGCAAGGAACACATGGTTTGGAAGCTTAAGAAGGCCATTTATGGCCTCAAGCAAGCATCTAGATCATGGAACCAGTGTTTCGATCAGACTGTGAATAAGTTTGGATTCGAAAAGTGTCCAAATAAAAGTTGCGTTTATAAGAAGGTTGAAAAGGGAATATTGTATTCTTAGTTTTATATGTAGATGACATTTTTCTAATTGGAAACAATAAAAAGATGTTATCATCAGTACGAACTTGGTTGTCGAACCAGTTCGAGATGAAGGATATGGGAGACGCGGGACATATCCTCGGTAATCTTACATCAATACTGTACTTAGTCGCTTTAGCATGCAAGATGCCAAGAACGGTTTCTTACCTTTTAGACATGGCATCCATCTATCTCAAGATATGTGCCCCAAAACGTCATCTAAGATAGAAGAGATGAGAAGGATTCCATATGCTTCGGCAGTTGGAAGTCTCATGTATGCTATGCTTTGTACAAGGCATGATATTTTCTTTGCTGTTGGCATGGTGGCAAGATATCAGTCGAATCCGGGCCAAGGACATTGGACGCCCTTAAAGAACATACTCAAGTACCTTAAACGGACTAAGGACTATGCTCTAGTTTACAATACAGCCGAGCTCTGTCCTTTAGGATATACTGACTCAGATTTTCAATCTGATCAAGACTCGAGAAAATCTACTTCTGGATATGTGTTCACCTTAGGAGGTGGAGCCGTAATTTGGAAGAGTGTGAAGCAGAAATGCATCACGGACTCGACCATGGAAGCCGAGTATGTGGCCGCTTCGGAGGCTACAAAAGAGGATTTATGGTTCAAGAACTTCCTTATGGATTTAGGTGTGGTTACGAATCTGCCCAAGAATATCACCATTTATTGTGACAATTCTGGTGCTGTGGCAAACTTGAAAGAACCAAGGGCTCACAAAGCGAGCAAACACATAGAGAGGAAGTATCATATCATTAGAGATATATTGCAGAGAGGAGACATACAAGTGGTCAAGATTGCGTCAGAGAACAACCTGACAGATCCTTTTACAAAGGCATTGGCGGTGAAACCGTTCGAACGCCATGTTGAAGGGATAGGAGTTCGACTCATTCAAGACCTCAACTCGCTTTCAGTATAAGTGGGAGAATTAGACGTGTGCACCTATATTTTGTTCACTCGAAAACTGTTTTGAGTATAAGTGGGAGATTGTTAGAGTTTGTATACTAGAAATCACCTTTCGAATTATATAATACTGTAAAACTCTATATGTTATTTTCCAAAGGAATGAAACAGATTATTTTTGTCATAATGTTGTTATGTTTTATATTTAATGGATGTTTATTGCATATTTAAATGTATAAGCAACATAACAAAGTCTAAGTCATTGTTTTAGTAGACCGGTTGTGGGCGTCGTCCACTTTAAGGTAACACGATCAGTTTTGAACAAAGAAAAATAAGAATTTCACAACCTAGATAGGCCTAGACTACCTATCGTGAAAGGTTGCAATGTCAGTCCGCATATTTCTAAGTCTTACTGAAATAAGATGATATTGGTGTGGTATAGCACTGAATTGGATCTAACAGCAAGATGAGTCTTTATGCTATCAACTGAAAGACGAGGTCTTGATAATTAATTTCTTAATCAATGTATGTTAGCATTGAGCATACGGTATTGATTATGCACTACTTTGACTTACCAAAAGGTACGGGTTTTTCGCAACCCAAGAATCCTGGTATATTGGGTAGTGGTGATTAATATCTAGAGGTGCTAGGATTGCTATTATATTGAATCGTGCGCGAGGTGAGTCTCGTTTGATAACGTCCACAAGAGGAGTTCGAAACAAGATTTTATTATTCGGAAGCTAGCTAGTTGGAGTTTGATTACTCTATGAAAAATAAATGAGCGTTTCTTGCTAAGTTCATTCTTGGAGTTAATAATATGTTAATTAATTAAGTCCATAGCAGACATTAATTAATTAATGAATGTTTCTATCTTAAGCATGGGAAATAGATGACAAACAAATGGAAATACTTGTAATTTCGGATTTGGATGGGCAATGCAATATTACTTCTGTAGTGGCTGCTCGTAATATTCTAATATAAGCTTATATTAAATTGTGTGTTCAATTTAATTAGTAAGAAGCTAATTGGGGGAGGCCATATCCAAATTTTTCCATAGATCTCTGACTGAGCCCAATATGTGACTTATTATAAATAGGAGAATAAAGGAGACAGAAAATACACATTATTTTCATTAAAATTTTCGTCCTCCACTTTCTATTGAAGAGGGACGATTTGCTCTTCCCCGTGAGCAGTTTCCGTCTTCTTTATTTGAGTCCTAGTATTCTGGTGAGATCAGCCCACACTGATATCAGATTACAGTCCGGGAACCAGTCAGAAGATCTGTGGTTTAGTACTCAAGATCTTCACGTGGAGAATGCGCGAGCTATCTTCGATTCATCAGTGAATCAACGAGGTAAATTGGCTTACTCTGTAGCAAACATGTTTTAGGTGTTAATTGCGCTAAAGCATGTTTAAATTCAAGTTATGAGCATGATACATGTGAGAATTACGCGAATAGATTTTGTCTAAATAATCTGCTAAATAGATCATAATTATTATGTGATCCGTAAGAATGCACGCTTCCGCTGCCAACCCCTTCACTAATTCCACCCAAATGCCCACCTGGCCAATGGGATATCCAGACCAACAACCTCACCCTGAATTTCAAAGCTATGAGTTCAGCCCACCGACATACCAAACTGACTACCCTAGCCACTATCCACCCTTCCAAGATCAAATCTATCCACCATGGTCATACGATGCAGGGGACCACTTCCCGGCATGGTCAAATGAGGATTGGCCAACCCAAGATCCTCATTATTACCAAGACCAAACTTGTCCTGATCAACATCGATATCAACCTCAACCTCAACAGAGTTTTGAACTACCCTTGGATAAAAATCGACATGCAGAATCTGCAAGGGAAAAGAGCGAGGGGTGGAACGCTTCACAGCAGAGCATGAGGAGCTGCACGAGGTCAAATGATGAATTGGTGATGGAAATGCAGCGCACTTATGATGAACAGAAATCCAACGTGGATGAAATGATAAAGCAGGTCGCTCTATTAACTAAGCTAATGAAGGGGATATAAGAGGACAAAGCAAGGCTTGAGGTGAAAGAGAAAAGGATAGATGTAGAAGGCGTGAACGAAGCCGAGGAAATGGAGCCATCAGATGCTGAGCAAAATTCAGAGGCACCACGAGAAGCGATAGAAGCTGTTGAGGTAGAATCAGCCGGGAAAGAGACACTAGCCGAAGAAGAATCGATTACCACATCTCTTGATGATGAAGCATTACAGGGACTAGACAATACACTATTCTACCTCCGGAGAAGAAAAGTACATGGACTCAATGAAAAGGTGGAGTGATAAGGCTCGTTTCATGCATCTATTTTGGGTATAAATTATGTGTTTCCTATCGTGCTAACGCGTATTTATAAGTCCAGGTGCGTGAAATATCTGCCAGACCCAGGAACAAGTATAAATCACCAGGGCAGAGAAGAAAGGAGCAAAAGAGTAAAGAAAAGTAGCGAAATCCTCATGGGCACAAATGTCAAATCACAAAGACCGTTGCCCTAGGGATTGGAGCCACGCCTATAAATACGAAGAAAAATATTGAAGAAACAGCTCTCCTTTTAGTTAGAAAATTCCTTACCCATTTTCGGCTCACTCTTCATCTTCACTCTTAGCTCAACACGCATTTGGTTTCACGGGCGATTCGGGGTAGTGTAGCGTGGTGTGTTTATTCTATTGGAAGTGTAACACCGTCCTGATAAGGGCGAAGAAACAATCATTTACATTTTTGCACGTATTTTCTCTCGCCGATTTCTTTACCGGAAGTTCAGCGACTGTTTTGTGACTGACATTCGAAATTTTTATGGTTAATCTAGCTTCTGTTTTCTGTTTTCACTCTGATTCTTGATGTTTTGTTTTGCTTTAATGATTTGGATGCTTTTCGCAATTGAAAGTTTGTTTGGAGTTGAGATCGGAGAGATTTGAGTTGATTTGTGGTTGTTGGCTTGATTCAGAGTTGAATCGGGAGTTGGAAGTTGTAGATCTGGTTTTGTTGGTGTTAAATCTGATGGATCTAGTGTATATTTCCCCTTTAATGTTTAAATCTAAGTATGTACTTTTGGATCTGCATGGAATTTTCTGTTATTGTTGATTTGCTTGACCTGGTAGATTAGATCTGGAGATGTTTAGCTTAATCATCTCGTTTAATGTTCGATTTGAAGTATGCTCTGTTTTGTTCTAGTTCATGTTTGTTTGATGAAGAAGATGAAGATAATCGGTAGTTAGAATCAGATCCGCTTTAGTTTGTTAGTTGCAGCTTTTTCTGTCGGTAGTTATTTAGGGAAATATGTTATGTTACTTTTTCTTATGATCTGTTGTCTAGGTGTTTTAGGAAACTTATTTTGCTTGACCCAGGAAATTTGGTGAATGATCTAGAGTTAATTTTCAGTTTCGAATCATGAATGCATTTACATTTGAAGCACCTTCAGTTCTCTGGATCCAGTAGATAGAATAGATTAGTTTTAATTTCCCAAGTCTAGTACTGAAAACTCAACCCTCTTGTTGCATGGAAGCAGCCGAACCCTCCAAAGTTCTCTTAATGCATTCCAAACCCTTCCGTCCTCGTGGATTCGATCCCGACTTCCCTATACTAGCCAATAGAATAGAGGGTTGAGGTTTTGAAGCGGGATTGTTGTGACAAGACTGAATTCTGAGAGTTCATGATCTCCTAGACCCTGTGTTCTAGCGAATCCTCTGGACCTGGGAGTTTACTTTTACAACAGACAATCCTCACAAATCCAAAGCTTCATGGAGAAATTCGCAGCTGCGGTGGAAGGAGAGAATGCACCGGCAGAGAGACCACCTCTAGTGATTGACAAGTCTAATGGGTGTTGCGAGGAAGAAGAAAGACCGAAGCTGAAGAAGGCGAGACCCAAAAGGAGAGCTGCAAGATTTATCTATTGGGTGCAGCTGCAACCATGGCCGGAACCGCTTGAGGTAAAGAGACCTCCTGATCCTAGACTACGTCTCAATGAGAAGAAAAAGATTCAGGGGACGTACAAGAATCACAAGAAAAAGTGGGCAGACACGTTGATGATGTGTCCTCGGGAAAATCAGTGGATAGAAAGAAGAAGAGTTAATTCATGTTCTCCAGTCGATGATCGTTCCCATAATGGTTTGCCAACTCCTGAACTGATCAAGTTGGTCAACTGTGAAAGTGGCAACGGGTACCAGAGAATGGAAACTTTGAGAAGGAAAGGAAGTTGTCAAAACATGAGTACGGAGGTACAACGATGATTAACTGGGCAGAAAGTACTACTTCTCAATCCTCAATGGAAATTGGAGCGAGTTAGACGCAGAAAAGAAAGTGCCAACTTGCAACTCAATTGATCCACCACATCCCGGGAATCACAACGTTTCAGGGAGTATCCTGCCTCATAACTTTGTCTTTGTTAATCCACCTAAAAAGAATAATGGTAAATAAATCGGCAGTATATGCGGGAGGAGAAATCCCACTACGCATGTTCAGCCTGATCAAGTGAATAAATAGTTGCTAGACAATTCTCAGAAATTTGCTTACTCAGCTCAATGCACAAGTGTGAGCGAGGTACTTGATCAAGTAGATTCCAAGGATTTGTCTACAACCTGGAATAAAATTTTTAATTGTCTCTTGTTTTAAGAAAAATATTTTCAAAGTTTTTGGATGTATCTGGAGGAGATTTGAATTTGAACGCAATACTTCTCATAATCTTGGAAACCCTCTGCCAGTACTCCAGAAAATTCGAGAGGAAGATTCACCTCCCATCTCTGCGTATAATAGGAGTCAAAGAGCAGTTCCTCGGTTACATCAGAGGCATTGGTTTTGGTTGGTTGCTGGAACACGCACCTGGTAAGGTGCCGGTGAATCTTGCGAAGGAGTTCTTTACATCCTTCCATTTTGAATATACTACTGAATTGTACAAGGATTCCATCTATTTAAGGTTTTTCAACCAAGAGATGGCTATGAATATTAGGGAGTGGTCGTTGAGATTTGGACTGCTGAGCCCTGAGATAGATAAGAGAGGGGATTGGTCTCTGCAGGAAATTGGCCAACCTAAATGTACAGAGGAGTTCAACGCTAAGGAAGCGTGGAAGTTGATATGCGCTGAAGGCGCAGAGCCTTTTAAAACAAGTGAGTCAACAGGGGAGGAGATTGCGGACCATGTTTTGAGGATAACACATTTCTTTCTGGCCAACAACCTCCTTGGCCATAACAACACCACAGTCACCACGATCGAATTGTATTTCTTGTGGTGCATGATCAAGAAGGTTAAGGTGCATCTAGGCTACTGGCTGGCTCATTCCTGCCACAAAATAGCTCATCACCCCGTTCGCCACTTATATTCTTGCCATCTGCTGGGAGCATATCTGATAAGGAATGTGATGCCAAGGCTAACAATCCCAAGATCCTCTATCGTAATGTGCAAGGATCCAGAGTAGTTTGACACGTCCTACCTAATCAGCATTGGTATTTGATAGACTGAGATGGTGTGAGTGTGTGTGTATGGTATGCAGATCAAACAGGTCCAGAGGATTCACTCAAGCGCAAGGCCTAGGAATTTTCTAAACTAGCATGACTGTGTCGTTGGGATACTCTCAAAACTCTCAATCACTATCAAAACCTTAACCTATTTACTATTAGCTAGTATAGGGTAGTAAGGATCGATCCCACAGAGATGGAAGGGGTAAGCAAGTATTCAGAGGAATTTAAGACTTGCCTAACTACTGGACTCAGAGGAATTTAAAAGTGACTAATCTGTCTACTAGACCTAGGAAACAGGTAAAGGTACAAACACATACATGACTAATGGAAATGAAATTAACTAAGAAATGAGGTGACTGAACTACTAGGTCAAGCAAACGGATTTCCGAACCTAGCTAAACAATACGTAAACATGCAGTGGGACCATTTTCCATTTATAACTACTATGACAGAAAAGCTGCAAAAAGTAAACAACGGCCAGTGCCAGATCCGATTTCTAACCAACTTCTACCTTCATCTTCTCCATCAAGATAAGTAAACAGAAATGAAAACAGAGCATCAACCATATGAAAAACAGAGCAACTTAAATCCGACTTTAAACATTACGATTAAACTCAAAACTACCAGATCTAAACTACTAGGCCGAGCAAAATAAGAAACAACAGTAAACATCCATAACCATGCAAAATTCAGAACATCACGTCTCAGATCCACAACTCCGTTCAACAATTTAACTCAGGTTAAAAAAAAACCAACTCCGATACATCAAACTCATACTCCTCAATTCAGATTCAACCGATTCATCAACAAATCAACTCCAATCAACCCGATCTCAAGTCTGATTCAAACATCAATTGCAAAAAGCATCCAAATCAGTAAAAACCAACAATCAAGTCAGAAAACAAAACTTCCATTACCACTGGATTAAAGGTTCAATACAGAAGTAGTAAACGGAAAACATAAACTTCCATAACCAACAATGAAGTCTCAGCTCAAAACAACAGAAAATAAACAATTGTATCTTCGCCCTTCACAAGGACGGTGTTACACCACAGAATTTGAACTAGGCTACCACGAATTCCCAGAATTTACCCATAAAAGCTAAGTGCACAGAGAAGTATGTGTGTGAAGTGATGAGCTAAGAGCGAAAAGTGAATATGATGAACCCCCCCCCCCCCCCCTCTCTCTTCATGTTGTGTCTCTATTTATAGCTGAGGCTCAGACTTCTAGGGTATCCTCTCTGTTAATTTATCGATTTTCCCCCCTAGAAAGTCCTTCAAAAGATGCTCTTTCCACTCACAGCTGCTTTCGTAATCCCCTTGTCAAGTTGCACGCTGGCTTTTTCACTCTATTTTCCTTCGGTTTCCTCTGCCTGGTAGATTTCTCGTCTGTTTCCTTGACCTGACAGATTCTCTACGCACCTAAATTTAAAACATGTGTTAGTTCATAGAAATCATAGAATTTAACCCCATAACCAATGCATGAAATTGGCCTTATCAGTATTATCAAGAAAAAGGAGACGGGTCTGGTATTTTGTGAGGATGAGCAATTGGAGGAAGAAAATGAGGAGGAGGCAAGCGAAGAGGTTAATGAGCCCGAGGAGGCTGCAGAAATGAAGACTCCTTCAGAGAAACCATCTCCTAACGAAGCAGAGCCAGCGACGCCCGAGGTGCAACCACAATCAACCTAGAAAAGTTAGAAGTCACAGAGGAAAAATGGCAGAGGTTAATTGAGTTCATGATGCAAAAATTCAGTGAGGCCAATGAGAAAAAACAGGCGTTTCTCGAGCTCCAGAACGAAAATATGACCCAAGCACTAAGAGGATGACAAATCTGGCGGAGCAGAACAATCAATTGGCCCTCCAACTCTTATCAGCTACCTCTACCTTGAAAGGAAGCCAACCCCGGGAAACATGTCACGACCGCACTTCCTACGGATAGAAAGCACGGTGGGTCGCGACTAATGGGGGAATTAAGAAGCGGGGAAGAAAGGAGAAACAATCAAGGGGTACAACATGTAGATCAAAAGATGGAACTTTATTACCAAATTATGGTCTGAAATCACGAGCAGCAAAGTTCATAGGAAAAACAGTCCAACAGAATAAAGAAAACATAAGAGTTCTAAAACATGACGTAGCGGAAGCATTTGAGAGTTGGCTACTACTATGTATGAAGACACAATAGCAACCGGAACATTTATTGAATACAGTCTTTGTCCAAATGCTCAACATCCTCCGTCCTCGTCAACGCTTGCACATAAGGGAAACACATGCAGGGGCTGAGTACTTGATGCACTTAGTGAACTCATGCCCAATATACATTTTATCAATAAAGTTATGTCAAGCCATCATTGAGTGAAACTCGGGTTTTACTTTAAAAAAATACCGAGAAACACTAAAATCATTTCCATCGTAAAACATGGCTGCGCAGCCCATCATCATCATCATCCTCCATCATGTACCATATCTGAACCATCGTGTGAAACGAGAATGTGGCCACAAACTCGATCACTGGACCGGCCGACCTAAAGGACGGCTCACGATCCCCATCAGTACACTAGTCTGAGTAGGGACTCACTCCCTAGTCAGACCCGAAATCGTTAACCATCAAAGTCTAGTAGGACATTATCCTAGTAGACAATCAGATAGGCAATTTCAAAACATAAAATACGGCATGACATAACATTTAAACCACCCTTATCTCACCATATACATTTCATTGCCAATAAAAGAGTTTAAGTAATAGAGCCCACCTCAAAAGCTTAGTAGTTTCCTTAACAAACTTCTTGATCCGACTTTAACGAGCGTGCGAACCACCTTTTGAGAAAATTAAAGTACACATCACTCTCAAGAATGCATGCACTCTAGTTAAAGTCTTTTATCTCGTTTCTCGGTTTTCGTATATTTTCGATTATTCGGCGGTCGCCCAAGACGTCACGTGCGACGCCGGTCGGCCGCTTGCGCCCAGAATTCCTCTGTTGGCTCCTCGGATTTTCCACCACGATGTCGAATTAAAACCCAAGATTTAATTATTTCCTCACCTTATACTTCCAATTAATTGAGAAACCCCAAACAAAATAAAAGAGCCCAAACAAAACATCCCATTTTAATTAATGAAGCCCAATACTCAAAAAAACAACAGAGGCCCACTTTTAAAAAAAAAAGAACAATAGAGGCCCAATTCTTTTTAAAACAAAAGTGGCCTAAATTTCTTTCTTCCCCCACACTTCATGCTATTCCTCCTTCTATCTATTCCTCTCTCTCTCTTTCGACAGAATTGAGAATTTCTCAAATTCTGTCGCCTTCCATCGCGTCGCTGCTGATCCGGGCTACTGTTCGTCAGCGTCTCCAATCTCCTCGGTGGAAATCGCCGCTGCAGCGAGAAGGGAGGACGTCGTTCGCTGATGTCGCTGCTCGCTGTCGTCGCTGTGCTGTCGCGCCATCGCTGTGCGGCCTCCTCGCCGGAATTGTCGTCGCAGGGTCCGGCCAGAGTCACCGTCGCTGCTGTTCATTGGCCGCCGCTGCTGCTCGTCGTGTGCACTGTCACGACCGCCCATACAAGGGTACCACAACGCGGCGATCGTGACCGACATGCATGGATAACAATTTAAAAAGAACATCTTGATTAACTTAAAGGAAGAAAACAACTTAGTTTAAAGAGTTTAAAGTTTAAAAAAAAATTTGAAAAGACATAAGGTAAAATACTTTTAAAAAGGACAACGGGAAAAATTAGACTTAAGAAATACATCAACTAACTAAAGTTGAACAAATACTTAACTTAAATCTCGAAGAATAAAATTTTAAAAAGACAACGTAAACACTAGTTTAAAACTCATCACCACCATACATGTTCACACACAAAACATAAAGGAAAGATTAAGTCTTGAGTCATAGTTCAAGTTATAGCAGCGGAAAATACGGTTCAAGGAGAGTCAAGGACGACGCCTATGTATGACGACACAACGCATCCTAAGTACTTAAGCCAGCTCAACATCCACCGCAACATCCCGCTCAACCTGCACATAAGAAAATAATATGCAGGGCTGAGTACTTGTTGTACTCAATGGGCTCATGCTGAAAACATTTTAATAATAGTTATGTCATCCATACCAGTGATCTCGAGTTTTATGTAGTAAGAAAATATCACGAGAAACACAAAAATATTCAAGTCTGGCAAGACAATTTATCTCCCCACTTTTCACATCAATCCATCAATCACATCACAGTGCGACGATAGTGTGGCCACACTATTCGCCCACGAGACCGGCCGACTTGCAAGGACGGCTCGCGATCCCACCAGTGTACACAGCCCGATAGGGTTTACGGCCCTACTCGGACCCGAATTCGTTTCACAACACAGCCATATAGCCTAAAGGAGTAAACTCATACGAACTATGCATCAGGCACACAATCTCATAACAAAAACAACATGGCATGACATAACAGTTAAACCACCCTTATATCTCCACATAATATTTTTCGAAAAAGTAAAGAGGTTTGAAAAGAAAGCCCACCTCGTTCGCTTAGCAATTCACAACCCAACTAAGCAACTCTCGATCCTCGAGTTCACGAATACACAACACCCTTGTCAACGACAACATAAGTCAGCCTCACACTTCAACATATTACTATGCATGTCCTATCGTCTCTCTCTCATCGTCTTTCTCAATCCCCCAACCCAACATACGTCGAAAAGGTGTAAAGACACATGTATCGCATTACAACTTATCACAAGTGCTTACACAATTTAGACACGTTCCTTGGACATACATGCATCATACAATACTTTTAAACTTGAAAATAAGAGTTATTTTAACAAGGCAGAAAACTGGCAAAACTACGCGACCGTTTTGTAAAAATTACTATAAATTCACCCGACCTCAAAAGAAGCTAAATTTTGGTCACAATACAGAAGACACATTCAAGTTCATACATGAAAATTTTCACACAGAAATCACGTCATTTAGTCAGTCATATCACATATTAAACTCTCTGGTCGTAACATACAATTTCCGACAGTATTGCGCAGTTCATTTGAAAAATTCACCATAAATTCATCCGATGCCCAAAAAGGCTGAAAATTTAACACGACTCAGAAGACACTTCAAATTTTAATACAGTTCAAAAATCACATCAATCGGAGGTCATTTAGTCAGTCAAACGGAAAACGAAACATTCATGGCGAGAACTCACGTTTCTGGCCGATTTGCGCAGTCAACTTCAAAAATTTATTAAAAATTCATTTTTCGATAAAACAGGCTAAAATTCACAGGAGACATAGAAAACACCTTGAAGTTTACTCATTAAAAATTTCATAGCAAAATTCGTTCGTTTGATGGGTCAAACACAGATCATAAGTTAATGGTCGTGCATCACAGATTTCTGGTTCAAGTTCGAAAATAGGGTTTTTTAAACTTCCACAACACAACCACCGATTTTTCATGCTCGAAAACACATAATCATGCTTACACGTTCCTCATACACATATTTGCATACAAACTCATATTATTCACCCAATAAATCGATCCAACTCACCTTCTTTGACACAAAACGAATCGGTAGAAACGATGGATTAAGCGATTCGTCGGAGACTCTCGAAAATAACTTCAATGGATTGCAAGAACACGAGTTGGATGGAAGATTTTTTGGAGATGGGAGAGTGGGAGAAGAATGAAGCATGTGAGAGAGGGAGAAGAGAGGGGGCGAAAATTGTAGGGAGAGTGGGGGCTAGGGTTTGTTTAATTGCTATTTATTTGCTAGGTTTAATACATGGGTAAATTAAATAAATAAATTGTGGGGAATTAAAATATAGGCTAACAAATAAAAATCCCACAATTAAAAGAATAAAATAGGCTTGTGGGAGGTGAGGGAATTTCGAAAATTCCATGTGCACAACAAGGAATTTATTTGGTATCTTCTTGGAGAATATATTCATAACTTAGGAAATAAATATAATGAATATAAGGGAACAAATAAATTAAATCTCCAAGTAGGAAATAATAGGGGTGGGGGCCGAAAATTCTTGGGTCATTGCACAAAGATATTATTTAAATCCCCAATTAAATAGAATGGGATTTAAATTTGGTAATTTCTTTATGAAAAAGGCTCCCATAAAATAGGTAACAATTATTTAAATTCCCACAAGGAAAAATATAAGCATAGGGGCGTGTGATATGGAGGAGAATAGAAGGAAAATATTCACACCCCCAATTAATTAGACATAAGAATTTATTTGAATAAAAAAAAGGATTCCACAAAATAGGAAACAAGTAAAATACTCTCCAAAATTTATTGGAGGGGGCCGAAAAAATTAGGCTCAAATAGCCAAGGCAAAAATCCCAACTCTCTATTTATTTTGGGGTGAAGAAATAAAATATAACATGATTTAATTGGATTATATTCAAAAGAAGAGAGTCAATAAAGCACCAATTAAATCAAATGAAAAATAATCCAATCTCCTATTGGAGATTTTTGAAACTCCCAAGGATAAAAAGATGGAGTTCGAATTTCATGTAGTGTAATTTAAGGTCCATTGGTTTGGATTTAATTTGGAATAATGTCCCAAAACAATTAATTAAATCCACAAAAAGAAGTACTATTTCAATAATTAGGGAGGGCCGAATTTTTCAATGAATTGACTTGAGAAAGAATAAATGCATGATCCTATTAATTATTTCCCCTCATTGGAAAAAAAAATAAAACTCAAGCTCATCATTCACATTAACCACGACAATTTATTTCACGCAACTCACTTAATCACATAGAAACAAAAGTTTCATAAATTCCAATAACGTATTAAAAGAGTCACAAAAGTTTGGGATGTTACATCCTTCCCCTCTAAATAGAAATTTCATCCCGAAATTTAAACGTCTCACACAAACAGCTCGGGAAACTTTTCTTTCATCTTATCTTCTAACTCCCACGTAGCTTCCTCGGGACCATGGTGCTTCCACAACACCTTCACGGACGCTATCGACTTGTTTCGAAGCTCTTGTACCTTCCGATCTAGTATTGCTTCGGGTCTTTCCTCGTAGCTCATGTCGGGGGTTAGGATCACTTCCTCTTGATGAATCACATGCTTGGGGTCGAACACGTACTTGCGCAACTGCGACACGTGGAATACGTTGTGCACGTTCCCAAAGCTGGGAGGTAACGCTAATCGGTACGCTACAGGACCTACTTCGTCGATGATCTCGTACGGTCCCACAAAACGCGGTTTCAGCTTGCCCTTCACTCGAAATCTCACAACTCCTCTCGTCGGAGATACTTTCAAGAACACTTTGTCACCAACGTCGAATTTGATTTCCGTTCGACGCACATCAGCATACGACTTCTGTCTATCTTGAGCTTCCTTGATCCTTTATAGCGTCGGGTCCTAACATCTTCCTCTCGCCAACTTCATCCCAATAAAGTGGGGATTGACACTTTCTGCCGTACAGGGCTTCATACGGAGCCATATCGATCGTCGCTTGATAGCTATTGTTGTAGGCGAATTCAACCAATGGTAGAACCGTTTCCCAACTTTCCCCTCGATCTAAGACAACTGCTCGCAACATATCTTCAAGTGTCTGAATCGTCCTCTCTGACAGCCCATCCGATTGCGGGTGATATGCAGTGCTGAAGTTCAGTTGTGTGCCCAATTCTCGTTGCAAACTCATCCAAAACTTTGATGTGAACTTCGTATCGCTGTCGGATACAATGGTCTTTGGCACTCCATGCAATCGCACAATCTTGTTCACGTAGAGCCTAGCTAACTTGTCCGCGCCATAAGTAATCTTAATCGGTAAGAAGTGCGCGCTTTTAGTAAGTCGATCAATGATCACCCAGATCGCAGTGTTGCCCTTCTATGACTTTGGCAAACCCGTCACGAAATCCATAGCTAGATGCTCCCACTTCCATTCGGGAATTTCGAGCGGTTGTAAGTTCCCATATGGCCGTTGGTGTAAGGCCTTCACTTGTTGGCATGCTAGACATCGTTCCACAAATGACGCTACGTCTCCTTTCATTCGATTCCACCAAAACCGTTGTTTCAAATCCCGATACATCTTCGTGCTTCCGGGGTGTGCGGTGTAAGGCGTGTCGTGCGCTTCACTCAAAATCTCCTCTTTTAGCACCTCATCGCTTGGCACACACAATCATCCATCATACGTCAAAGCATTATCCGCCTCCTCACGGTAATGATCAAGCTTCTCGGCTCTCACCTTCGCACGTAATTCCTCCAACTTTCCATCACGTCGCTGGGCTTCTATGAGCTTGGTCCTCAAATCTGGCTCAATCACTAGCGTCGCCAATCTTGCACCCACCGTCTCGGGCGCTTTCACTATCTCCACTCTCATCTTGTCGAACTCGTGAATCAGCGCTTCCTCTTGCGTTAGGAAATAAGCCAGTTGAGGTTGGTTCTTCCTACTCAAAGCATCGGCGACCACGTTCGCCTTGCCCGGATGGTAATTAATACCGCAGTCATAGTCTTTCACGACCTCTAACCAACGTCGTTGTCGCATGTTTAGCTCCTTCTGCTCGAAGAAGTACTTGAGACTCTTGTGATCGGTGTAGATTTCGCATCTCACTCCGTAGAGATGATGTCTCCAAATTTTCAGTGCATGCACCACTGCTGCTAACTCCAAATCGTGCGTCGGAAAATTCAACTCATTCGGTCTCAACTGTCGGGAAGCATATGCTATCACCTTCCCATCTTGCATTAACACACACCCTAGTCCTACTTTCGACGCGTCCGTATAGACGGCGAAGTCCTTGTCGGGTTCTGGTACCGCTAGGACTGGTGTTGTAGTCAATTTCTCCTTTAATAGTTGGAAACTCGCCTCGCACTCTGGCGTCCAAACCACCTTAATTCCTTTCTTTATTAGTTGCGTCATCGGTCTCGCAATCTTAGAGAATCCCTCGATGAATCGTCGATAATATCCCGCCAATCCCAAGAAACTGCGGATTTCACTTGGCGTTTTCGGCGATTTCCAATTCTGTACGGCCTCGACCTTTGCTGGGTCTACTTGAATACCATTTTCTGTCACAATATGACCAAGGAAGTTCACTCGAGTTAACCAAAACTCACACTTACTAAACTTGGCATAAAGTTTCTCCCCTTGCAACGTTTCCAACACTGTTCGTAGGTGCTGTCCATGCTCCTCCTCGTTCTTCGAGTATACCAACACGTCGTCGATGAAGACTAACACAAACTTGTCAAGATACTCGTGGAAAACTCGGTTCATCAAGTCCATGAAAACGGCTGGGGCGTTGGTCAGCCCAAATGGCATCACGACGAATTCATAATGGCCATAACGAGTGCGAAAAGCAGTCTTAGGCACATCCTCTCTTCGGACCTTTAGTTGATGATATCCTAATCTCAAATCCATTTTCGAGAATACGCCCGCTCCTCGAAGTTGGTCAAACAAGTCGTCAATCCTTGGCAGTGGGTACTTATTCTTCAAGGTCATCTTGTTAAGCTCTCGGTAGTCGATGCACATCCTCATCGTTCCATCCTTCTTCTTAACGAACAAAACTGGCGCTCCCCATGGTGACACACTGGGTCGAATGAAACCCAAGTCTAACAGTTCCTGCAACTGAACCTTCAACTCGGCCAACTCCTTAGGGGCCATTCGGTATGGCGCCTTTGATACTGGCGCCGACCTTGGTTCCAAATCAATAGTGAACTCTACTTGTCTGTCGGGTGGCGGTCCTGGCAAAGCTTCTGGAAACACATCGGGAAAATCTCGCACTACTGCCACGTCTTCCACTTTCAAATCCTTCTTTTCCTCCCCATTCAAGTACACCAGATACGCCGGACGCCCTTTTTTTATCATCGTAGTAGCTTACAAAGCAGAGATTATGGAGGTTCGTCGGTTCATGGAGATCCCATACAAGATAGCCGGCTCTTCGCCCGGGGCTTGAAAAGAAATCTGCCTTTCTTTACAGTAAATCGTTGCGTGGTTCTCGGTAAGCCAATCCATTCCCAAGATTATGTCTACATTCTCCAAAGGCATAACGTACAAAAGCTGGGCCACTACTCCTAATTCTCCTAACACAAACTCTATGTTCGAGCAAGTTCTCACAATGTCAATCAATCCTCCAACCGGTGAAGATACATTCAAATTCGATTCAAGCATTGCAGTAGGGAGTTCTAAGGCATTCACACATGACATGGAAATAAAAGAATGCGAAGCACCCGTATCAAACAGCACAATAATAGGCAGTTGTTGGAGCTTTCCCATACCTGCCAAATTCTCTTTGCCCTTGCTGGCTTGGGGTTCCTGCCCTTGATTCCCTTTGAGCGCATATGCCCTTGCTTGCTGTGGGGCCACTTGTCGGATTGGTTGAGGCTGCTGTGGTGGTCTCTGTCCTTGCCCATTCTTCACTCCACCTTTGTTGTTGTTTGGGCACTCTCGAGACACGTGCCCGTTTCCACCGCAGGCATAACACCGAATGCCTCCAACTCGGCACTCCCCAACATGATGCTTGGAGCACCGATTACAGTAGGGTATTCTCTGCGGGTTTCCCCTTTGATGTGGCACAATTTGGCGCCCATGATTCTGTGGTTGCCGAAAAGTGGAGAAACGCCTCTTGTCAAAAGGAGCTCGGTTTCCCTCCTATTTCCTCTTGTCTCTAAAGTTCGCTTGGGGTGCAGATGGGGTAGGGTTTGTTGTCCTCTCATTCTTGGGCAGTGCTTCCTCCACATCTAAGGCACAGCCCAATACCTCGGAATAAGGAATTCCCCTGCGACTAGCCACTGCTACCCTTATCTCTGGCCTAAGGCCGGAACGGAACTTCACGGCCATCTTCTCGTCTGTATCCACCAATTTTGGCGCATAACGAGTCATCTCACATAGGGCGCGGTCATACTCCGTGACCGTCATACTTCCTTGTTTTAAAGTGTGGAACTCCACTACCTTCGCCCGTCGATAACTCATGGGAACATACTTATTGTAAACTTCTTCCTTAAACTCCTCCCAAGTAAGCGCCTCACGGCGAGCGGGGTCCAAAGTTCTCTTCTTCGTTTCCCACCAAAAGTCAGCGGGTCCTGTCAGCTGATACGTCACGCAGGCCAGGCGTTCTCTGTCCGTGCATCCCATAAACGCAAAGACACGCTCAATGTCGCGTACCCATGCCTCCGCCTTCGGGGGCTCTCCCAATCCATCGAACTTGGGTGGGTTCTCTTTCCGAAAGGCTTTGATGTACTCCCTTTCGTTTGGTTGGGGTAGAGGTGGTGGTGGAGGCGGGGGCGGATTCCCAACACTTCCTTCTGTCTGTTCCCCCACATTGTTCTCCACACGCGGACCACGTCTACGTCTTGGGGGCATGTTGATCTAAAACACAAGTTAGCACCTTTGTGAGTACATCGTTATTAAAACATCATCGCTTTCAAGCACGCGTACGATACGGTAAAATAACACAAGTACTAAAGGCACGTGAAAAGGGAAACTTCTGTAAACAACGTGGAAAGGAAAACAAAAGCATTCGTTCGGAAAACAAAAAGGTACTACTTCCATCGTCTTAACAACTTAAGGAAAAAAACAACATTACTCATCTATCTAGTGTTAAGAACCTCTTCCGGGTCTTCTTCCTCTTCCGGATCCTCTTCCTCTTCTACGTGATACTCGTCAACCATGCGGAGGGCTTCTTCGATATCCATGCTATCTTCCACATAATCATCCTCAAAACCCGGAACCATGCTTTCTTGTGGTACGGCTTCTCTTTCTGCCGTGGGTTTAACCTCGATCACGTCTTTGTCTTCCCATACCGTTTCATCTTTTCCTTCTTGTGTCGACGGTGGTCGCTCGGAACGTGAGTCAATCAAAGCACACGTTAAGGCCTTTAGAAAACCTTTCATGTCGCCAGCCATCATCTGGTTTCTTGGTTCGTACCACGTGAACCGACTGGCTGTTGTTTCCATCCAAGGCTCCCAATTATCGGGCATCAACTCAATTAGTCTCCTTATGCCACCGTAGGCCGTTACATGGTACCCGCAGACATCTCGCCATAGGGTCTCAAAACGGGCAACAACCTCTCTCAAGGCTTTGCCTTCCTCTCTCTCATAGTGGTCGTAATCGTATATCGCTTGTCGCATTCTGGCACTATACTGGCTGCTCTTGAGCGCGGTTCATTTCGTTCGCACCATCTATGTGAAGACGAAAGTTTCTTTTAAAACACCAAAAGTATTATTGTTTGTTCGAAAAAGTTCTTAAGTTTGTCGCGTAGTTTGAAAATTTGTCGTTGTCTTAACGTTTCATATCTTTGCATGCTATCGTGGTAGTATTTTCGCGCATTATACACATTTAGCAACATCACTAAGTTCATGCTCACATAATCATTCCATTACAACTCATCCTTATGCATATCATTCATTCACATGCGTAACTTGTCAACGTCATATCATATCATCATACATTTTCATGCATCAATCTTCCATACTTTCAACAATTTAAACATACCTCACTTTCATCGGTTGAGCGTGATGTTTTGGATGTTGAGCCTTCGTGACACTTCTAGTCAAAAAGGGTTCACTAACTTAGACTCAAAGTAAAAGAAGACACTCGGACCAGAGCGAAAGAACAAAGCTCTAATACCACTCTGTCACGACCGCCCATACAAGGGTACCACAACGCGGCGATCGTGACCGACATGCATGGATAACAATTTAAAAAGAACATCTTGATTAACTTAAAGGAAGAAAACAACTTAGTTTAAAGAGTTTAAAGTTAAAAAAAAAATTGAAAAGACATAAGGTAAAATACTTTTAAAAAGGACAACGGGAAAAATTAGACTTAAGAAATACATCAACTAACTAAAGTTGAACAAATACTTAACTTAAATCAAGAAGAATAAAATTTTAAAAAGACAACGTAAACACTAGTTTAAAACTCATCACCACCATACATGTTCACACACAAAACATAAAGGAAAGATTAAGTCTTGAGTCATAGTTCAAGTTATAGCAGCGGAAAATACGGTTCAAGGAGAGTCAAGGACGACGCCTATGTATGACGACACAACGCATCCTAAGTACTTAAGCCAGCTCAACATCCACCGCAACATCCCGCTCAACCTGCACATAAGAAAATAATATGCAGGGCTGAGTACTTGTTGTACTCAATGGGCTCATGCCGAAAACATTTTAATAATAGTTATGTCATCCATACCAGTGATCTCGAGTTTTATGTAGTAAGAAAATATCACGAGAAACACAAAAATATTCAAGTCTGGCCAGACAATTTATCTCCCCACTTTTCACATCAATCCATCAATCACATCACAGTGCGACGATAGTGTGGCCACACTATTCGCCCACGAGACCGGCCGACTTGCAAGGACGGCTCGCGATCCTACCAGTGTACACAGTAATAATATGCAAGGACGGCTCACGATCCAACTTAGCAACTCTCAATCCTTGAGTTCACGAATACACAACACCCTTGTCAACGACAACATAAGTCAGCCTCACACTTCAACATATTACTATGCATGTCCTATCGTCTCTCTCTCATCGTCTTTCTCAATCCCCCAACCCAACATACGTCAAAAAGGTGTAAAGACACACGTATCGCATTACAACTTATCACAAGTGCTTACACCATTTAGACACGTTCCTTGGACATACATGCATCATACAATACTTTTAAACTTGAAAATAAGAGTTATTTTAACAAGGCAGAAAACTGGCAGAACTGCACGACCATTTTATAAAAATTACTATAAATTTACCCGACCTCAAATGAAGCTAAATTTTGGTCACAATACAGAAGACACATTCAAGTTCATACATGAAAATTTTCACACCGAAATCACGTCATTTAGTCAGTCATATCACATATTAAACTCTCTGGTCGTAACATACAATTTCCGACAGTATTGCGCAGTTCATTTGACAAATTCACCATAAATTCATCCGATGCCTAAAAAGGCTGAAAATTTAACACGACTTAGAAGACACTTCAAATATTCATATAGTTCAAGAATCACATCAATCGGAGGTAATTTGGTCAGTCAAACAGAAAACGAAACATTCATGGCGAGAACTCACGTTTCTGGCCGATTTGCGCAGTCAACTTCAAAAATTTATTAAAAATTCATTTTTCGATAAAACAGGCTGAAATTCACACGGGACACTGAAAACACCTTAAAGTTTACTCAGTAAACATTTAATAGCAAAGTTCGTTCGTTTGATGGGTCAAACACAGATCATAAGTCACTGGTCATGCATCACAGATTTCTGGTTCAAGTTCGAAAATAGGGTTTTTAAACTTCCACAACACAACCACCGATTTTTCATGCTCGAAAACACATAATCATGCTTACACATTCCTCATACACATATTTGCATACAAACTCATATTATTCGCCCAATAAATCGATCCAACTCACATGATTTCAAACAACAACGCCAAAAACAACAAGTTCTTACGAAGCACACTTTCCCTCCCGTTAAAACTTGCGATCTATCGAACCTACACCCTCTACATACATGTAGGACTCAAGAACATGGTCAAAACGGATAGGATGATAAGAAGTGAGCAATATACCTTCTTTGACACAAAACGAATCGGTAGAAACGATGGATTAAGCGATTCGTCGGAGACTCTCGAAAATAACTTCAATGGATTGCAAGAACACGAGTTGGATGGAAGATTTTTTGGAGATGGGAGAGTGGGAGAAGAATGAAGCATGTGAGAGAGGGAGAAGAGAGGGGGCGAAAATTGTAGGGAGAGTGGGGGCTAGGGTTTGTTTAATTGCTATTTATTTGCTAGGTTTAATACATGGGTAAATTAAATAAATAAATTGTGGGGAATTAAAATATAGGCTAACAAATAAAAATCCCACAATTAAAAGAATAAAATAGGCTTGTGGGAGGTGAGGGAATTTCGAAAATTCCATGTGCACAACAAGGAATTTATTTGGTATCTTCTTGGAGAATATATTCATAACTTAGGAAATAAATATAATGAATATAAGGGAACAAATAAATTAAATCTCCAAGTAGGAAATAATAGGGGTGGGGGCCGAAAATTCTTGGGTCATTGCACAAAGATATTATTTAAATCCCCA
This sequence comes from Salvia splendens, assembly GCF_004379255.2. Lineage (NCBI taxonomy): Eukaryota > Viridiplantae > Streptophyta > Magnoliopsida > Lamiales > Lamiaceae > Salvia > Salvia splendens. The sequence continues at coordinate 33,018,973 of NC_056040.1, forward strand.
ATTAAATAGAATGGGATTTAAATTTGGTAATTTCTTTATGAAAAAGGCTCCCATAAAATAGGTAACAATTATTTAAATTCCCACAAGGAAAAATATAAGCATAGGGGCGTGTGATATGGAGGAGAATAGAAGGAAAATATTCACACCCCCAATTTGGAATAATGTCCCAAAACAATTAATTAAATCCACAAAAAGAAGTACTATTTCAATAATTAGGGAGGGCCGAATTTTTCAATGAATTGACTTGAGAAAGAATAAATGCATGATCCTATTAATTATTTCCCCTCATTGGAAAAAAAAATAAAAACTCAAGCTCATCATTCACATTAACCACGACAATTTATTTCACGCAACTCACTTAATCACATAGAAACAAAAGTTTCATAAATTCCAATAACGTATTAAAAGAGTCACAAAAGTTTGGGATGTTACATCCTTCCCCTCTAAATAGAAATTTCATCCCGAAATTTAAACGTCTCACACAAACAGCTCGGGAAACTTTTCTTTCATCTTATCTTCTAACTCCCACGTAGCTTCCTCGGGACCATGGTGCTTCCACAACACCTTCACGGACGCTATCGACTTGTTTCGAAGCTCTTGTACCTTCCGATCTAGTATTGCTTCGGGTCTTTCCTCGTAGCTCATGTCGGGGGTTAGGATCACTTCCTCTTGATGAATCACATGCTTGGGGTCGAACACGTACTTGCGCAACTGCGACACGTGGAATACGTTGTGCACGTTCCCAAAGCTGGGAGGTAACGCTAATCGGTACGCTACAGGACCTACTTCGTCGATGATCTCGTACGGTCCCACAAAACGCGGTTTCAGCTTGCCCTTCACTCGAAATCTCACAACTCCTCTCGTCGGAGATACTTTCAAGAACACTTTGTCACCAACGTCGAATTTAATTTCCGTTCGACGCACATCAGCATACGACTTCTGTCTATCTTGAGCTTCCTTGATCCTTTATAGCGTCGGGTCCTAACATCTTCCTCTCGCCAACTTCATCCCAATAAAGTGGGGATTGACACTTTCTGCCGTACAGGGCTTCATACGGAGCCATATCGATCGTCGCTTGATAGCTATTGTTGTAGGCGAATTCAACCAATGGTAGAACCGTTTCCCAACTTTCCCCTCGATCTAAGACAACTGCTCGCAACATATCTTCAAGTGTCTGAATCGTCCTCTCTGACAGCCCATCCGATTGCGGGTGATATGCAGTGCTGAAGTTCAGTTGTGTGCCCAATTCTCGTTGCAAACTCATCCAAAACTTTGATGTGAACTTCGTATCGCTGTCGGATACAATGGTCTTTGGCACTCCATGCAATCGCACAATCTTGTTCACGTAGAGCCTAGCTAACTTGTCCGCGCCATAAGTAATCTTAATCGGTAAGAAGTGCGCGCTTTTAGTAAGTCGATCAATGATCACCCAGATCGCAGTGTTACCCTTCTATGACTTTGGCAAACCCGTCACGAAATCCATAGCTAGATGCTCCCACTTCCATTCGGGAATTTCGAGCGGTTGTAAGTTCCCATATGGCCGTTGGTGTAAGGCCTTCACTTGTTGGCATGCTAGACATCGTTCCACAAATGACGCTACGTCTCCTTTCATTCCATTCCACCAAAACCGTTGTTTCAAATCCCGATACATCTTCGTGCTTCCGGGGTGTGCGGTGTAAGGCGTGTCGTGCGCTTCACTCAAAATCTCCTCTTTTAGCACCTCATCGCTTGGCACACACAATCATCCATCATACGTCAAAGCATTATCCGCCTCCTCACGGTAATGATCAAGCTTCTCGGCTCTCACCTTCGCACGTAATTCCTCCAACTTTCCATCACGTCGCTGGGCTTCTATGAGCTTGGTCCTCAAATCTGGCTCAATCACTAGCGTCGCCAATCTTGCACCCACCGTCTCGGGCGCTTTCACTATCTCCACTCTCATCTTGTCGAACTCGTGAATCAGCGCTTCCTCTTGCGTTAGGAAATAAGCCAGTTGAGGTTGGTTCTTCCTACTCAAAGCATCGGCGACCACGTTCGCCTTGCCCGGATGGTAATTAATACCGCAGTCATAGTCTTTCACGACCTCTAACCAACGTCGTTGTCGCATGTTTAGCTCCTTCTGCTCGAAGAAGTACTTGAGACTCTTGTGATCGGTGTAGATTTCGCATCTCACTCCGTAGAGATGATGTCTCCAAATTTTCAGTGCATGCACCACTGCTGCTAACTCCAAATCGTGCGTCGGAAAATTCAACTCATTCGGTCTCAACTGTCGGGAAGCATATGCTATCACCTTCCCATCTTGCATTAACACACACCCTAGTCCTACTTTCGACGCGTCCGTATAGACGGCGAAGTCCTTGTCGGGTTCTGGTACCGCTAGGACTGGTGTTGTAGTCAATTTCTCCTTTAATAGTTGGAAACTCGCCTCGCACTCTGGCGTCCAAACCACCTTAATTCCTTTCTTTATTAGTTGCGTCATCGGTCTCGCAATCTTAGAGAATCCCTCGATGAATCGTCGATAATATCCCGCCAATCCCAAGAAACTGCGGATTTCACTTGGCGTTTTCGGCGATTTCCAATTCTGTACGGCCTCGACCTTTGCTGGGTCTACTTGAATACCATTTTCTGTCACAATATGACCAAGGAAGTTCACTCGAGTCAACCAAAACTCACACTTACTAAACTTGGCATAAAGTTTCTCCCCTTGCAACGTTTCCAACACTGTTCGTAGGTGCTGTCCATGCTCCTCCTCGTTCTTCGAGTATACCAACACGTCGTCGATGAAGACTAACACAAACTTGTCAAGATACTCGTGGAAAACTCGGTTCATCAAGTCCATGAAAACGGCTGGGGCGTTGGTCAGCCCAAATGGCATCACGACGAATTCATAATGGCCATAACGAGTGCGAAAAGCAGTCTTAGGCACATCCTCTCTTCGGACCTTTAGTTGATGATATCCTAATCTCAAATCCATTTTCGAGAATACGCCCGCTCCTCGAAGTTGGTCAAACAAGTCGTCAATCCTTGGCAGTGGGTACTTATTCTTCAAGGTCATCTTGTTAAGCTCTCGGTAGTCGATGCACATCCTCATCGTTCCATCCTTCTTCTTAACGAACAAAACTGGCGCTCCCCATGGTGACACACTGGGTCGAATGAAACCCAAGTCTATCAGTTCCTGCAACTGAACCTTCAACTCGGCCAACTCCTTAGGGGCCATTCGGTATGGCGCCTTTGATACTGGCGCCGACCTTGGTTCCAAATCAATAGTGAACTCTACTTGTCTGTCGGGTGGCTGTCCTGGCAAAGCTTCTGGAAACACATCGGGAAAATCTCGCACTACTGCCACGTCTTCCACTTTCAAATCCTTCTTTTCCTCCCCATTCAAGTACACCAGATACGCCGGACGCCCTTTTTTTATCATCGTAGTAGCTTACAAAGCAGAGATTATGGAGGTTCGTCGGTTCATGGAGATCCCATACAAGATAGCCGGCTCTTCGCCCGGGGCTTGAAAAGAAATCTGCCTTTCTTTACAGTAAATCGTTGCGTGGTTCTCGGTAAGCCAATCCATTCCCAAGATTATGTCTACATTCTCCAAAGGCATAACGTACAAAAGCTGGGCCACTACTCCTAATTCTCCTAACACAAACTCTATGTTCGAGCAAGTTCTCACAATGTCAATCAATCCTCCAACCGGTGAAGATACATTCAAATTCGATTCAAGCATTGCAGTAGGGAGTTCTAAGGCATTCACACATGACATGGAAATAAAAGAATGCGAAGCACCCGTATCAAACAGCACAATAATAGGCAGTTGTTGGAGCTTTCCCATACCTGCCAAATTCTCTTTGCCCTTGCTGGCTTGGGGTTCCTGCCCTTGATTCCCTTTGAGCGCATATGCCCTTGCTTGCTGTGGGGCCACTTGTCGGATTGGTTGAGGCTGCTGTGGTGGTCTCTGTCCTTGCCCATTCTTCACTCCACCTTTGTTGTTGTTTGGGCACTCTCGAGACACGTGCCCATTTCCACCGCAGGCATAACACCGAATGCCTCCAACTCGGCACTCCCCAACATGATGCTTGGAGCACCGATTACAGTAGGGTATTCTCTGCGGGTTTCCCCTTTGATGTGGCACAATTTGGCGCCCATGATTCTGTGGTTGCCGAAAAGTGGAGAAACGCCTCTTGTCAAAAGGAGCTCGGTTTCCCTCCTATTTCCTCTTGTCTCTAAAGTTCGCTTGGGGTGCAGATGGGGTAGGGTTTGTTGTCCTCTCATTCTTGGGCAGTGCTTCCTCCACATCTAAGGCACAGCCCAATACCTCGGAATAAGGAATTCCCCTGCGACTAGCCACTGCTACCCTTATCTCTGGCCTAAGGCCGGAACGGAACTTCGCGGCCATCTTCTCGTCTGTATCCACCAATTTTGGCGCATAACGAGTCATCTCACATAGGGCGCGGTCATACTCCGTGACCGTCATACTTCCTTGTTTTAAAGTGTGGAACTCCACTACCTTCGCCCGTCGATAACTCATGGGAACATACTTATTGTAAACTTCTTCCTTAAACTCCTCCCAAGTAAGCGCCTCACGGCGAGCGGGGTCCAAAGTTCTCTTCTTCGTTTCCCACCAAAAGTCAGCGGGTCCTGTCAGCTGATACGTCACGCAGGCCAGGCGTTCTCTGTCCGTGCATCCCATAAACGCAAAGACACGCTCAATGTCGCGTACCCATGCCTCCGCCTTCGGGGGCTCTCCCAATCCATCGAACTTGGGTGGGTTCTCTTTCCGAAAGGCTTTGATGTACTCCCTTTCGTTTGGTTGGGGTAGAGGTGGTGGTGGAGGCGGGGGCGGATTCCCAACACTTCCTTCTGTCTGTTCCCCCACATTGTTCTCCACACGCGGACCACGTCTACGTCTTGGGGGCATGTTGATCTAAAACACAAGTTAGCACCTTTGTGAGTACATCGTTATTAAAACATCATCGCTTTCAAGCACGCGTACGATACGGTAAAATAACACAAGTACTAAAGGCACGTGAAAAGGGAAACTTCTGTAAACAACGTGGAAAGGAAAACAAAAGCATTCGTTCGGAAAACAAAAAGGTACTACTTCCATCGTCTTAACAACTTAAGGAAAAAAACAACATTACTCATCTATCTAGTGTTAAGATCCTCTTCCGGGTCTTCTTCCTCTTCCGGATCCTCTTCCTCTTCTACGTGATACTCGTCAACCATGCGGAGGGCTTCTTCGATATCCATGCTATCTTCCACATAATCATCCTCAAAACCCGGAACCATGCTTTCTTGTGGTACGGCTTCTCTTTCTGCCGTGGGTTTAACCTCGATCACGTCTTTGTCTTCCCATACCGTTTCATCTTTTCCTTCTTGTGTCGACGGTGGTCGCTCGGAACGTGAGTCAATCAAAGCACACGTTAAGGCCTTTAGAAAACCTTTCATGTCGCCAGCCATCATCTGGTTTCTTGGTTCGTACCACGTGAACCGACTGGCTGTTGTTTCCATCCAAGGCTCCCAATTATCGGGCATCAACTCAATTAGTCTCCTTATGCCACCGTAGGCCGTTACATGGTACCCGCAGACATCTCGCCATAGGGTCTCAAAACGGGCAACAACCTCTCTCAAGGCTTTGCCTTCCTCTCTCTCATAGTGGTCGTAATCGTATATCGCTTGTCGCATTCTGGCACTATACTGGCTGCTCTTGAGCGCGGTTCATTTCGTTCGCACCATCTATGTGAAGACGAAAGTTTCTTTTAAAACACCAAAAGTATTATTGTTTGTTCGAAAAAGTTCTTAAGTTTGTCGCGTAGTTTGAAAATTTGTCGTTGTCTTAACGTTTCATATCTTTGCATGCTATCGTGGTAGTATTTTCGCGCATTATACACATTTAGCAACATCACTAAGTTCATGCTCACATAATCATTCCATTACAACTCATCCTTATGCATATCATTCATTCACATGCGTAACTTGTCAACGTCATATCATATCATCATACATTTTCATGCATCAATCTTCCATACTTTCAACAATTTAAACATACCTCACTTTCATCGGTTGAGCGTGATGTTTTGGATGTTGAGCCTTCGTGACACTTCTAGTCAAAAAGGGTTCACTAACTTAGACTCAAAGTAAAAGAAGACACTCGGACCAGAGCGAAAGAACAAAGCTCTAATACCACTCTGTCACGACCGCCCATACAAGGGTACCACAACGCGGCGATCGTGACCGACATGCATGGATAACAATTTAAAAAGAACATCTTGATTAACTTAAAGGAAGAAAACAACTTAGTTTAAAGAGTTTAAAGTTAAAAAAAAATTGAAAAGACATAAGGTAAAATACTTTTAAAAAGGACAACGGGAAAAATTAGACTTAAGAAATACATCAACTAACTAAAGTTGAACAAATACTTAACTTAAATCAAGAAGAATAAAATTTTAAAAAGACAACGTAAACACTAGTTTAAAACTCATCACCACCATACATGTTCACACACAAAACATAAAGGAAAGATTAAGTCTTGAGTCATAGTTCAAGTTATAGCAGCGGAAAATACGGTTCAAGGAGAGTCAAGGACGACGCCTATGTATGACGACACAACGCATCCTAAGTACTTAAGCCAGCTCAACATCCACCGCAACATCCCGCTCAACCTGCACATAAGAAAATAATATGCAGGGCTGAGTACTTGTTGTACTCAATGGGCTCATGCCGAAAACATTTTAATAATAGTTATGTCATCCATACCAGTGATCTCGAGTTTTATGTAGTAAGAAAATATCACGAGAAACACAAAAATATTCAAGTCTGGCCAGACAATTTATCTCCCCACTTTTCACATCAATCCATCAATCACATCACAGTGCGACGATAGTGTGGCCACACTATTCGCCCACGAGACCGGCCGACTTGCAAGGACGGCTCGCGATCCTACCAGTGTACACAGTAATAATATGCAAGGACGGCTCGCGATCCAACTTAGCAACTCTCAATCCTTGAGTTCACGAATACACAACACCCTTGTCAACGACAACATAAGTCAGCCTCACACTTCAACATATTACTATGCATGTCCTATCGTCTCTCTCTCATCGTCTTTCTCAATCCCCCAACCCAACATACGTCAAAAAGGTGTAAAGACACACGTATCGCATTACAACTTATCACAAGTGCTTACACCATTTAGACACGTTCCTTGGACATACATGCATCATACAATACTTTTAAACTTGAAAATAAGAGTTATTTTAACAAGGCAGAAAACTGGCAGAACTGCACGACCGTTTTATAAAAATTACTATAAATTTACCCGACCTCAAATGAAGCTAAATTTTGGTCACAATACAGAAGACACATTCAAGTTCATACATGAAAATTTTCACACCGAAATCACGTCATTTAGTCAGTCATATCACATATTAAACTCTCTGGTCGTAACATACAATTTCCGACAGTATTGCGCAGTTCATTTGACAAATTCACCATAAATTCATCCGATGCCTAAAAAGGCTGAAAATTTAACACGACTTAGAAGACACTTCAAATATTCATATAGTTCAAGAATCACATCAATCGGAGGTAATGTGGTCAGTCAAACAGAAAACGAAACATTCATGGCGAGAACTCACGTTTCTGGCCGATTTGCGCAGTCAACTTCAAAAATTTATTAAAAATTCATTTTTCGATAAAACAGGCTGAAATTCACACGGGACACTGAAAACACCTTAAAGTTTACTCAGTAAACATTTAATAGCAAAGTTCGTTCGTTTGATGGGTCAAACACAGATCATAAGTCACTGGTCATGCATCACAGATTTCTGGTTCAAGTTCGAAAATAGGGTTTTTAAACTTCCACAACACAACCACCGATTTTTCATGCTCGAAAACACATAATCATGCTTACACATTCCTCATACACATATTTGCATACAAACTCATATTATTCACCCAATAAATCGATCCAACTCACATGATTTCAAACAACAACGCCAAAAACAACAAGTTCTTACGAAGCACACTTTCCCTCCCGTTAAAACTTGCGATCTATCGAACCTACACCCTCTACATACATGTAGGACTCAAGAACATGGTCAAAACGGATAGGATGATAAGAAGTGAGCAATATACCTTCTTTGACACAAAACGAATCGGTAGAAACGATGGATTAAGCGATTCGTCGGAGACTCTCGAAAATAACTTCAATGGATTGCAAGAACACGAGTTGGATGGAAGATTTTTTGGAGATGGGAGAGTGGGAGAAGAATGAAGCATGTGAGAGAGGGAGAAGAGAGGGGGCGAAAATTGTAGGGAGAGTGGGGGCTAGGGTTTGTTTAATTGCTATTTATTTGCTAGGTTTAATACATGGGTAAATTAAATAAATAAATTGTGGGGAATTAAAATATAGGCTAACAAATAAAAATCCCACAATTAAAAGAATAAAATAGGCTTGTGGGAGGTGAGGGAATTTCGAAAATTCCATGTGCACAACAAGGAATTTATTTGGTATCTTCTTGGAGAATATATTCATAACTTAGGAAATAAATATAATGAATATAAGGGAACAAATAAATTAAATCTCCAAGTAGGAAATAATAGGGGTGGGGGCCGAAAATTCTTGGGTCATTGCACAAAGATATTATTTAAATCCCCAATTAAATAGAATGGGATTCAAATTTGGTAATTTCTTTATGGAAAAGGCTCCCATAAAATAGGTAACAATTATTTAAATTCCCACAAGGAAAAATATAAGCATAGGGGCGTGTGATATGGAGGAGAATAGAAGGAAAATATTCACACCCCCAATTAATTAGACATAGGAATTTATTTGAATAAAAAAAGGATTCCACAAAATAGGAAACAAATAAAATACTCTCCAAAATTTATTGGAGGGGGCCGAAAAAATTAGGCTCAAATAGCCAAGGCAAAAATCTCAACTCTCTATTTATTTTGGGGTGAAGAAATAAAATATAACATGATTTAATTGGATTATATTCAAAAGAAGAGAGTCAATAAAGCACCAATTAAATCAAACGAAAAATAATCCAATCTCCTATTGGAGATTTTTGAAACTCCCAAGGATAAAAGGATGGAGTTCGAATTTCATGTAGTGTAATTTAAGGTCCATTGGTTTGGATTTAATATGGAATAATGTCCCAAAACAATTAATTAAATCCACAAAAAGAAGTACTATTTCAATAATTAGGGAGGGCCGAATTTTTCAATGAATTGACTTGAGAAAGAATAAATGCATGATCCTATTAATTATTTTCCCTCATTGGAAAAAATAAAAAATAAAAACTCAAGCTCATCATTCACATTAACCACGACAATTTATTTCACGCAACTCACTTAATCACATAGAAACAAAAGTATCATAAATTCCAATAACGTATTAAAAGAGTCACAAAAGTTTGGGATGTTACATGCACCGAGCCGTCGGTGGTCGTGCAGCCCAGGAACATCACCGCATCTAACCCGAACAGCCCCGCACAAGCCTGAAACAGCCCCGATTCCCTCCAAACAGCCCCGAAACAACTTGACCCACCCCGATTCAATCCGCAAGATAAGTTCTCTCACTAAATTTTATTTCGATTTTTATTTTGCCGAGAGAAAGTTTGATTGGGATTGTTCGATTGGTTTGAGTTATGCGCGCGTATGATGTACAAAATGCTAACATGACTTGCAATTTGGGAAAAGGATTTATACCTTCATTGTTATGAAATTGGTTGGGCCGAGGGGGATGAACTCCTTGACTTGGCAGATTGTTTCTGTCACAGATTGAGTAATTGTTTTGAATTGGAATAGAATTTAATTGCTTGAGCTATGATTTGGTGAAAAGAATTTACCTTGGCTTGGTTGTGATTGAAACAAAACAGGGCAGCAAATTTCTTCACTCTCTCGTTTCTCTCTCGGCTCTCCCTCTCTCTCACTGATTTTTGCTTGAACAAAGAATGTTGAAGTGAAAGGGTAGGAGAGGAGATAAATAATCCTAGAATTAAATTTGTGTGACCTTTGATTTTGCATAATTGAATTGTGGAAGATGGAGGGTGGAAGGTTACTTGAAGCTAGAGAGTCCCCATGGATGGAGAAGTTGGCGCAGGGGAAAGAGAGATGAAGAAATTTGGGCTTGCAAAAAAAATGAATGAATTGGCTCAACAATTATTTGTGGAGTTGGGCTAAAAATATAAGGGAATTTGATGGCCCCACACTCTTTTAAAATTGTTAAGGAAATTTGGACTTGATTTGAATTGATTTGGGTCGGCCCAAGTAAATTAATTTATTTTTGTTCGTTTTCATCTGTTTAGACAAATTATTATTTGCCTCGTAGTAACTTGGTGTTGTTCCAAGTACCATAAATACTATACTTCATAAAATTTAAAAAAAAAACAACGAGAAGCAAAGCATGACGACAAAATTTTATTTTAACTAAAACACGACATATATATTAAATTAGTACTTAAAAGTACGGGCGTTACAAAACAACTCCAGAAACGACCTCGACCAGGACACCAAGAAGAAGGAAGATCACCACCACCACCACCATCCAACCACCCTCTGATCTACCTGCCTCATCCACGGCCAAGAGGATAAGTTGGAGAAGCAGTCTGGCTCCCAAGGGAGCCACAAAAAGAACTAAGCTAACGAACCAAGTTAATGTTACTTTTTGGTTCGAGTTTTTCACTTTTTAACTTAAGCATGCTCTTTCTGTTTATAAACATGCTCTTTTTTGCTTGTATATATATAATGTTCATGCTTTTTGTGTTCTTCTCACGCTTAGCCCACTTCTTGGTCTAAGTGTGAGAAGTTTGTTTGTTTTCAATGTCTGTATGTTTGTGTATATTCTGTGTTCTTCCTACACTTAGCCCATTGCATGGTCTAAGTATGAGAAGTTTTTGTTAAAAAAATATGTTTTGTGTAGTTTTGGTTTTCTATATGTTCTTTTCACACTTAGCCCATTTCTTGGTCTAAGTGTGAGAAGTTTGTCTGTTTTTCTGTTTTAGTTGTTTGTGTTTCTAGTCTAATTTCTCCCACTTATCCCACTGCTTGGTCTAAGTGTGAGAAGTTTGTTTCTCTGTTTTGACACTAACAACCATGTTTTGCACTTCATCAAGTCACTTGAGGACAAGCTGTAATGAAGTGAGAGGAGGGGACAGTTGGTGTAGTTAGTGTCAACATGTGTAAGCTTGAGTCAGTAGGGTTGTATGTTAGTTGTTTTTTCTTTTGTGTTTTTAGATAAGAACTGGTTTAAGAAAATAGTGGCAAGATTCCCTTAGTAAGAGTGATTGAAGAGAGGATGCATGTTGATTTGTGAGATTCCCTTCTTTAATAAATCAAAATCTGCTTGGAGGATGTAAGAAAGATGGAAGTAGCTTTAATCTAACCCCTCTGTGAAGCCCTCTAAAATGTGAGTTAGAAGCCAGAGTAGAACACTTCCTACTAAAATAAAAAAATAGAGAGGCTGCCATTGATGCTTATGGGGAAATGACATAGACTAACAAGGACTAAAGGCAATAGGAATAACCAACTGAGCCAAATTCTTTCGAACCAGATGAACCTGCCTCATTGTAAAGGCACCCCCCTAGTAACAATTTTTTAGCCTGAATCTGACCATCCCTTCTTTGGAAGCCCCAAGTCTTTATGTCATGTGAACAAGGGGATAAGATGGGGCAGCTCACCATCCGGGATAGGAGATAGGTTGTGAAACAGGGGAGTATAAAACAGAAAGATAGAAAGAAAACGGGCAGGAAACATCGTAACCTGACCCAGAAAGAAAAGAGAGGGAAAGATAGAAAAAGAAAATTAGAAAATGGGCAGGAAACATGGTAACCTGACCCACACAAAAAAAAGATAGAGGAAATAGAAAATAGAAGGGACAGAAAATGATATAACCTGACCCTAAGAAGAAGATAGATAAATAAGGCCAAAATGGCCAAGGGTAGTTCCAAGGTTTCAGATTGTACATAGGGAGGTTGTTCTAGTTTTGTCCCTAAGTTCACATGTCCTTCATACTTCTACATACATCATGAACTTAGAACTCATATGGCCCTCACCTTTATACACTACAACCCTTGCCCCATTACAACTTAAATAAAGACCTTAAGGAGTTAGCTTTTGTCAACAGAACTCGAGCATCAATGGTATGGCAAAATGAATGAGAGAATGGTCCTAACAATTCTGTTGAGGATTGAGTGACTGAGTGAATCCAACAGTTGGAAAGATAGAAGCTATCTTGATAAACGGACAAGCATGATTAGGTAGAAGAGGGGAGGGAAAGGAATCTGAGACTGTAGACGATTGGATTCCTTGGGGACGATTGCCAAACAACATAAACTAGTTCTGCCCATTCTGTCTTTTCTCTTTACTTCTCAATGTGTTTAGTTTGCCTATTTGTTTTTCTTTTCAAGGTCTTTTACGTTTTTGCTTTAGTTTTATGTTGTTTTAAATAAGAACCATGCTTTGAAACTTGCCTCTTTTCTTTTTTCTTTTCTTTCATACTTGAGAACAAGTATGGGTTAAGTGTGAGCAGTTTAATGAGGCTCGTTTCACGCATGTGTTCTAGCATAAAACTACATCAAATTCTGTAAACTAACGTCTAATTTTGAGCCAGGTATGTGTAAAAATCTGCCATTTTTAGAACAAGAGTTGATCAACTGGCGGATGAACGGATCAAGGAAAGAAGTAAAAAAACTGCGGCGTTGAGTTGATCAAGTCAGAATCAAATGGAGCTAGCAGGAGTTTCCGCATGGGAGATAGAGCTGAAGACCCACCCCAAAGTGAAGGGCAGGAATGACATTTCAGAGAGGATGGTACCCTATGGATCAGAGCCCTACGCCTCTCTATATAAAGGAAGCCCAACACAAGAAAAGGAGGTCCCAGTCGGAGATGAAAGGGGGGTCTCACAGGCATTCTTAGAATATCTTTAGGAATTTAGGTCTCTTCTAGGGCTGAAATCGGAGCACTTTTACTTCATCTTTCTGAATTCCGTCGCACACACATTTGATCCTATTTTAGTTTAGTTTAGTGGTAGTTTGGTGTTAGTTTGCTGCACTTTTAGTTTTCGGTTTTGTTATTCCGCTTCGAGAAGGAGCGATGAAACAATTTCCTACTTTCGTAGTTTATTCTCAGCTTACTTTTGGTGTTGTTAACTCTTTGATGTTTTTGGTTTAGTAATTTTAGAGTCATAGTTTCGTTTCCAGTTCATTTGTTCTGTTTTCTTGCATGGTATTTCTGATCTGTTTTCGGTTTCTACTTTATGATGCAGACCTTAGCTCAAAGTGTTTCGTTGTGTTCTGATTTGGTCAGATCTGAGCTCCCGAGTATGTTTCTGTGTAGTTATGAAGTAAACTGTCATTAAGTTTGTTTAGGATGTTTAGATCTAGTAGTTTATGTTTTATTTCTTCATGATCATGGTTTAGTTTCTTGTTTACGTAGTTGTAGGTTTAGTTTCTTATTTACGTAGTTGTAGGTTAGATTACTAGTTGGAATGATGCTTTATTGTTCAGATCTACTTTTACTCTGTTTTTCATGTTGATTTTGTGAAGAAGATGAAGTTGTTAAAAAGTTCTTACTTTATCGTACACTTTGTAGGCGACTGACAGTCCTCGTTTTATTCTGTTTGCCTATTTCGAGAAAGTTTAGTTGAGTTGATCAAGTAGATTTAGTTGAGCTTAGCAAGTTGATCAGTTTAGCTAGTTTCATTTATCAAGTCAAGTAGTTTAACTTAACCCACCCCTAGAAAGCGTGGCCGCAGCCATTCCCATTCCATGTCCAACAACAAATGCTAAACACATCATCTCTGTAGGATCGATCCTTACTTCCCTGTAGTAGTTAATATTATGGTGGGTTAAGGTTTTGAACACACTTTTGAACTCTTTCTTTCATCTCACTCAAGTAGGATTAAGTTAAGTTGATCAGTCTGAATCTCCATTGGATCCACTCACCTGTGTTCACAGGTAGAAAGCGTACAATTGGCCAGCCGGATCAGTTTGACAATCCAACCTGAGCAAGCCACAACGATAAACTAAGAGAATGAAGGAGAGCACACAAAAGACGAAGTTTCACCTCGTCTTTCAGTAGATAGCATAAAGATTTGTCTCGCTGTTAGATCCAATTCAATGCTCTACCACACCAATGTCATCTTATTTCAGTAAGGCTTAGAAATATGCGGACTAACATTGCAACCTTTCACGATAGGTAGTCTAATCCTATCTGGGTTGTGAAATTCTTATTTTTCTTTGTTCATAACTGATTGTGTTACTTTAGACTGGACGACGCCCACGACCGGTCTACTAAAACAAAGACTTAGACTTTGTTAAATTACTTATACATTTAAACATGGAATAAACATCCATTCAATGTAAAACATAACAAAATTATGACAAAAATAATCTGTTTTATTCCTTGGAATATAAAATAGGAGTTTTTACAGTATTCAATCACTCGAAATGTGATTTATAGTATACAAACTTTAACAAACTTTCATTTTTTAAATATGCTCTATTTTTTTGTGGACAATAAAAAATGGCAAATGTGCTCTATTTTTCGTGGACGGAGGGAGTATACAATTTGTTATAGTTAACACAATTAAGATACATGGACAAAGACCAAATGCATATAATATTGGAGATGCAAAATGATTTAAAAACCAACCAAAATACATCTTTGGCATAGATTATCAATAAAAAGTTTATAATGTGCCTCGTCAAACCTCGTGTGTTGCACGGTTCAAGCAATTTCTTCACTCTATATTGAGATTATCAACAAATCAAATAAATAGAGTAACAATAAAATCAAACGGGGGTTCATAAATCAATTCTACAAAACAATAAATTAAAATAGTTTTAAATCAATACTTAAAAAACCAACATCACTTTAGTTATATAATTATTAAAATATAATATAGAGTTCATTACTTCAAAATATTACATCCATCAAGATAATATAATAACATCATGAACCAATAACATCATTATTTATAAAAAAAAACTTCTTTGTAAATATTAATAATAAAATTACAAGTACCGTCGACCTCGTGGTGACACATTTATATATTAAAAATATTCGATACTTAAGTGTATTAATAAGATTGAGTTAGTAAGATTTAAGAATGTTTATATAAATTAAAATTCAAGAGTGCAAATCCAAGTTGTTATTTTTATCAAACAGAACAAAATGACAGAAGTCATCTACTTTTATGGAAATTTTATGGAAATGAGAGAATATTATTTTTAAAATTAAATTGAGTATTCCGTTATAAAAAAAAAGGGTAAATAGTCATTTAAATCACGATTTGGTCAAAATCTGATCTATTCCACAAAATTTAAAATCCGCTAATTAAATCACGAAGTTTCATTTTTTCTAGTTTATCCCATGTGTCGAATTTTAGGTGGAATCTTTGCATCTCTGCATTGAAATTCATCTTGAAATCTCAATCCAACTTTAAAATTAAACTCATTGTGATTGCACTTTGGATTATACACACATCTTTTTCGTGATTTAAATCTCAATCCATCTTAAAATCTCAATTCAACTTTAAGATTAAGCTCTTTGTGATCACACTTTGGATTATACACTCATCTTTTTTTTTATTTAAATCTCAATCCGTCGTGAAATCTCAATCCACATCAACAAATATATCACCTAAAATTTGACTCATGTGATAAACTAGAAAAACTGAAACATCCTCATTTAATTAGCGGATTTCAAAATTTGTGAAATAGACCAGATTTTGACCAAACTGAGTGATTTAAATGACTATTTACCAAAAAAAAGTATTCGGATGAATTATACTAGTCTGTAAATTTAGTAAATTCGGGTTATACCGTGTGAGGATCCGACTGAAGCAATTTACGGGTCGGTACGGATCCAAATAGGTGTCAGTATATTAATAAAATGAAACGGCATTGCGCAATTGATAATTCGCATCTCCTTTTGCTGCAGTCGGTTCAGCTGAAAAAGAACAGGTTAACTCTAATTTCCCCAATTTGTCGTCAAAACCCTAGGGCTATGCATCTCCGCGTTTAGTCCATTCATGTTAGTTTTTTATTTTATTCTCTGGATTACATCATTTAATTTTCCTGATTGTCGATGAAATGCGTGCATTTTCTTTGTATTTCATTTCTCGCACCATTCAATCGTTCCGATTAAAGAGGAGAAATAATTTTACTCAGTTTCTTCGATTTAAACTATAGGTTGTTGTTGTGTTACGATCTTACGCCGCGATCGACCTATCTTAGCTCGTCACTGCCGAACTCAGTGACTTCTTCGTGGTCGGACTATCTTAGCTCGTCACTGCCGAGCTCAGTGACCTCTTCTCGGTCTTCCTCTCTTAGTTCGGCGTTGCCGAACTCAGCGATAAAACGCAGATCTCAACACTTGAATGATCAATAGAATGGATTGCATTAACAATGATAATGTTCTACAATCGAAATAGAAGCAAAGAGGAGCTCGCGATCCACGATCGGAGCTTAACAAACATACAACTCACAATATTCACGACAAACCAAAAGAGAGCGGCTACGGCTATATTTATACTCTGCCTCTTAGCTCATCTTCACTTCACTTCTCCTCCGCATGAGCTGTCATCCCCGTGCCTCCTTCTCATTGGTCAGCAACACGTCACTGCCTCCTTCCTATTGGTCCATGCCAGTTCATTACTAATGCCACGTCACTAACTACACAATATTGCATGTGTGTCTCGTGCTCACGTTGCATGCATGAGCTACTTATAGTATTTATAGTAATGCATGCAACAATACCCCCTTCTTAGGGTTCCTTGTCCTCAAGGAACCAGGGAAATCGAGCCTGAATTACATCAGCGAACTCCCAGGAAGCATCGGCCGGTGACTTCCCTTCCCAATGGATGAGCCACTTGGTTACTGCACGATTCTGTCTTTTTACCATTTTCCTATCCAAAATGGCTTGAGGAATGGCATCATTTATATATGACACATCCGGTAATTCAATGATAGGGCCGGATGGTGGAGAAGCCGGCTTTAATAGCGAAACATGGAACACGTTGTGGATTGTGGCCGAAGATGGTAAATTGAGCTTGTATGCCACTGCACCAATTCTATCTAGAACCTGATAAGGCCCAAAGTACTTAGGCTCGAATTTGTGATGCTTTCCTCTGACAGATTTCTGCTTATACTCCCTCAGCTTCAACCAAACCCATTCTCCTATTTCAAACTCTTTATCAGTTCGATGTTGATCCACTTGCCTCTTCATTCGGTCAGCCGTTTTCTGAATATTTCTCTTGAGTATAGCAAGCATATCTTCTCTGTCTCTCAAAGCTAAATCCACTGCCTCAACATTTGAGTCACCTGGCAGATAGGGTACATGCAGGGGGGGTTCAAACCCATACAGTGCTTCAAAAGGAGTCATTTGAATACTAGAATGATAGGTAGTGTTGTACCAATATTCGGCTAACCCCAACCATTGTGACCAAGTATGTGGCTTTTCACCCATGGCACACCGCAGATAGCATTGCAAGCTTTTATTTACTATCTCGGTTTGTCCATCAGTTTCTGGATGATAGGCCGTGGAGTAGAGCAGCTCAACACCCAATAAACTCATAAATTCCTTCCAGAAACTCCCCACAAAAATAGCCCCCCTATCACTCACAATCTTCATAGGCATTCCATGGAGCTTAAAAACTGAATCCATGAATATCTCAGCCACTTTCTTTGCTGTGAAGGGATGAGATAGGGCCATAAAATGTGCATATTTACTCAACCTATCAACCACCACAAATATAGTATCATAGCCTTGAGAACTTGGTAAAGCTTCAATAAAATCCATTGAAATATCTGTAAAGATTGCAGCAGGTATGGGAAGCGGTTGTAGTAAACCAGCTGGGGAAGTGTTACTTGGTTTATATCTCTGGCAAGTGATACACATTCTGACAAATTCCTTAACATCCTTCCTCAATTTTGGCCAATACACTATAGCAGATATTCTCTTGAAGGTTCCCAATACTCCAGAATGGCCAGCCAAAGCAGATCCATGGAAGATGGACAAAATCTGAGCCTTTAAATTCAAGTCATTTCCCACCATCAGCTTCCCTTTTCTTCTTAGCTCTTCATTGATCCAAGTGAATTTGGGATGGAGATCTGTATTCTGCTGTTTCTCTTTTATCAACTTCTGTATCAGAGGATCCTTTTTCCATGAATCCTTAATCTTTGCAATTAACTCCAGAGGAATTACAAGGGAAGTCAGTGCATAGGTCATCACCTCAGGTACCCTGGATAATGCATCAGCTGCTGAATTCTCACTGCCCTTTCTATATCTGATCTCATACTCAAATTGCATTAGCTTAGTCATCCAAGCTTGTTGAGTAGGAGTAGTCAGTTTTTGCTCTATCAAGTACTTAAGACTTTGATGATCAGTTAAGATAACAAACTTCTTGCTCTGTAAGTAGTGACACCATTTCTTGATAGCCATCAAAATGGCTAACAATTCCTTTTCATACACTGATAAATTCTGATATTTAGGAGATAGAGACTTGCTGATGAAGGCTATAGGATGCTTATCTTGCATCAACACAGCTCCAATCCCAATCCCGGATGCATCAGTCTCCACTATAAACTCTTTAGAAAAATCAGGCAAGGCTAGCACAGGAGCAGTAATCATGGCTGATTTAAGTTTCTCAAAGGCTTCTTGTGCCTCCGGGGTCCATCTGAATAAGTTTCCCTTGATCACATCAATCAGTGGCCTAGATATCACTCCATAATTATGCACAAACCTTCTGTAATATCCAGTTAACCCCAAGAAGCTTCTCACCTGCTTGACATTTTTAGGTTGAGGCCACTGCTTAACTGCCTCTATCTTTCCTTCATCAGTGGAGACCCCCTTATCAGATATAACATGGCCAAGATATTCTACTTTTCTACACCCAAAAGTGCATTTACTTCTTTTAGCTAGCAAGCTGTTCTTTCTCATCAGTTCCATAACCAACCTTAGATGATGTTCATGATCTTCTTGGCTGTTACTGTAAATGAGGATATCATCAAAGAAAACCAATATGAATCTTCTCAAGTAACCTCTAAAGATGGTATTCATCAAGTTTTGGAAGGTAGCTGGAGCATTTGTCAAGCCAAATGGCATGACTAGAAACTCATAATGCCCTGAGTGAGTCCTGAAAGCAGTCTTATAGATATCCTCAGGCTTCATTCTCACTTGCCAATAGCCGGATCTGAGATCTATTTTAGAAAACCAGGCTGCTCTTCCCAACTCATCCAACAGCTCTTCTATCACTGGTATGGGATATTTATCTTTAACAGTTATAGCATTTAGAGCTCTATAATCCACACACATCCTCCATGTGGAATCTTTCTTCTTAACTAACACAATAGAGCTTGCAAAAGGGCTCTCACTATGCCTTATAACTCCAGCCTTCAACATTTCATCAATCATAGTCTCAATTACATCCTTTTGATGTGCAGCATATTTATAAGGCCTCATGTTTACTGCATCAGCACCATCTTTCAATATTATTTTGTGATCATGCTCTCTCTGAGGAGGCAATGTTCTAGGCTCCTCAAATATTTCAGTATACTCTTCAAGAATCAATTGTAGGCTTGGCCAAATCTCTTCCACACTGAGCTCGTAGCAACAGCTTAAATCAATCTCAACCTCTGGTATCCACTGATTCAGTTTCCTTCCATTCACATCTTCCTCTCCTGGATTCAGTATATGTAGGAAATTTAATTGTTCAGCTTTTGGTGACCATCTCTCCCCTTGCAGCTTCACTTCTTCACCATTAATTTTGAAAACCATACTGAGATTATTGAAATTCCACTGAATCTCACCCAAGGTAGACAACCATTCTCCCCCCAAAATGAGATCATAAGTTTCTAAGGTTATGAGATAAACTTCTGCTTGAAACTGAGATCCTTGCATCTCCCACTCCAATCTGCTACACTTCTGATTACACTGTAGGATTTGCCCATTTGCCACTTCCACAGCTTTTGAAGTAACAGGAAGCAGCTTGCAATTAAGTTTCTGTGCTACTTTAGCACTTAAAAAATTATGAGTGCTGCCAGTGTCTATCAAGATTCTTATGATCTTCTTCTGACATCTGCCCTTAATCCTCATTACTTGAGGCCCTTCCTTTCCCCAGACCGCATGTAATGAGAGCTGTAACTCAGATATCTCCTCTACTTCTTCTTCATCAGTTTTCTCTTCTACCTCACCATTCTCTACTTCTCCTACTTCCAGTAACTGAACCACATAAGATCTCCTTTTGCTGCACTGGTGGTTTGGGGTAAACTTCTCAGTGCACCAAAAGCATTCTTTTCTTGCTCTCTTCTCATCCATTTCCTTAGGAGTTAAGTTTGTGCTAGCTCTCACTCCTCCAAACTTGTTACTCTCTTTGTTACCTCCACTCCAATTACTCACGGTTCCAACCTTATTAGTAGCAGTTACAGACATAGGCTTGCTACTGGAGTAGTAGCTACTGTTAGCTTGCACATGGTTTTGATTAACCTTAGCCTTAACACCTAAAGCTCTAACAGTAAGCTCTTGCAATTTAGCTAGAGAGTAAGCTTCAGACAATGCCTTAGGTCTAAACATACGCACAGGCATTTGCAATTCATCAATTAGACCAGATAAAAAGAAGCTCAATGCTTGATCCTCTCTAATTCCAGCTCTAGGATATAATTCATCAAACTTATCCATGTAATCTTGTAGCGTACCTTTTTGTTTGAGGTTCCTGAGATCAGCCAATGGATCCTCATATGCGTGAGCACCAAAGCGAGCAGCTAGGGAGGAGCTATAACACGGCCAGTCAGCGTATGCCATATTTCCATGTAAGCTCTCAAAACCTCGATGCCACAGCAATGCCTTCCCTTCCAAATGGATCGCAGCTACTCTAACCTTCTCTTCCTCTGGCACTTTGGCTACTTGGAAGAAGTATTCAGCTCGCATCATCCACCCTTCAAAACCGTCACCATCAAACTTAGGAAATTCATACCGCGTTGATCTTCCCCAATCGGTTCCATTTTCATACCGATTTCCTCCCCTACTACCCTCGCCAGTTTCCATTTCCTTATATTTCTGATTTTGCAAGTTAATCGCCGCAATTGATTGCGTCAATTCCAGAATTTTGCGTTCATGCTCTTCTCGCATCTCATGCATTCTCTGCTCCATCATCTCCATCATCTTCTTCTCCATTTCTGCTCCTCGAGTCACCGTTCCGACGTCCGGAGATCGATTGCTCTGATACCAATTGTTACGATCTTACGCCGCGATCGACCTATCTTAGCTCGTCACTGCCGAACTCAGTGACTTCTTCGTGGTCGGACTATCTTAGCTCGTCACTGCCGAGCTCAGTGACCTCTTCTCGGTCTTCCTCTCTTAGTTCGGCGTTGCCGAACTCAGCGATAAAACGCAGATCTCAACACTTGAATGATCAATAGAATGGATTGCATTAACAATGATAATGTTCTACAATCGAAATAGAAGCAAAGAGGAGCTCGCGATCCACGATCGGAGCTTAACAAACATACAACTCACAATATTCACGACAAACCAAAAGAGAGCGGCTACGGCTATATTTATACTCTGCCTCTTAGCTCATCTTCACTTCACTTCTCCTCCGCATGAGCTGTCATCCCCGTGCCTCCTTCTCATTGGTCAGCAACACGTCACTGCCTCCTTCCTATTGGTCCATGCCAGTTCATTACTAATGCCACGTCACTAACTACACAATATTGCATGTGTGTCTCGTGCTCACGTTGCATGCATGAGCTACTTATAGTATTTATAGTAATGCATGCAACATGTTGCTGGTTAATATTTGTATGTAATATGTTTAAGTGAAGTAACGTGTTTTCCTGTTTATTTTGGTATTTCAGTAGGTTTCATGTTTATAACTTGCTGGTTCGTTTATTTGCATTTTCAGCTTTGGGGATAGTGAAGATGGATGACGATTTGGAGATTCAAAGGTTGAAAGAAGAAAGGCAAAAAATGTAGAAGGACCTTGCTGCACTCACTTCTCTAACCTTTGACACTGATCTCTATAGTTCAAACAAGTTTGAAGGCTATGAACAATCTATAGCTGTGAACGAGGACGATGATAATGCGGATCCAGCTGAGAATGAGATTGCTCGAAAGACGGCTTCATTTACTGCTCCAAAGCAATATTATAAGGAGACTCTGAGGTCCGGGGAGGAGGATGAGATGTCTGGGTTCAAGCAGCCAGGCAAGATTATTGACCGTGAAGATGATTATAGGAGGACAAGGTTGAATAGGATTATATCTCCTGAGAGAAATGATCCTTTCCAGGACAAGACCCCTGGTCCTGAAGTGAGGACTTATGTTGATGTGATGAAGGAAGAAGCGCTGAAGTGTAAGGAAGAGGAGGTGAGGAGGGAGATAGCAAAAAGAAAGAAAGAAGAGGAGGAGAACAAAGAGAAGGACAAAGATGTGGAGAAGCCAAGAAGAGGAATAGATGGGATATGTCCCAAGATGAGAACGCTGGTGGTACAAAGAAATCGAAGGCAGCATCTGACTGGGATATGCCCAACTCAACTCCTGGAATCGGGAGGTGGGATGCAACACCGACTCCTGGGAGGATTGGGGATGCAACACCCTCGCTCTCTAGGAAAAATAGATGGGATGAGACTCCAACCCCTGGGCGCCTTAATGATTCTGAATCAACTCCTGCTGGAGGTGTTACACCTGGAGCAACACCTGCAGGAATGGCTTGGGATGCCGCACCTAAGCTGGGAGGGCTAGCCACTCCGACTCCAAAACGGCAGAGATCGAGGTGGGATGAGACTCCAGCCACTATGGGTAGTGCTACTCCTGGCGCAACACCTGCTGCGGTATATACCCCTGGTGTCACTCCTTTTGGGGCTGTTGACATGGCTATACCCACACCAAATGCTCTTATGCGAAGTGCGATGACTCCTGAACAATATAATCTCTTAAGATGGGAGAAGGACATTGAGGAAAGGAATAGGCCTCTGACTGGTGAGGAGCTGGATTCAATGTTTCCAGAAGAAGGGTATAAGATTTTGGAACCCCCTGCCTCCAATGTTCCTATCAGAAGCCCTGCTAGGAAACTTCTTGCTACACCGACTCCCATGGGAACACCTCTTTATAACATTCCAGAAGAGAATCGAGGACAGCAATTTGATGTTCCTAAAGAGTTGCCTGGTGGTTTGCCATTTATGAAACCAGAAGATTATCAGTACTTTGGCTCGCTGCTGAATGAAGAAAATGAAGAAGAGCTGTCTCCGGAAGAGCAGTAGGAGCGTAAGATCATGAAACTCTTGCTAAAAGTTAAAAATGGCACTCCTCCACAGAGGAAGACTGCTCCGAGACAGCTTACAGATAAGGCAAGGGAATTGGGTGCTGGGCCTCTGTTCAACCATATTCTGCCACTGCTTATGCAGCCCACTTTGGAAGATCAAGAGACACTTGCTGGTAAAAGTTATTGATAGGGTGCTCTACAAGTTGGATGAACTGGTTCGTCCATATGTCCACAAAATTTTAGTGGTTATTTAGCCTTTGTTGATTGATGAAGATTACTATGCTCGTGTAGAAGGTAGATAAATCATCTCAAATCTGAACAAGGCAGCTGGGTTGGCCACTATGATTGCTGCAATGCGTCCAGATATTGATAACATAGATGAGTATGTTAGAAACACCACTGCTAGAGCTTTTAGTGTCGTTGCCTCTGCCCTTGGGATTCCTGCTCTGTTGCCATTCTTGAAATCTGTCTGTCAGAGTAAGAAGTCATGGCAAGCGCGGCACACTGGTATCAAGATTGTGCTGCAGATCGCTGTTTCAATAGGCTGTGCAGTTCTTCCCCACTTGAGATCCCTCGTTGAGATCATTGAGCGCGGGCTTAATGATGAAAATCAGAAAGTCAGAACAATAACAGCTCTGTCTCTGGCTGCTCTTACTGAGGCTGCTGCTCCATATGGTATTGAAAGCTTTGACTCTGTGTTGAAGCCTCTTTGGAAGGGTATAAGATCTCATCGTGGGAAAGTACTTGCAGCTTTCCTTAAGGCCATTGGTTTCATCATACCACTCATGGATGCTATATATGCTAGCTACTATACAAAGGAAGTCATGTTTATTCTGATTCATGAATTCCAGTCTCCGGATGAAGAAATGAAGAAGATTGTGCTGAAAGTGGTGAAGCAGTGTGTGAGTACAGAAGGTGTTGGAGGCAGAATACATCAGAAATGATATCCTTCCTGAATTCTTCCCCAACTTTTGGGTCCGGAGGATGCCTTGGATAGAAGAAATTGTAAGCAACTTGTGGAGACGACGGTTGAGATAGCTAACAAAGTTGGGGTTGCTGATATAGTTGGAAAGATTGTTGAAGACCTGAAAGACGAAAGTGAGCCTTATAGAAGGATGGTAATGGAGACAATTGAGAAGGTGGTCGCCAACTTGGGGGCATCTGATATTGATGCTCGCTTGGAGGAGCTATTAATCGATGGTATTCTTTATGCATTCCAAGAACAGACTAGTGATGATGCCAATGTTATGCTTAACGGTTTCTGTGCTGTTGTGAACTCCCTTGGCCAGAGGGTGAAGCCATATCTTCCCCAAATATGCGGTACCATAAAATGGCGTCTTAACAATAAGAGTGAGACAACAAGCAGCAGATCTTATATCTAGGATTGCTGTGGTTATGAAACAGTGTGGAGAAGAACAACTGATGGGGCATCTTGGTCGCCGCATGTGATCAATGCTGTCATGAAAGCTATCGAAGGCATGAGGGTGGCATTGGGTACTGCCGTGGTGCTAAACTACTGTCTGCAGGGGCTGTTCCATCCAGCAAGGAAGGTTAGAGAAGTGTACTGGAAGATCTATAATTCGCTCTACATCAGTGCTCAAGATGCGCTCGTTGCTTCGTATCCCGTACTCGAGGACGAGGACAGCAATGTATTCTCTAGGCCTGAACTGCATATGTTTGTCTGATGCTGCAATTTTAATCATTCTAGGTGAAATAATATTACCAAGATTTGCCACTTTTCTTTTGATTGTTACATGTATTTAAATGGAGCTTATGGTTAAAATTGTCTGCTCACAACATATTATATGTGGAACTAGTTTGCTTGCATGAATGAATTGTTAGAAGACTAAACTTCAATTTTGGTCTCTTACATTTGCTCTAAAATTCTTTTTAGTCTCATACATTAAGTTTGTGACTTTTTGGTCCATAACATATTATTTTGGTACTTTTTAGTCCTAAACATATTGTTTTGGTCCAAAAAAATCATTTTCAGTTAAAATTAACCGTCAAAATGTTTGATCAATTTAATAACTTAAATATTATCTAGGATTAAAGTCCAATTTTGGTCTTATATATATTCCATAAAATTCTTTCCGTGTCCAAAAAATTAAGTTTGTGACCTTGTTTGAGACCAAAATTATCAAAACAATATGTTCGAGACTAAAAGGTAACAAACTTAATGTATGAGACCAAAAAGAATTTTAGGTGAAATGTAAGGATCAAAATTAGACTTTAATCTTGTTAGAATTATAATATCTCATCCTTGCATAATGATTTTTCACCGAGAGAAGATAAATATGATATTTATAAGACTTTACCTCTCGTTAAAATGCTCTTAAAATTCACTTCCTTATAAAAGGGTATATTTGCATTTTTTTAAAAGTAAAAGAGAAATATATCTTCTTAGAGCATCTCCAATAGGTTAGGACGTCAAATAGCCCTCAAATAGTCTTCACACTGCCACATCATCAGCACTACAATTCTCTTGCCACATCAGCTTGCCACATCAACTGGACATCAAATAGCCCTCACATAGCCTTCACACTACCTATCCACATCACTAATAACAATTATATAATTTAATTTACACTCGTATCAACATACGGAATTTAATTTACGAGACAAATACGGAAAATTCGAATAATAATATTAAAATTTAAAAAGTACATTAATTTTTTTAAAAAAAAGTACAATAATTAAAAAAATTACATTTAAAAAATTACATAAATTTGCATAAAAACTAACGCCTTGCAATCCTCCGCGCCCACAACTCTTCAACTAAATCCTTTTGCAGTCGAATATGAGCCTCCGTCTGACGCATGTCGGCATGTGCTTGGAGGAGGGCTTCTTCATCGTGCGGTACCCCACCTCGTACGTTGGCGGTGGTGACGCCGTGGCTTGGACCTGCTTCATTATCGTCGGTGGCCCAATCAGTCAGTTGTACACCTTCATCTTCGACGATCATGTTGTGCATGATAATACAAGCGTACATTATATCAGCAATGCAGTCGACATGCCACAAACGCGTTGGTCCCTTAACTGCAGCCCATCGAGCTTGAAGCACACCAAATGCGCGCTCCACGTCCTTTCGCGCCGACTCATGCCGCGTCGCAAAGTAGGCCTTCTTCGGATCTGATGCGCACCGGATCGTCTTCACAAAGACGGGCCACCTAGGGTATATCCCATCCGCCAAGTAGTAGCCCATATCATGCTGGTTGCCGTTGGCGACAAAACTGATGGCAGGACCGACGCCCTGGCACTGCTCGTTGAAAAGGGGCGACGAGTTGAGGACGTTTAGGTCGTTGTTCGAACCGGCTATCCCAAAATACGCATGCCAAATCCACAACCGGTAATCAGCCACGGCCTCGAGGATCATCGTGGGATTTTTTCCCTTGTAGCCGGTCGTGTAAAACCCCTTCCAGGCAGCGGGACAGTTCTTCCATTCCCAATGCATACAATCTATGCTGCCTAGCATTCCCGGGAACCCGTGCTGATCCCCGTGCATCCGCAGCAGATTCCGGCAATCTTCGGGGGTAGGCTTTCGGAGATACTGATCACCGAATACTTCGATCACGCCCTGGCAGCAATACTTCATACATTCGATGGCAGTCGTCTCACCGATGTGGAGGTATTCGTCCCACATGTCTGCCGCGGTGCCGTAGGCCAACTGCCTGATTGCCGCAATGCACTTTTGAATAGGGGTGTGGCCGGGTCTGCCAGCCGCATCATGCCTGAAGCGGAAATACAGATATCGCTGCTCCAGTGCGTTAACAATACGCATAAATAAGTCCCGCCTCATCCTAAAACGACGCCTGAAATGGTTGGCGTCAAAACGCGGCTCCTCTGCGAAGTAATCTGTGAACAGGCGCTGATGTGCAGCTTCATGATCACGATGCACCACTTGTCGACGGTGGACAACTGGTCATGGGCGAGGTGCCGCCGGCTGCATATAACTCTGCATCCATCGATCAACCTCACGGCTCGTATAGGCATCTAGCTCTTCGTTCATCATACGCTCGTACTCATCCGCATCCCCACCACTACCACCGGCATTACTCATTTCTTAAATTGATCTTGAACAGAAAGTAAGGTAGAGAGAATACTCGTTAAAACAAGTGGTGCGAATGAAAATGAGGTTCAACGCGGTATATATAGTGTTTTCGAAAAACAAAAAAAAATAAAAATTTAAATCCGACGCCGGTTTGGCGCCGATCCGGGACGCACAATGGCGCCCGTGAGGATCGGCGTCGGAACCAGCGTCAGCGCGGGAATCGGCATGGCGACGCCGATTTTGACGCCGATTTCGCCGACGCCGGTTCCAATGGTTCGGCGTCAAACCGGCGTCGGTGAAAAATCGGCGTCGCGGTGGTGACGCCGGTTATTGGAGATGCTCTTAACTCAATTTACCTCTTGGAAATGTTCTTCCAAAATGTATATAGTCTGATTTATTAGAGCATCCACATCGGTGATCTCCGGGACGGACGACGTCCGTGCCGCTGGAACGGCAACGCGCTGTCCGCCGCTGGCACGACGCTGCTTGATGCATCGAGCACGTCCGTGCCGCTAAGCAAGCTGACGTGGCGCGACGGGATTGGCCAACAGTATAGCCGTTGGCATTTTCAATTTTTATTTTTTTAAAAAAATCGAATTTAATTTAAAAAATATTTTGGTCGATAGGTCTCGGATGACTCCCGAGCAACTTGATTCACATTTAGCAATGATACGGGGTCTCCGAAAAACATTGGGGATAGGGCCAGAGGACTAGTCTTCCACGGGGGTATTTTTAATTATGTAATTTTTAATTTGTAGGATTTTAATTACGTAATTTTTATTTTTTAGGATTTTAAGTATGTAATTTTTATTTTTTTAGGATTTTAAGTATATAATTTTTATTTTTTAGGATTTAAGTATGTAATTTTTATATATTTTTTAATTTGTAATAGTAGTTTGAGTGTTTTTAATGTATTTTTATATTGTAGAAGTGTTTTTAGTAATTGAAGTATTTAAATTAAATAATGGAATGGTGGGACCCTTGAGCATGTCCTTGCGGGAGAGCATGGATGTGAGTGTTGTGCTCTTGGGGAAGAGCAAAGTGTAAAAAATGAATAAAAGTGGGTTCGGACCCACTTCCATGCTCTTGCCAAAAAGCATGGATGGAGATGCTCTTAAAGCTCTTTAAATGTTTTTGTATATTTATACTACCTTTGTCCCATATTATTCGCACTTTTTTATATCGGTTTGTCTCAAACTACTTACACAATTTCAATTTTAATTAAGGTATTTAATTAATATATTAAAATTAATTAAGTATTTTTATTAAGTGATCTCTCGTTACATTTAAAATATTTACTTAATTATACTAAAAAATCAATCTTAAATTTACAGCTTATATAAAAAAAATGCGAGTAATATAGGACTTAGAGTGTATTTTATAATTGTCTTATCAGTCTGTGAAAATTGTACTCCCTTTGTCCTAAGGCCGAAGTCATATTTGGGTAATGAGATGATATGAGATTTTAAGAGATTTTTTAAAAATGTTAAATAGAAAGTAAATACTACATTTGTCCTCTAAAATAAAAACACTTTCTTTTTTAAGTTGTCCTCAAAGTAGAAATTTCTTATTTTAAGAAATTTCTTTCTATCTAATGAGGTATAACTCATTGACTACTACCACACTTTTCTTTTCATCTCAAGTCACTCAATTGTAAGTGACTCAAGTCACTCAATTATAAAGAAACTTCTCAAAATAAAAAAAATGAATCAACTATGGTGGAACGGGTGAAGTAGTATATTAATGCAAGATAACGTTTTTTTTTAATGTGACATGGATAAATTGAAAAGGATTATCACAAATCCCTTTCATTTTCGATATTCAGAAAAAGAATATAGATCGAGAGAGAGGCTTATCCACATTGGAGGAATGGCTCTTCTCTTCACTTCTCCCCTCTCCTCCGTGTGTCTCACTTCACCCTCAACTTCCAGAATTTCTGCTAACGCTTGTAAGTATGATATGATACCATTAGATGCACCGATTTCGTTGAGTCGCGCCTTTACATTGTTATTTTATATAAGAATTGTTGAGTTTTTTTCTCCATATCTGTAATCGTTTTGGTACCGAGTTGAAGAAAGGCTGAGTTTTTGGTTAGGAAAGATGAAATACGTTTTGCTCGATTCCTTCTCTTGTATTTTTTGACTACGAATTAACGAAAAATCTTGTTCTTTGATATGCTTTGAGCTGATTTTGGTTCACTGTTTAGTTTGTGCTATTTTATCTATCTGCTTCTTTGAGGTATTTTCACAAGCAGGTGGTCTGCATTTTGATTGTAGATTTCCGCTCCTTTGCAATTCATGCTCATCTTATCCTATCCTATAAATACATCAAAGTTATTGAACTTTGCTTATTATCAGTTGTATTTAATTTATTATTATACTATTGTTATTTAATTTATTATTATACTATTGTTGTGACAGTTTGCAGCTCATTCATAACATGTGTTAAAATTCATAGGAATTTACTGAGTTGATACTGCAAATGTTTGTTACCAGGCATCAGGTTGACCCACAATGCCATTGCTATGCATCAAAGATCCTTTGTGGGAGGCTGGATTCAAGCACCCTTTTTTCTCAACAACAGGGGTGCATTGATGGTTAAGGCCGCCTCTGATGTCGATGGAACAGAATCCACTGCCTCAGAGTCTCCCGTCCCTGCTTCAGGCGGGAAAGAGAAAAGCACTCCCGTTGAGAACCTCCCTTTGCAGTCAAAGGTTCAGGAAGCGGAGCAGCAGAGGATCAAGATGAAGCTGGCCAAGAAAATCAGGCTGAGGAGGAAGCGCCTTGTGAGGAAGCGACACCTGAGGAAGAAGGGACGATGGCCGCCTTCAAAGATGAAGAAGAACAAGAATGTTTGAACATCATTTCCCTTACTTTTTGTTAACAAAATGCACATTATGATTATTTCATCAACTGCCAGTTTAGTTTTGGATGGACTATTATATTTTGAATCCAAGTTTTTCCCTCTCCTTTCGCATGGAAAATGTACCCCGACCTTTGAATTCTTAACTTGACTATACCACGACTAAAAGAGAATCGATTTTGTTTTCTTGCAACATCAATTTAGACTCATCCGATCATCATTTGACCCCAACACCAAAATCTTGACTTCAGCTACTGACTTCTCAAAATCCAACATCGTTTGATCAACCTACAATTACACTGTCAAATTAATGAGGGTTGTATAGTTTAAAAGTAAAGTAAATTCAAGTCCTGGTCTCAACTTATTGGTCGGAACTGAGACTGCAATAAAAGAAAGTTGACTTTTGTTTTTTTATCTTTTTTTAGAGCATCTCCAAGGGAAAGGGTAAATTTTGAGGTATACAGAAATAACTACCACATTTACCTCTTCTTCGTAAAATTTCATGCTCCAATGGAAAGGGTATTTGAGGAGGTACTATACCCTCTTTCATTTTGAGAATGTATCTTTACATCTTCTTGATAGAAAATGTAAAAAGTTAGTTATTTTTATTTGTCTTTTTAATTTACCTCCTTTCCTTGAAGTCCATTACTTTTTAAGAAGGTGTAATAACCTTTTTGAGAAGGTAAATGAGAAATATATGTTCTCAATATACATTTCCCCCTTGGAGATGCTCTTAGTGATGTAGTGTGGGTATTAATTTGACATGTTTTTTTCTATTGAAGTTTGAAAAAAACTGGTATGAACTCACCAACTGGATCTTATTGTTGTGAACTTTTGACTAACAATCAAAGCATGGTTATGATTGGTGAGCAATATTGTGTTTGAATAAAACCACTAACCCAAAATTGTGTTAGGAGAAATGTCACACTTCCATAACCCAATGTGGTGGAGCCTATTTACTTGAATATTTTCAGTGGGAAAACTCCAAACTAGAAGGAAAACCCATAAAAGAAGAGCAAGAAGCTGCTTGTTAATTTCTACTATCATAACTAATGGCCAAAACGCCCTTCAAATATAGTATCATATTGTAAATCTTCTTACAACTAAGAAACCACAATACAGAAAACTGCTCTACATTTTTACAGGATTCACCTTTTTACCAATATACAGTAGCTGGCAGATCAGCAAGAATTTGTTCTGCTGATCCTTTTTTGGTGATCCGGTAAAGTTACTCGATAGTGTAAGTATAAGGTCGGGATTGGTTAAACCAATGTGTCGCCTCTGAGAATATTGAACTTGCAAAGAGGGCACGTTGCATTGATACGGAGCCACTTCGTGATGCACTTGTGGTGGAAATGGTGGTTGCAGGGAAGGGTGCATAGCTCTGCTCCGTCTGCATACTTCAAAAGGCATATGCAGCATTCCTGCACGGTGAAGGAGCACTTTCGATCAGATAGAATTGAACTGAAATATGAAGGTATGCAGCAATTCCTGCACGGTGAAGGAGTACTTCATTCGCTTCCTCCTCAACGTTGATGCTACAACATATGAATATTCACAACGAAGCATAAACCCATAAGGTAGATTTCAATATTTCCTTTTTCCAAACTTCTAAGCATGAGAAGAAAAACAATCTTCTTATGGGTTATTGGCTGTTGCATTTTAAGCATTCAAAGTTTGAGCGTAACTAACCAAGCTGCCGAACGAGGTTAGTACATAAAAAAGCGATAATAGATACTTACAGAATCCTCTGGATGAAGAACAAGCTCTGCCATGGAGAAACTATCGCCTTCCAGTGCAGTTAAATCAACCTCTTGTTTCTTTTCATTTTGAAATTCCCCTTCAATATCCTGTGGCCTATATATATACTTGGGAAGAGACCTGATATCATTTTCAGAGGCTCCGTCTCCTATAGTCATTGCATAGGCGACTGTGGCTAAGATCGGGAAACAACAGAACATCAGAAGGAAAATGATGCACGCCATCGCAATGCAGAAGATCATGAAAAACACGTCGAAGGCTAGAAAAACCACTGACAACCTGCAATTTAGGGATCCCACTGGCTTTGGTGTCCATACTTCTTAATAGACAAGTTTTAATATGAAACTGTATTTCAAGACTTTGATACTTGAGTGCATCAAAGTGTATAAGGAATTAATCATAGCATACCAGTAAAGACGAGGTGAATCTTGCAGAAGTGGCTGGCCTCCGATTACTATCCAATAAAATCCAAAAACCCACCAGACGGACGAAACAATAGTATTAACTGACTCCAACTTGTTGATGATGCTGAAAATTATAGAAAACAAAATGAGAAATTCATATATCCGACTCTTCATTAATTCAGTGATTTATATTAAATGGCAATAGTAAGAAATTGGGAACGGTTTTACTAATTACCACCTCGCATTGCAACTATATGTCAACCAATCATTTCTTCACGGAAGCTTTGCTTGCCAAATACTGTTCTATTAACTTCATATATATCACATTGCGTACTATGACATTGCATTGTGAACATTCATATCCTTTTTCAGATTTGAAGGAATCTTCATTACCATTAAATATATATGATTGTCCCATTCAATAAAACCATTCATATGCATAAGTACAATAAAATAGATTCAACAACAGCAACTTTCTCCAGGTCTCATAAGTTATGTTGAGGTCATGAAAATCTTTTAATGACAAATCGATGTATAAAATATGAGTTTCATCTATTCCTAGCCTTGATTCCTACTTATTGAAGCACTGAGCCACACTTAAAAGCACTAGTCAAATATATTTCTGGTCTTTTATCCTCTTATCTGAAAAAAACCCATCAAGGTTCTTACTTCTTACATAACATCTGTAAGAGAATGCCTGATGGGGTGTCATATGACTTGTAAACAATAAGTAGCAAAGGCTAACCTATGGCATATCAACAAACTACACGATTTGGTATCAAACCAATACCATAAAACCGGGGCCAATATCTATCCCCCTCGATTCTACGTTTATCATTACACAATTTACATAGATGAAAGCTATATCATTGCTTCAGGATCTGACTAAAATACTCAACACAAATGGATATATTCTGAAAATGCAGCAAAGATTATTCAAAAGCTCAACTTCATACCCCTCAAAATAATAATAGAGTACCAATCATATATAGATATAAATATTAGAAGGAGCCCTTTATATTAACAAAGTCAACACCTGCAATGCAATTTCCCCTAATCTGTAATTTGCTGACTAGTAACATGGAAAACATAATTAATCACAAAACAAAACCCTCCAAAAGGACCAAAACCAACATGAATGATGAATGAATCACAAATTCCCATGTCCAAACAGTCCATAAAGAAATGAAGATGAAGTTACCTATTGTGAGAGAAAACTGAACACAACAACCCTCTTGGAAAACAGCAGTCTTGGTGATCAAGACTTCGCCTTTGGTACTCATCCCACACAAACCCCACATGCAGAAGGCACTGCAGAGCGTAGCCAGAAACCCACAACCTCAAAGGCGTGGAAGAGGGTGACCAGCAGCACCAACACAGACACCACAACAAATGCCAAGTTCCATATCATGTCGAGAAACA
This sequence comes from Salvia splendens, assembly GCF_004379255.2. NCBI lineage: Eukaryota > Viridiplantae > Streptophyta > Magnoliopsida > Lamiales > Lamiaceae > Salvia > Salvia splendens. Next base: position 33,052,736 of record NC_056040.1, read on the forward strand.
GAAAGGGCCTAGAATAGCCACAATCACCACCAGCATCCTCGCCATTGCTGTAAATTTCAGGTTCAACATCAATCAAGACTTGATTTTGATCGGAGTTGGCGGATGTTCTGGTAAAAGGGCGTGAGAAGGAGGTGGCTATGGAAGCTCTTGCAAACCCCACATCTCTGCCGCCGAGTAAAACCCGCGGAAATTCTTGGTTCATCACGAGAGAGAGAGAGAGAGAGCTATGGAGTAGGGGGGTGAAGACTGGTGGAGGAACCTATTGGGAAGGGAAGATGAAAATGGTTTAGTGTAGTTTGGAGGTGAGGTCCACAGGGGTTGGGGTTGGGGTTGGGGCGAGCTTAGTCATACGACACAAATTGTTTGACTACACGACAAGTAGACTACCTAAATAAATCCTCGTCCAACTGCAAAGAAAATTGAGGGAAATAGATTTGAAGGAGGAAATTATGGCCAGCCATAAATTGATTAAATTGTAACAAAAATTGATTTTTTTCAAATTTTTGATTTAATACTATTTGATTTTATTTTTATATCATTTTTATTATTTGTTGCTCAACATGTTACTGCTGCTTTTTCGTAGTTTTTGCTCAACTTATTACTACTGTCATTTCTTCATTGTTGCTCAACGTATACAGTAATTCGTGATATTAATGTATTTTACATAATGGAATTCAAAGATAAGTAACAACTCACAAGTTCATTCACACAGATATAAGGTTATATCAGTAATTATAATTTTTTTTATATATATAAATGGACTAAATTAACTTTTTATGGCCGGCCATAATATGGCCATTTAGCATCGCTCAATCAAAAAGCCTATTTTCTTTGATATTTGTCACCCATTTTTTTAAACATAATTTAACATGCTACTTTATAAATTATTTTGAGCAATTTAATTACTAAAAATGAGAATAAGAGGTCGTAGATTTTGGACAAAATAAATGTTTGCAGTAAAATTATTAACTCACCAAATTAAGTTCGTTGGGCTTTTGACCCAAATATTTATACCAAACTCTAGCCCTTTTGGTTGGGCGTATCGCAGGTCTAGCCCATAGGTTATTAATACTAGTTCATTTCCTCTTTTATTTTAATGATTTTTATATCGTCTGAAATCACTAAATATTTTAGTTGTAAGAAATTTACTACACCCTCGGTTCCATTGTAATGAAGTCATTTTTCCATTTCCATACGTTTCATAGCAATAGAGTCATTTCTTTTTTTAATAAAAAGTCTCGCTCTTACTTTTTCCTATCTCTTACTTTATTTTCTCTATTTTTTCCTCTCACCTCTTTTATTAGCTTTTTATTTAATACATTACACATTTTTTTATTAATCTCCGTGTCGGAAAGAAATGCTTTCATTACTACGGAACGGAGTATAATTTAGTATTTTAATTGCTACATTCATATGATTCCAAAACCAACTATAGGTTTTCTTTAAGCAATCATTCATATTCATAGAAACTTTTAGCATGAGTTTGTAGGGATATAAGATATTTTGTTGGACTTATTAGATTGAAGCAAGGTTTGGCCGAATTTGTTGTATCCACCACATTTTATTTGATTTCTCAAATATTAATTTTTCTTGTAATACATTTCCATATCAGTGGCAAACTTGTACAGTGAAGATAGTAGCAGGCCAGCACATGTAAATATTGCTTCAATAACTGAGAAACCCACACTAAACTTATTAGTACTAATATTTTACATATTACCATTTTAACTTATTACATTACACAATATTCAGACACAACCATTCCTTTAGTAGAAAGATACATCAACAGAATTTGATCCCATGGTTCTGATGGGGTTGGAGTTTATTAACAAGTCAATTGATGTCAATGAATGGGGAGAGACCACCACATCCATCTCATCGCCCACTTCGTCCAGCTGACTCTTGATCGGGACGATCTGCAAACGAGAATAGAAGATGAAACACGATCGGAATTACTATGCGGAATGGGGTGTGCCAGTGTTACAGTGGAAAACATCCGGCCTGGGCCAAATGCACTATTCGGCCTGATTTTGACAACTCTTATGAGCTAGTTGAAGGAAGGAAGATGTGTGATCCAAGTACCTTATTCGGAGTTTGGAACGAATTCTCATCCTTCGGGTTGCCAGATGTCAACACGACCTTTGTCGACCCCAATGATTGCAGCGAGTTCACCTCCAACCCGTCAACCGAAATCTGGAGTGTCACGTTGTTGCTTCCGAAATTCACCACCTACAAGAAGTATGTTAAACTTTTTGAATCTTTTACTACATAAAAAGCCAAGATTTTTAGCAGTTAAATTTAACAGTAACACCTTTATTCTCAGGTGTTTCCTGCTGTCTGCATCTTTCCATGTTATAGCAGAAGCAATGAGAGAGTTTGCAGGGTTAGATCGGAGGGAAGAATCAAGGAGGGTCGCCCCATTTGACTCCCGGAAGAAATGCTGCATCCAGTAGCTAGGAGTTCCATACACTTTGGAGGAGTCGAACACTATTGCATCCGGGTTCCACCTAACGCAAAATTGCAGCTTTCCATGAGACTGTAAAAGAAACTGAGACAAGCGAATTAGAGTGAAAGAGCCAACACATACGTCCTGTCATTCGTGTTCACAAATAGAGGTGCGTAACTTGCCATCTCAACAGCATCATTGTAGAGGGAACGAGAAGCATTCATCAGAATTGAAATCACGCAGCATGTGCGTTTTCAAATAGGACAAGATTAATACCAGTTCTTTTCAAGCCCGATGAGAAACCCCGCTTCAGCTATCGCTGCTATGAGACTACCCTTTCCAGCATCGTCTCCGGTGACAGCATACTCGCTCACAAAAGCCTGCACCATTTAATCACATCATCCAAGCATTAGCCTGCACCGAACTTGCAACGGTTGAAACTGGAAAATGCTGAAAGCATACCTTTGGACCACTTCGTGGTGCTTTATCGAACTTTTGAGCTGTTCCAAACACACTACTTGCGCTGCTGTATATCTGTCAGCATGGAAATAGAGGATAAGTGATCGATACATTACATCCATATTGTACGAAAAAAGACAAATCCTTACATGATAATCGTAAAAATCAGCTGGATGATCCAACGGCTTGGAAGAACCATCACAGTTTGATATTATTTTGATGTCGGGATAAGCACGCTTTATTGCGTTGTAGAACCTGAGGTAGTTCCCTGCATCATCAGAAAACAACAAGAAGCTCAACCTGCTATACTATCTCGAATAATAATTTTGGTTGATTATTTTATGCGTGTTCTTTACTCCATTAAAGGATAGATAAACAATGGGAGTCAAGAATTATTTTTTACCAAGGTAATATTTCTTTCCACAATCCTCATTCCCCACTGCAACGTATTTAAGGTCAAAGGGTTCCGGATGCCCCAATGCTGCTCGAACTGAACCCCATTTTGAATGAGCATCGCCTCGTGCAAACTCAAGACCATCCAATATTTCCTACAGTTTTGTAAAGAACATATTTAACCATGAAACAACATGCTAATGCGGATCTCCAAACCTAAGAAGCATTCAACCTTGTAAGCATGAAAGTTCCAAAATTTCCTAACAATGTTTTAGCAAGAAGAAAAAGAATCCATCTGCTTTTGAGACAGAAATTCGACTGACTAGATCTCAAGAAGCTGGTCAATGTTATACCTACTATATAATTTCCTTAACAGGCAGTGGGTTAAAAAAGATAGTTCGAGACAGTACTTGTATGAAAGGGAAGACGCTGGAGGTCTCGACTTCATCATTGTGGCTGACTCCTGAAAGCCATACGAGTAGAGGAGTTTTGAGTTAAATTGGCAACAAATATAGAGATTTAATTATGTAGTATAAACTGTACCATTGTTGAACACCCATATCGGTGCTGTACCCAAATCCTCGGCTAGCTGCATGAGAGTTGTATTAAATGGACAAAAAAGGCATCGAGATAGTGTGAACATGAGTACTGATTCGTGCATACTAAGCTGCAAATACAATGAAATTATAAATCTTACCTGGAGGAATTCAAAATGACCAAGCCCATCGTCAGTCCAATAATGCCAGACATCACCAAAATGCCCTGGCCGCTCCTCCCATGGCCCGATAGTTTCCTTCCAGCGGAATGCGTTTCTTAACCAATCACCTTCAACAAAACAACCACCTGACACCGTAGATAGATATTATACCCAAAGTGAGGCACCACACAACAACATAGTACAGTATAGTTGTAGAGAATTTCTTATGGAAACTCTGAACAAAAAATTAACGCAAAAAGAGTGGATCTGCATTCTGCACTATAATCAGCTGCTGGTGTTCAGTAGCCAACGTCTGTCTAAGCTAGTGGAGTGGAGTGTTTCCCCGTGACAAGATTGCTATGGCCGCAGTCATATAAATTAAACGACCACCTATATAGTAAATCTTATAGAACTTGATATTGGTAACAATAATACAAATCAGATTAATCTTTGCATCAAGAAGATTGAAAAAAGAAAAAAATACTGGCTGTACCTGGGAATCTCATAAATCCCGGTTTCAAATCTTTCAGCATTGCAAACAGATCATTGCGACAACCATGTCCCTGTGTTAAGAAGTAGCATTTTAATCAAGGTCACAGTAACACACAATTTTCACCATGATTAAATGATTGGGCTTGAGATTTGGACGCTCACATAAGAGCCCATTATTCAAGGGGTATGTAATGGCGAGAAATTTAGCATTGGGTAGGCATATACCTTGTATGTATCTGTGGGCATCAATGATACTTGATCAAACCATATGACACCTCTCCTGGTTGTTGTCAGTTGAAGCCTAGTGTTTGCATCACTTCCTTTCGCTTGTAAAGTAGCTTCCATCTTAGTCCAGTTTGAAACGTCAGAAGCTCTGCAACACCATGTACAACTCAAGGTTTAATAGAAGAAAAATTGGATAGATTATCAAAACTTAGACATCTAAGAACTAAATAAGGTACAAGTCACTGATTCTTACACAATGCTAGTAGTTGCCAGCGTCTGCATTCCAGTGGATCCAGTCAGTGACACAGACAAATTAATGGGCCCAGATGAACGTACATAGAACACCAATTTATATGTCTCCCTTGTTCAATATTCTGCAAAACAAAATAAGTAATGCAAAAGTCAGCTAAAAGTGGGCGTGAAACTAATCTTCACTCAGATTAATTCCGGTTGCAAGTTTTTAATGCATGGTACTTTATTTAGATGTTCAAAACATCGTACAGAAACAACGTCAACTGTTAAACAGTAGTCACTCAAGTATGTATCTTTGTCAAGATAGTTCGTAAATCATGTCATTACCATAATTTATACTCCCTCCGTCCCACTGAAGATGACTCACTTTCCTTTATGGTTTGTTCCAACTAAGATGACCCATTACTAAAATTGAAAACACTTTTATCTCTACTTTATTCCCTTTCTCTTAATTTATTCTCACCACTAAACATATAAAATAAAGTTGCATAAAATCTCGTGCCGCCCAAGGAAGGGGTCATCTTCCTTAGGACGGAGGGAGTATCTATTTATTACTGAGGCCTCTATAGTTCTAAAGAGAATGAGTTATACTTATACCATTCCCCAAAAGCCAGGGTTGTATATACCGACCCCTCCAGCTGGACAAGCTTTGGAACCTTCACCACAAAGCACCTCCATCTGTAATGCAATTTTATTTCGCTCAAAGCATGACGAACGGTCTGTTGACACAATCACAGATGATTCGTTCCCAATGAAAGACCATGGATCAATATTCGAAGGCACATTAGGCCCCCCAGCTTCAAAACCTGCAGTTAATTGCATAAGTCTCCACATGCTAGTTTCAATCTAAGAGACAATCATTTCTAAAACTATGGCATTGTTATTATTTTGTTATTTACTATTTTGGTAATGAAATTAAAAATCAAAATTCCTCATAAAATCAAAATTGTTGTAGCATTATTATCAACACAAGAAGAAAGTATTCTTCCACCGACCTCTGTTGCTGACAAGCTCGGCCCATAATCCTCCTGCACCAGCATGATTAATCTCCTGCAGACACCTCAAAGAATTTCATTAGCTCAACATAATTGGCAACATGGCTAAAGCTTCATGTGTCGTTTTAATAAAAAAATCTATTTTCTGCTTTTTAGCTGGAATACTAAAGTGAGGTGCTGATCAAACTCACCTAAAAAAATATACCAAACAAGGTTTTTGGTATCTTTTTTGCTGATGTTTCAGATGCGTTTACATAAAGAGCAACAGGCTGGTCTGCTTCAATCCCATCAGCAGAAGATTGGTGAAAGTAAAACGCACTCAACGCAATGAAAATCAAGAAGAGAATTCTGGGCCACGGAGTAATTGCACCCATCTCTTCTGCAATGGATCCAGTGTGTTTGGGCTATTTCAAGAAAGATGAATGCTAATTCAGTTTTCTCATATCATTTAAGAGGAGAGGAAGAAAGAGGAGCCAAACCAATCGACAGAAGCAAAGAACCATGTATAGACGTGGAAAAAAGTTCTCTTTCATAACTACTTAATCTTAGCTATATCACAACAGGAGTAATTTTTAGGTTCGAACTTTACTAATGAAGAAATTAACTTGTAGAAATTACAACCATTTATGACATAAATAATTATCTTTGGTTTCTCTTTTCATTTTGTGTTTTTGGAATGTAATGTGATTTTATTTAGACATTGGCATGAACACAAAGCATCCAAAGAAGTCCATGGACCAAAATATCGTCTGAAATCAGAAAACCAGTTTGTTTAACTAGAGTTTTCATACATATTAGCGTGATCTTCCATGTCACATTCTAGAAATAATCCATGTATTAAAAGTTACACTTAGCAACAGAAACAAAGAAGTGATAAGCTAAAATTGGCTAAACTGCGGACATGCATCAATCATATTCAGCAATTTATAATCATAAATTGGGTTTTCTTTCATTTGCAGTCCAAAAAGAAACAAGTTTAAATAAGAAATATATTAGTCAGGTTGAAATTCGGTGGTCACTCACCTCAGCCAGAGGCTCTTCTCTTCCTTCTTGATTTTAAAGTCAACGGTTTTGCCTAAAACAGGAAAAAAAAATTCCAACAGCAGAATGTGCCCTGCGCAATACTACCTTTTAAGGGAAACAAAGAAAACAATCTTCCTCTATAAATTATCCATTATCGAGAATTCCATAAATAGAAGAAAAGCTGGATTTAAGATTGACATCAAACGAGAAAGGAAAGGAATAAGTAGTTAGTAAAAACTGAAACTTTATTTAGTAAAGCCGAGATTTCCTTATTTATGAAGGTAATTTTACCTGGAAATGGTCAAGCAGGTAAGAGGGTGTTGCGCCGAGACGTTTGACTGTGTGAGAGAGAAGAAGAGAGAGAGGTGATAGTGATGAATGTGGATGATGATGAGAGAGATAGAGAGGGGGAGGGTTGCAGTTATATATCGCAACTCTTACTGGATGGATGGATGGATGGATGGATGGATGTTTGTGAATTGTGGTTACCATTAATCACTTTAATAGCGTTGAAATTTGTTGCCAAAAACACACTCAGTGTGTGTCTTTTCTTGCTTGAAGACACAACTCCAGATTTTGATCTTGCCTTTGGCTTAACGTAACCATCTTCCCTTAAGATTGGCCTTTCTTGCAAATGTGCATTTGTTATTTGAGAAATTAAGGATTACTAGCAATCGTCTACTCCTCATTAACTAACCTAGTTACTTAGAATTTGTCATTATCCTATATTAATGGTCGTAATTCTATCAATTCATAATTCCCATTTTAAGTTTTCAGTACACTTTTCATCAATAAATACTATATACTACTAAGTCTACAATCATCATTTAAGATGGACTTATTCAGTTTAAACTTATATAACATTGTCTACTGAATTATAAGGGCTCGTTTGATATGCTGGTTGGGTTATGCACATGTGAGATACATCACCAAGTTATTGGGCCTAGTCTGAGGGCCCAAGATTTTCATTAACTCATGTTTGATACGCAATGCCCATAAGTTGGCCTCCAATTTTCCCCTCTCTAATTTCCCTCGCATTTTCCCTCTCTAATTTCATTCAAATTTTTCACATTTCCTTCTCATTTTTCCCTCTAATTTCTCTCTCTAAATAGCCCTAGCGGGAATCACAATTCCCTGTCCAAATTTCCCTCTTATCTTTTGCATTGTTCTCCATATGAGTTTGCAAGGTAATCTATGGTTTTACACTAGAATTTTGTAACGATTCTCTTACTGCAACTCGCATGTCTGATGCTCCTTTTGAATTCTTACCATTCTATAAAGTAATTTTAATGGAGATCGTCGGACTTCGGAAGAAGGTTTCACAAAATGAGGCTTGAGCAAGATGGGTATGAAAGGGTTATTTTTTGAAACTGGGTACGCTTCTCGATGCTATGTTGCTAACCCTCAAAATGATGAAGATACATATCATTGTATTTTGTTGAAAAATCTGTTGCCCGAGTTGGGCTTTTGCAAAAAAACAAGGGCCACTATGGTTATACAATTTGTTATCAAACACCTGAAATGACCACGTATATATCTATATTTGGGTCATATCTTGCCATCACTAATATATCAAACGAGCCCTAAATATATACCAATCTCGGGTCATTCAACTTTTTTCTATTTAAATTTAAACAAATTGTTAAAATAATACTTTGAAAATTATTTTATTTAATGTCAATTCGATGAATCTGATAATAAGTTTTAAGGTATTAGTATAAGAGCATCCACAGTGGTGCGGATGTTCTGGCGGACATCCCAAAAACACTTCCTGCCACGTCATAAGGACTTCCCACTGATGTCCCGGCGGACATCCCCCCGCGGACATCCCAAAAAAACCTCCTGCCACGTCATAAGGACTTCCCACTACACAGTGACAAACATCCATAAGGACATCTCGACGGACTTCTCACAATAATAAAAATTCACAAATACACCAAATTAAACAATTTACGGAATCAAACAATTTACGGAATTAAAATTTCGACACAAATACGGAGAAATTGCAACCACTTTATTTTAAAAAAACATACATAGTACCAAAAAATGTACATAATTATTAAAAAAAATTTACATAGTTAAAAAAAACCGTCGTCTCACTCCTCGAATTCCCCACCGCCAGTATCCTCGTCGTCCCCGCCTGTAACATCCCAAACTTTTGTGACTCTTTTAATACGTTATTGGAATTTATGAAACTTTTGTTTCTATGTGATTAAGTGAGTTGCGTGAAATAAATTGTCGTGGTTAATGTGAATGATGAGCTTGAGTTTTTATTTTTTTCCAATGAGGGGAAATAATTAATAGGATCATGCATTTATTCTTTCTGAAGTCAATTCATTGAAAAATTCGGCCCTCCCTAATTATTGAAATAGTATTTCTTTTTGTGGATTTAATTAATTGTTTTGGGACATTATTCCAAATTAAATCCAAACCAATGGACCTTAAATTACACTACATGAAATTCGAACTTCATCCTTTTATCCTTGGGAGTTTTGAAAATCTCCAATAGGAGATTGGATTATTTTTCATTTGATTTAATTGGTGCTTTATTGACTCTCTTCTTTTGAATATAATCCAATTAAATCATGTTATATTTTATTTCTTCACTCCAAAATAAATAGAGAGTTGGGATTTTTGCCTTGGCTATTTTAGCCTAATTTTTTCGGCCCCCTCCAATAAATTTTGGAGAGTATTTTATTTGTTTCCTATTTTGTGGAATCCTTTTTTTTATTCAAATAAATTCCTATGTCTAATTAATTGGGGGTGTGAATATTTTCCTTCTATTCTCCTCCATATCACACGCCCCTATGCTTATATTTTTCCTTGTGGGAATTTAAATAATTGTTACCTATTTTATGGGAGCCTTTTCCATAAAGAAATTACCAAATTTAAATCCCATTCTATTTAATTGGGGATTTAAATAATATCCTTGTGCAATGACCCAAGAATTTTCGGCCCCCACCCCTATTATTTCCTACTTGGAGATTTAATTTATTTGTTCCCTTATATTCATTATATTTATTTCCTAAGTTATGAATATATTCTCCAAGAAGATACCAAATAAATTCCTTGTTGTGCACATGGAATTTTCGAAATTCCCTCACCTCCCACAAGCCTATTTTATTCTTTTAATTGTGGGATTTTTATTTGTTAGCCTATATTTTAATTCCCCACAATTTATTTATTTAATTTACCCATGTATTAAACCTAGCAAATAAATAGCAATTAAACAAACCCTAGCCCCCACTCTCCCTACAATTTTCGCCCCCTCTCTTCTCCCTCTCTCACACGCTTCATTCTTCTCCCACTCTCCCATCTCCAAAAATCTTCCATCCAACTCGTATTCTTGCAATCCGTGGAAGTTATTTTCGAGAGTCTCCGACGAATTACTTCATCCATCGTTTCTACCGATTCGTTTTGTGTCAAAGAAGGTATATTGCTCACTTCTTATCATCCTATCCGTTTTGACCATGTCCTTGAGTCCTACATGCATGTAGAGGGTGTAGGTTCGATAGATCGCAAGTTTTAACGGGAGGGAAAGTGTGCTTCGTAAGAACTTGTTGTTTTTGGCGTTGTTGTTTGAAATCATGTGAGTTGGATCGATTTATTGGGTGAATAATATGAGTTTGTATGCAAATATGTGTATGAGGAACGTGTAAGCATGATTATGTGTTTTCGAGCATGAAAAATCGGTGGTTGTGTTGTGGAAGTTTAAAAAACCCTATTTTCGAACTTGAACCAGAAATCTGTGATGCACGACCAGTGACTTATGATCTGTGTTTGACCCATCAAACGAACGAATTTTGCTATGCAATTTTTACTGAGTAAACTTCAAGGTGTTTTCTGTGTCTCGTGTGAATTTCAGCCTGTTTTATAGAAAAATGAATTTTTAATAAATTTTTGAAGTTGACTGCGCAAATCAGCCAGAAACGTGAGTTCTCGCCATGAATGTTTCGTTTCTGTTTGACTGACCAAATGACCTCCGATTGATGTGATTCTTGAACTATATGAAAAATTTGAAGTGTCTTCTGAGGCGTGTTAAATTTTCAGCCTTTTTGGGCATCGGATGAATTTATGGTGAATTTTTCAAATGAACTGCGCAATACTGTCGGAAATTGTATGTTACGACCAGAGAGTTTAATATGTGATATGACTGACTAAATGACGTGATTTCGGTGTGAAAATTTTCATGTATGAACTTGAATGTGTCTTCTGTATTGTGACCAAAATTTAGCTTCTTTTGAGGTCGGGTGAATTTATAGTAATTTTTACAAAACGGTCGCGCAGTTCTGCCAGTTTTCTGCCTTGTTAAAATAACTCTTATTTTCAAGTTTAAAAGTATTGTATGATGCATGTATGTCCAAGGAACGTGTCTAAATGGTGTAAGCACTTGTGATAAGTTGTAATGCGATACGTGTGTCTTTACACCTTTTCGACGTATGTTGGGTTGGGGGATTGAGAAAGACGATGAGAGAGAGACGATAGGACATGTATAGTAATATGTTGAAGTGTGAGGCTGACTTATGTTGTCGTTGACAAGGGTGTTGTGTATTCGTGAACTCGAGGATCGAGAGTTGCTAAGTTGGGTTGTGAATTGCTAAGCGAACGAGGTGGGCTTTCTTTTCAAACCTCTTTACGTTTCCGAAAAATATTATGTGGAGATATAAGGGTGGTTTAACTGTTATGTCATGCCATGTTGTTTTTGTTATGAGATTGTGTGCCTGATGCCTAGTTCGTATGAGTTTACTCCGTTAGGCTATATGGCTGTGTTGTGAAACGAATTCGGGTCCGAGTAGGGCCGTAAACCCTATCGGGCTGTGTACACTGGTGGGATCGCGAGCCGTCCTTGCAAGTCGGCCGGTCTCGTGGGCGAATAGTGTGGCCACACTATCGTCGCACTGTGATGTGATTGATGGATTGATGTGAAAATTGGGGAGATAAATTGTCTGGCCAAACTTGAATATTTTTGTGTTTCTCGTGATATTTTCTTACTACATAAAACTCGAGATCACTGGTATGGATGACATAACTATTATTAAAATGTTTTCGGCATGAGCCCATTGAGTACAACAAGTACTCAGCCCTGCATATTATTTTTCTTATGTGCAGGTTGAGCGGGATGTTGCGGTGGATGTTGAGCTGGCTTAAGTACTTAGGATGCGTTGTGTCGTCATACATAGGCGTCGTCCTTGACTCTCCTTGAACCGTATTTTCCGCTGCTATAACTTGAACTATGACTCAAGACTTAATCTTTCCTTTATGTTTTGTGTGTGAACATGTATGGTGGTGATGAGTTTTAAACTAGTGTATACGTTGTCTTTTTAAAATTTTATTCTTCGAGATTTAAGTTAAGTATTTGTTCAACTTTAGTTAGTTGATGTATTTCTTAAGTCTAATTTTTCCCGTTGTCCTTTTTAAAAGTATTTTACCTTATGTCTTTTCAAAAAAAAAATTTAACTTTAAACTCTTTAAACTAAGTTGTTTTCTTCCTTTAAGTTAATCAAGATGTTCTTTTTAAATTGTTATCCATGCATGTCGGTCACGATCGCCGCGTTGTGGTACCCTTGTATGGGCGGTCGTGACACCGCCGTATCAGAGCTTCGTTCTTTCGCTCTGGTCCGAGAGTCTTCTTTTACCTTAAGTCTAGATTAGTGAACCCTATTGACTAGAAGTGTCACGAGGCTCAACATCCAAAGCATCACGCTCAACCAAGGAAAGTGAGGTATGTTTTAAGTTGTTGAAAGCATGTGAGATCAATGCATGAAATTGATGATGACATGATGATGATGTTTTGGGCAAGTGTACGCATGTGAATGAATGTTATGCGTAAAGATGAATTGTGACGATATGACTATGTGGAATATGAGTATAATCGACATGATAATCTAAGCGCGTGTTATATATGTAAATACAATATTGTGATAGTGTGAACATGTGGAATATGAGCATGAATTGACAAGATGATTTAAGCACGTATTGTATGTGTGAATAAGATATTGTCATGGTACGATTATGTGAGACATGAGCGAGATTGATATGATGACCTAAGTATGTGTTATATGTGTGGAAATGATATGACGTAAGCATGTGAACATAGGAAGATTGAGTGTTTTACATGAAAGATGGAAATTGATGAGTTGTTGTGAGAATGTTGAAATTTTCAAGAAAAAAAAAGAGTAATCTAAAAATTATGTTTCAAACACATATGTGAAGTGCATGAGTGTTTTGTTTGGAATGCATTTAAATATGTTGTGAGCTTTGAAAGATTCACATGAGTGTTTTGTTTGGAATGCATTTAAATATGTTGTGAGCTTTGAAAGATTCGCATGGTGTTTTGACATGTAAAAAAAATGGAAAAAGGGTTTTGCGGTTGATGTTTTACAATATTTAATGACTAGGTGTTCTAGTGAAGTTTGATTGAGGAAAAATGTTTATGTTGTGGAAAGTTATTGGAATTTTTGAAAATATATATATATCTTTGAACTTTAAATGAAAACATGTAAGTTCTTTCTTTTGGGAAAATTATTGATCAATGGAAAATGTTGTGTTCACGAATGGTAAAAAAAAAATTGAGTTTCGACACAAAAAAATAATAACTTTTTCGTTTGGAAAATTGAGCTATGAAAGTGTGACGTTATGTATGTTATGAGGTGCGAAAGTGTAAGGAAATTTTGTATCAAAAGTTTTGAATATAATTGTGAAGTTTGAAAGTGTTTTGTTATGGGATGTGAAAATGTGGTGTGTTTATCTTGAGGTATGAATTACGTTAGATGAAGATCTAGGAGATGATGAATCGTATGGTGAACCTAGAGTACCTAAAATATAAGCCTAGTTGACCGTGTGAATCGTAGTTCTAAGTTGAAAACTTAACTATTGCTTTTCCGAGCAATGGAACGTACGAGAATATGAGAGTTGAGGCAAACGCTTAAGTCAAGGTGCGAGACACGAAGAACCGATGCTAAGAGATATTTTCATGCAACGACAAGCTATCATACTCGCGATTTAAATTAGTATAGTTTAATCTTGTGTAAGTGGAAGCACGATGGAGATGATCTCCATACCCTGCTAAGGAGCACGAGGATGATAACCATGTCCTACGAGGATAGTCATTATGACAGGCAAAGAATTTTATGAAGATATGGATTTCAACTATCGTTATTAGTGGCAATGACACTAAGAATCTCAGCGTGGGATCCACAGTTCTTAGAGCGATGTTACTAGTTTCGGCGTGCGAAAGATGAACAAGGAGGTGCGACTTTAATAGCTGGAACAAACTATCCTAATCAACAGTTCTTACTTGGATTATAAGAAGTTACCTTTCAGGACCTTTGAAAAAGCCGTGAGCCATTGTCTATTTAACAGCTTGTTTCATTCACCCCTTGCAAGTGATGCATATTGTTTCTTTTCCTCCATTGAGTCATAACTCACTCTCAGTTCTTGGAAAGTGGTGTTGCCTTCATAACTTTGGACACTTGGATTGATTGTAGTCTTCTTTGACCTATTATTTATACGGACCATACTTTGACTCTGTGAGCCTTTGCTATTGAGTTTCATTCCTAAGGCCGCTTGCAGTTTCGTCCTTCAATATAATCATGTTTCACAGACATGTTTTCCTATGGGATATTCTTCTTCGAACTTTTGTTCAGCCTTTTATTTTGTCACCATGTCTGTGTCAAGTTCTTTCTTACAGAGTGAAATTCTTTTTGGTTCAGTTCATATATCCTTTCCATAATAGAACCTTTCTTTCTACAAAATGAAGTTAAGGCATACATTTTGTTCCTTGCCTCAACAAACTTAATCCACTTGATTTTTGTTTTCAATAGCCCCTTTGACTTAGATTTCCTTTCACAAACTTATGAACCCATTGATGTGATTCTGTTAGTCCATATTATGATTTTCCTTGAACCATGATCAGTACCGCTTTGTGACAACTGTCTGCATTTCTCAATCCTCATGCAACTGATCATTTCTTTTCCTCAACCCTTTAAGTCATTATCCGTGTGGACTTTTCAAATTTGGTCGGACAACTGAATTATCTTTTCGGTAGCCAACTATGAGAATTGACATTTATTTGATTTCATCCCATATGCATGACATATCTTATGTTCTTTCAAGCTCCGTGGGGATGATCATAACCAATTGTTACAATTCGAAATCGGTTCATATCCAAGTTAAGACTGTTTGATTAAAGATTGTGTTCTTGATACATATTCTGAGTTCTTGATGCAACATTGCAAGGAGAGAAAAATTTCTTTTCAAGCCCCTGGCGACGAGCCTACTATCTTGTATGGGATTTCTTTGAACCGACAAACCCCCATAATCCCTGCTTTGCAAGCAACTATGATGATAAGAAAAGGACGTCCGGCGTATCTTGTGTACTGGAATGGAGAGGAAAAGAAGGATTTGAAAGTGGAACACGTGGCAGTAGTGCGAGATTTTCCCGATGTGTTTCCCGAAGCTTTGCCAGGACCGCCACCCGACAGACAAGTGGAGTTCACTATTGACTTGGAACCAGGGTCAGCGCCAGTATCAAAGGCGCCATATCGAATGGCCCCTAAGGAGTTGGCCGAGTTGAAGATTCAGTTGCAAGAACTGTTAGACTTGGGTTTTATTCGACCTAGTGTATCACCGTGGGGGTGCCTGTATTGTTTGTTAAGAAAAAGGATGGAACGATGAGAATATGCATCGACTATCGTGAGCTCAACAAGACGACCTTGAAGAATAAGTACCCACTGCCAAGGATTGACGACTTGTTTGACCAACTTCGAGGAGTGGGCGTATTCTCGAAAATGGATTTGAGATCAGGGTATCATCAACTAAAGGTCCAACGAGAGGATGTGCCTAAGACTGCTTTTCGCACTCGTTATGGCCATTATGAATTCGTCATGATGCCATTTGGGCTGACAAACGCCCCAGCCATTTTCATGGACTTGATGAACCGAGTTTTCCACGAGTATCTTGACAAGTTTGTGTTAGTCTTCATCGACGACGTGTTGGTATACTCGAAGAACGAGGAAGAACATAGATGGCATCTACAAACAGTGTTGGAAACGTTGCGAAGGGAGAAACTGTACGCCAAGTTCAGTAAGTGTGAGTTCTGGTTGACTCGAGTGAACTTTCTAGGTCATATTGTGACGGCAAATGGAATTCAAGTAGACTCAGCAAAGGTCGAGGCTATGCAGAATTGGAAATCACCGAAAACACCAAGTGAAATCCGCAATTTCTTGGGATTGGCAGGATATTACCGACCGTTCATTGAAGGATTCTCTAAGATTGCGAGACCGATGACGCAACTACTAAAGAAAGGGATTAAGGTGGTTTGTAGGGCTGGCAATTTTTGACACGACACGATAACACGACACGAACCGGCACGAAAATAATGGGTTTGGGTCGGAGCTTATTGGGTTCGTGTCCTTATCGGGTCGACCCGTTAAGGACACGAAAATTTCGTGTCGTGTTCGTGTCGTGTTCGTGTCGGGTTCGTGTTATCCGTTAACAATACGTGTTCGTGTCGTGTTCGTGTCGTGTTCGTGTCGTGTTCGTGTTATCCGTTAACAAATAATATTTTAATATTATTAATTCTTATTATTTTCATTTTTAATAGGATTAACCGTTATCAGGTCGTGTTGTTATCGAGTCGTTATCGTGTCATCTCGTGTACGTGTTGTTATCGTGTCGTGTTGACCCGAATTGGTTCGTGTCGTTAATGGGTTCGTGTCGTGTTCGTGTCGTGTTCGTGTCTGAGGATTTTGTGTCGTGTTCGTGTTCGTGTTTGAGGTTTTCTTAACGGGTCATGTTCGTGTTTGTTGTTATCGTGTTCGTGTCGTTATCGTGTCGACACGATAACGACCCGACACGCACGATTTGCCACCCCTAGTGGTTTGGACGCCAGAGTGCGAGATGAGTTTCCAACTATTGAAGGAGAAGTTAACTACCGCACCAGTCCTGGTAGTACCCGAACCCGACAAGGACTTCGTCGTCTATACGGATGCGTCGAAAGTAGGACTAGGATGTGTGTTAATGCAAGATGGGAAGGTGATAGCATATGCTTCCCGACAGTTGAGACCGAATGAGTTGAATTTTCCGACGCACGATTTGGAGTTAGCAGCAGTGGTGCATGCACTGAAAATTTGGAGACATCATCTCTACGGAGTGAGATGCGAAATCTACACCGATCACAAGAGTCTCAAGTACTTCTTCGAGCAGAAGGAGCTAAACATGCGACAACGACGTTGGTTAGAGGTCGTGAAAGACTATGACTGCGGTATTAACCATCCGAGCAAGGCGAACGTGGTCGCCGATGCTTTGAGTAGGAAGAACCAACCTCAACTGGCTTATTTCCTAACGCAAGAGGAAGCGCTGATTCACGAGTTCGACAAGATGAGAGTGGAGATAGTGAAAGCGCCCGAGACAGTGGGTGCAAGATTGGCGACGCTAGTGATTGAGCCAGATTTGAGGACCAAGCTCATAGAAGCCCAGCGACGTGATGGAAAGTTGGAGGAATTACGTGCGAAGGTGAGAGCCGAGAAGCTTGATCATTACCGCGAGGAGGCGGATAATGCTTTGACTTATGATGGACGATTGTGTGTGCCAAGCGATGAGGTGCTAAAAGAGGAGATTTTGAGTGAAGCGCACGACACGCCTTACACCGCACACCCCGGAAGCACGAAGATGTATCGGGATTTGAAACAACGGTTTTGGTGGAATGGAATGAAAGGAGACGTAGCGTCATTTGTGGAACGATGTCTAGCATGCCAACAAGTGAAGGCCTTACACCAACGGTCATATGGGAAGTTACAACCGCTCAAAATTCCCGAATGGAAGTGGGAGCATCTAGCTATGGATTTCGTGACGGGTTTGCCAAAGTCACAGAAGGGCAACACTGCGATCTGGGTGATCATTGATCGACTTACTAAAAGCGCGCACTTCTTACCGATTAAGATTACTTATGGCGCGGACAAGTTAGCTAGGCTCTACGTGAACGAGATTGTGCGATTGCATGGAGTGCCAAAGACCATTGTATCCGACCGCGATACGAAGTTTACATCAAAGTTTTGGATGAGTTTGCAACGAGAATTGGGCACACAACTGAACTTCAGCACTGCATATCACCCGCAATCGGATGGGCAGTCAGAGAGGACGATTCAGACACTTGAAGATATGTTGTGAGCAGTTGTCCTAGATCGAGGGGAAAGTTGGGAAACTGTCCTACCACTGGTTGAATTCGCCTATAACAACAGTTTTCAAGCGACGACTGATATGGCTCCGTACGAAGCCTTGTATGGTAGAAAGTATCAATCTCCACTTTATTGGGATGAAGTCGGCGAGAGGAAGATGTTAGGACCCGACGCTATAAAGGAGATGACCGAAATTGTGCATCAAATCCGCGCAAGGATCAAGGAAGCTCAAGACAGACAGAAGTCGTATGCTGACGTGCGTCGAACGGAAATCAAATTCGACGTTGGTGACAAAGTGTTCTTGAAAATGTCCCCGACGAGAGGAGTTGTGAGATTTGGAGTGAAGGGCAAGCTGATACCGCGTTTTATGGGACCGTACGAGATCATCGACGAAGTAGGCCCTGTAGCGTAGCGATTAGCGTTACCTCCCAGCTTTGGGAACGTGCACAACGTATTCCACGTGTCGTAGTTGCGCAAGTACGTGTTCGACCCCAAGCATGTGATTCATCAAGAGGAAGTGATCCTAACCCCCGACATGAGCTACGAGGAAAGGCCCGAAGCAATACTAGATCGGAAGGTACAAGAGCTTCGAAACAAGTCGATAGCGTCCGTGAAGGTGTTGTGGAAGCACCATGGTCCCGAGGAAGCTACGTGGGAGTTAGAAGATAAGATGAAAGAAAAGTTTCCCGAGCTGTTTGTGTGAGACGTTTAAATTTCGGGACGAAATTTCTGTTTAGAGGGGAAGGATGTAACATCCCAAACTTTTGTGACTCTTTTAATATGTTATTGGAATTTATGAAACTTTTGTTTCTATGTGATTAAGTGAGTTGCGTGAAATAAATTGTCGTGGTTAATCTGAATGATGAGCTTGAGTTTTTATTTTTTTCCAATGAGGGGAAATAATTAATAGGATCATGCATTTATTCTTTCTGAAGTCAATTCATTGAAAAATTCGGCCCTCCCTAATTATTGAAATAGTACTTCTTTTTGTGGATTTAATTAATTGTTTTGGGACATTATTCCAAATTAAATCCAAACCAATGGACCTTAAATTACACTACATGAAATTCGAACTCCATCCTTTTATCCCTGGGAGTTTTGAAAATCTCCAATAGGAGATTGGATTATTTTTCATTTGATTTAATTGGTGTTTTATTGACTCTCTTCTTTTGAATATAATCCAATTAAATCAAGTTATATTTTATTTCTTCACCCCAAAATAAATAGAGAGTTGGGATTTTTGCCTTGGCTATTTGAGCCTAATTTTTTCGGCCCCCTCCAATAAATTTTGGAGAGTATTTTATTTGTTTCCTATTTTGTGGAATCCTTTTTTTTATTCAAATAAATTCCTATGTCTAATTAATTGGGGGTGTGAATATTTTCCTTCTATTCTCCTCCATATCACACGCCCCTATGCTTATATTTTTCCTTGTGGGAATTTAAATAATTGTTACCTATTTTATGGGAGCCTTTTCCATAAAGAAATTACCAAATTTAAATCCCATTCTATTTAATTGGGGATTTAAATAATATCCTTGTGCAATGACCCAAGAATTTTCGGCCCCCACCCCTATTATTTCCTACTTGGAGATTTAATTTATTTGTTCCCTTATATTCATTATATTTATTTCCTAAGTTATGAATATATTCTCCAAGAAGATACCAAATAAATTCCTTGTTGTGCACATGGAATTTTCGAAATTCCCTCACCTCCCACAAGCCTATTTTATTCTTTTAATTGTGGGATTTTTATTTGTTAGCCTATATTTTAATTCCCCACAATTTATTTATTTAATTTACCCATGTATTAAACCTAGCAAATAAATAGCAATTAAACAAACCCTAGCCCCCACTCTCCCTACAATTTTCGCCCCCTCTCTTCTCCCTCTCTCACACGCTTCATTCTTCTCCCACTCTCCCATCTCCAAAAATCTTCCATCCAACTCGTATTCTTGCAATCCGTGGAAGTTATTTTCGAGAGTCTCCGACGAATCACTTCATCCATCGTTTCTACCGATTCGTTTTGTGTCAAAGAAGGTATATTGCTCACTTCTTATCATCCTATCCATTTTGACCATGTCCTTGAGTCCTACATGCATGTAGAGGGTGTAGGTTCGATAGATCGCAAGTTTTAACGGGAGGGAAAGTGTGCTTCGTAAGAACTTGTTGTTTTTGGCGTTGTTGTTTGAAATCATGTGAGTTGGATCGATTTATTGGGTGAATAATATGAGTTTGTATGCAAATATGTGTATGAGGAATATGTAAGCATGATTATGTGTTTTCGAGCATGAAAAATCGGTGGTTGTGTTGTGGAAGTTTAAAAAACCCTATTTTCGAACTTGAACCAGAAATCTGTGATGCACGACCAGTGACTTATGATCTGTGTTTGACCCATCAAACGAACGAATTTTGCTATGCCATTTTTACTGAGTAAACTTCAAGGTGTTTTCTGTGTCTCGTGTGAATTTCAGCCTGTTTTATCGAAAAATGAATTTTTAATAAATTTTTGAAGTTGACTGCGCAAATCGGCCAGAAACGTGAGTTCTCGCCATGAATGTTTCGTTTCTGTTTGACTGACCAAATGACCTCCGATTGATATGATTCTTGAACTACATGAAAATTTGAAGTGTCTTCTGAGTCGTGTTAAATTTTCAGCCTTTTTGGGCATCGGATGAATTTATGGTGAATTTTTCAAATGAACTGCGCAATACTGTCGGAAATTGTATGTTACGACCAGATAGTTTAATACGTGTTTCCACAAGGTCTTTGAAACAGGGAGGGAAAAACAAACGTCAAAAGAAACTACTACATAGTTCGTCAAAACAAAACATTCGAAACTAACAAAACAGCAACAGAAGCACTACTCCTCGGGAGCTCTCTCGTAATTCGCCCCTTCCTCGCTTTCAACCTCAACCTCCCTTTCAAGGGGCTCTTCTTCAGGGTCTTCCTCATCCTTCATGGGATCCTCCTCGTCTTCCAGGGGTTCTTCCTCATTTTCAAGAGGATCTTCCTCCTCTTCCTCGTCGTTCTCCCGAACATAAGTAGCGACGTCGATATGCTTATCGACCACAAGAACTTCCGTCGCGGGAGGTACGGAGGTGCGCATCCCAAGTCTTCTTTTCTTGGGGCAGTTTGGTTGCGGCGTCTCACTCTCGTACCGACCCCCGCTGTAGGGGCTGCGGCTCGATGAGGACGCCTCCTTCCTAGGAGGAGCATAGGGTGGCGGTCCACCACGAGCATCGACCAGTGCTTCCAAGAGAACCTTCACAAAACCATGCATGTCTCCCTGCATGCTGTAGTCGGGAAGCTTATGCCAGATGTATGACCGTGAAGCCTAGTCGGCCCACCTATTCCAAGGTGCCGGTAGTCCATCAATCAATCTCTTGATTCCCTCATAGTGCCTCACTCCACAGCCATGAGCATCCCGCCATAAGGTCAAGTAGTCGGCGACATAAGATATCAAAGGGGCCCTCGCGTCCCTCTCGAACCCGCGATACATTTCCACCGCCCGCAATCCATTCTTGACGTACCTTCCCCTTAGCGGTGCGTGGATCGTGATCGCCATCTACATAAAAGTAAGTTCCCTTAGCAACCAATCGTAGAAAAAGAATAAACGAGGTAGAAAGAGATAAAAACGTGTAGAGAACGTCATACGTGCTACCGTGCATATACCTGTCGATTTCCATAAGGAAAAGTCATAAAAATTCTTCTTTTTTTTTATTTTTTTGTTATCATCTAAGGATAGATGCTTCGTACTTTTAAAGACGTGGTACTTTTACAATTTCGTCAATCCTTCGATCTAACGCTAATCGCGCTTCACAAGGTTTTCCTCGTCTCGTCGTCTCATCATTCCTTGGAATTCGCGCCTTTCTGCGCCCCATTCATTCTTTTACTTCTAATATGCTTCGTTTCAAACTTTTGCCTTCTTTCATGTTGAGCGCGGCGAGACGGAGTGTTGAGCTTTAAACGGATACTCTTTTAGTCTAGTGAAACGAGTCTAGACTAGATTGAATAAACGACTCTCGGTCCAGAGCGGAAGGAAAAACGGCTCTGATACCACTCTGTCACGACCGCACTTCCTAAGGATAGGTAGCATGGGAAATCGTGACTAGTGGGGGAAAAATAAGAAGCGGGGATGAAGGGGGAATCAATCAAACAGCTCAAGGCATTACCACTTAACAGTCAGAGACGAAATTCCATTTAAGTTAACTAACGTTTCAACCCCGAAGTTTACAAAATGAAAGATAACAGAGTTCGACAATAAAGAAAATAACAGAGTTTCTTAGGACATTAAGTAGCGGAAGCAATTTGAGAGTTTAGCTACTACTACGTATGAAGACATAATAGTAACCGGACCAGTTCTTGAATCACCACTCAACATCCTCCGCCTCCCGACCTCGCTCAACTTGCACATAGGGAAAACATATGCAGGGGCTGAGTACTTGATGCACCCAGTGAACTCATGCCCGAAAACATTCATCGTTAAGATATGTCAAGCCATCATCGTGTGAATCCCGGGTTTCACTTTAAAAAAAACCGAGAAGCACAAGAAAAACCATTTCCATGAAATAGTGTCCGCGCGGACTAACATCATCCTCCATCATATACCATATCTCAACCATCATGTGAAACGAGACTGTGGCCACAATCTCTATCACTGGACCGGCCGACCTAGGGGACGGCTCACGATCCCCATCAGTGCACTAGTCCAAGTAGGGCGTAGACCCTAGTTAGACCCGAATTCGTTAACCATCAAAGTCTAGTAGAGTTTTATTCTAGTAGACAATCAGATAGGCAGTTTCAAAACATAAACACGACATGACATACTTATAGAAACATCCTTATAACACCGTAAACATATTGATTTAAAATAAACGTTAAAGAATAAAGCCCACCTCAAAAGCTTATGATTTCCGTAAAATTCCTCGTTCTGACTTTTAGCGTGCGTGCGAACCACCTTTTCGGAAAACACATAAAATTCATATCAAACTTCTGTAACGACGATAATTAGAATGCATGCACTCTAATTAAAAATCTTTTAATTTTCTTTCTTGATTTTCGTGCATTTTCGATTATTCGGCAGCCGCCCAATGCGTCGCGTGCGACGCCGGTCGACCTCTTACGCTCGTTCTTTCCCTCATTAGCTCCTCGTATTTTCCATAACGTCGAAAATAATTTCTAAAAATTATTTAAGCGTATACTTTAAATTTTCATAATTATTTACCATTGAAAAAGTATTATTTCAAACTTAGGTAAATAATTCATTCTTCAAAACTTCCGGGAATTAATTAAATAATTTCCCCCGATCAAATTTTAATTACCGGGCCGAGATTAACTTTCTTAGCCACTATATTCCTCCAAGAATTAATTAGGGTGCCCATCAATTAAAAAAAGAGCCCACAATTTAATTAGACTTCTAAATTATTAAAAGGTCCAAAACCAAAAACAAAGAGGCCCAAAAGCATGGCCCAATCTTTTATCTTCTTCTCCAACACACTCTCTTTCTCTTCCCTCTTTCTCTCTCCCCGTCGCTCTCTCTGCCGACGAACAGCGAGCCGCCATCGCCCTCCCTCCGACTCGACGCCGTCGCCGCTGGAGTCACCCCGTCGCCACAGCTGGAGTCGCCCCGTCGCCGCCTGCTGGAACGCTGCGCGTCGCCCGCTGAAGCCGCCCCGTCGACGATCTACAGTCGCAGGGTCGGTGGCGGCTCCGCCACCCCGCTGCTGCTCCGGCTGCCACTGATGGCCGTCGACACGGCGCCCCAGCCACCCGGTCTGCTCGGAGGTGCCTATCCCTCGTCGCTCCGACCCCGAACCGACACGACAACCCCCCCAAACTAACCCCGAACAGCCCCGATTCAACCCCGAAACATCTCGAAACACGCGTTATTAACATAAAGCTAAGTTCTTTCTAAGCTTCAGCTACGTACGGCGATCGTTCGGTTGGTTCTACGTCGGTTTCTACTTAATTGGTTATGAAAGAAAACAAGGCTATATGCATCATGTAAGGATATATTAACTCATGCTTTGAGGGTGGAAAAGATAGTATACCTCAAGAGCTTGAATTTGATGGTGGTTGAACAAAAATGGTGGAACCAACTCCTTCTTCTCCCTCCTTCCTCTCGGCTATCTCTCGCAAGTCTCCCTCTCTCTTTTTTTTTGTGAAGTGCAAATGGTTACAAGAGTAAGTGGGGGTGGCTTTTGTGGTGTAGGTATTGATGAGGAATGTGGAGAGGTGGAACATTGAGGAGTCTCCCCCTTGAAGAGGAGGAAACCGCCGGTCATGGGGGAAGAAGGAAACCGCCGAACGTGGGGGGGGGGGGGGGAAGAAGGAAAATTTTGGGCTTAGTTAGTTTAAATCCATACTTGGGCTTCCATAAATTAAACTTCAATTGGGCTAAAACCAATAAATAAATTACAAGCCCAAGTAAAAACTACTACTTGATGGATTTAAAGAGGGATTCAAAATCAAATTATCTTATATTTAATTGGACTTCAAATTTATTTTGGAAAGACCAAAATAAATTCATACATTTTTATATTTTTCGTATTTTCCTCCGTTAAATAAAATTCACGGGCCTTTATTAAATTTTGTTATCTCGTTCTTCATAACCAAAAATTAAAGTACGAGAAATCGTACATAAATTTATATTTGGTGTTGTTCCAAACATAATATTCATTCAACCGTTCCTCGCTTTACGCACGTCGTTATCCATAAAACATTCCTTTCCACTTAATTCATTCGTCTTGCTAAAGAATAGCAATTTCATCATCGACCTTTCAACGAAACCTTAAACGTGCCTCCCATCGTTCACAATTAAGAAAAACATAAACACATTCCTTTTTGCACACACACATAAACCGTAATTTTTCTCATATCACATTTATCGAGAAGCATAGCATTTCGAAATAATTTTATCAATTATTCCGTTACATAAAATTAATTTCAAACTTAAGGTACGGCTGTTACATGAGTACAACAAGTACTCAGCCCTGCATATTATTTTTCTTATGTGCAGGTTGAGCGGGATGTTGCGGTGGATGTTGAGCTGGCTTAAGTACTTAGGATGCGTTGTGTCGTCATACATAGGCGTCGTCCTTGACTCTCCTTGAACCGTATTTTCCGCTGCTATAACTTGAACTATGACTCAAGACTTAATCTTTCCTTTATGTTTTGTGTGTGAACATGTATGGTGGTGATGAGTTTTAAACTAGTGTTTACGTTGTCTTTTTAAAATTTTATTCTTCGAGATTTAAGTTAAGTATTTGTTCAACTTTAGTTAGTTGATGTATTTCTTAAGTCTAATTTTTCCCGTTGTCCTTTTTAAAAGTATTTTACCTTATGTCTTTTCAAAAAAATTTTTTTAACTTTAAACTCTTTAAACTAAATTGTTTTCTTCCTTTAAGTTAATCAAGATGTTCTTTTTAAATTGTTATCCATGCATGTCGGTCACGATCGCCGCGTTGTGGTACCCTTGTATGGGCGGTCGTGACACCGCCGTATCAGAGCTTCGTTCTTTCGCTCTGGTCCGAGAGTCTTCTTTTACCTTAAGTCTAGATTAGTGAACCCTATTGACTAGAAGTGTCACGAGGCTCAACATCCAAAGCATCACGCTCAACCAAGGAAAGTGAGGTATGTTTTAAGTTGTTGAAAGCATGTGAGATCAATGCATGAAATTGATGATGACATGATGATGATGTTTTGGGCAAGTGTACGCATGTGAATGAATGTTATGCGTAAAGATGAATTGTGACGATATGACTATGTGGAATATGAGTATAATCGACATGATAATCTAAGCGCGTGTTATATATGTAAATACAATATTGTGATAGTGTGAACATGTGGAATATGAGCATGAATTGACAAGATGATTTAAGCACGTATTGTATGTGTGAATAAGATATTGTCATGGTACGATTATGTGAGACATGAGCGAGATTGATATGATGACCTAAGTATGTGTTATATGTGTGGAAATGATATGACGTAAGCATGTGAACATAGGAAGATTGAGTGTTTTACATGAAAGATGGAAATTGATGAGTTGTTGTGAGAATGTTGAAATTTTCGAGAAAAAAAAGAGTAATCTAAAAATGTTGTTTCAAACACATATGTGAAGTGCATGAGTGTTTTGTTTGGAATGCATTTAAATATGTTGTGAGCTTTGAAAGATTCGCATGAGTGTTTTGTTTGGAATGCATTTAAATATGTTGTGAGCTTTGAAAGATTCGCATGGTGTTTTGACATGTAAAAAAAATGGAAAAAGGGTTTTGCGGTTGATGTTTTCCAATATTTAATGACTAGGTGTTCTAGTGGAGTTTGATTGAGGAAAAATGTTTATGTTGTGGAAAGTTATTGGAATTTTTGAAAATATATATATATATATATATATATATATATATATATATATATATATATATCTTTGAACTTTAAATGAAAACATGTAAGTTCTTTCTTTTGGGAAAATTATTGATCAATGGAAAATGTTGTGTTCACGAATGGTAAAAAAAAAAATTGAGTTTCAACACAAAAAAATAATAACTTTTTCGTTTGGAAAATTGAGCTATGAAAGTGTGACATTATGTATGTTATGAGGTGCGAAAGTGTAAGGAAATTTTGTTTCAAAAGTTTTGAATATAATTGTGAAGTTCGAAAGTGTTTTGTTATGGGATGTGAAAATGTGGTGTGTTTCTTGAGGTATGAATTACGTTAGATGAAGATCTAGGAGATGATGAATCGTATGGTGAACTTAGAGTACCTAAAATATAAGCCTAGTTGACCGTGTGAATCGTAGTTCTAAGTTGAAAACTTAACTATTGCTTTTCCGAGCAATGGAACGTACGAGAATATGAGAGTTGAGGCAAACGCTTAAGTCAAGGTGCGAGACACGAAGAACCGATGCTAAGAGATATTTTCATGCAACGACAAGCTATCATACTCGCGATTTAAATTAGTATAGTTTAATCTTGTGTAAGTGGAAGCACGATGGAGATGATCTCCATACCCTGCTAAGGAGCACGAGGATGATAACCATGTCCTACGAGGATAGTCATTATGACAGGCAAAGAATTTTATGAAGATATGGATTTCAACTATCGTTATTAGTGGCAATGACACTAAGAATCTCAGCGTGGGATCCACAGTTCTTAGAGCGATGTTACTAGTTTCGGCGTGCGAAAGATGAACAAGGAGGTGCGACTTTAATAGCTGGAACAAACTATCCTAATCAACAGTTCTTACTTGGATTATAAGAAGTTACCTTTCAGGACCTTTGAAAAAGCCGTGAGCCATTGTCTATTTAACAGCTTGTTTCATTCACCCCTTGCAAGTGATGCATATTGTTTCTTTTCCTCCATTGAGTCATAACTCACTCTCAGTTCTTGGAAAGTGGTGTTGCCTTCATAACTTTGGACACTTGGATTGATTGTAGTCTTCTTTGACCTATTATTTATACGGACCATACTTTGACTCTGTGAGCCTTTGCTATTGAGTTTCATTCCTAAGGCCGCTTGCAGTTTCGTCCTTCAATATAATCATGTTTCACAGACATGTTTTCCTATGGGATATTCTTCTTCGAACTTTTGTTCAGCCTTTTATTTTGTCACCATGTCTGTGTCAAGTTCTTTCTTACAGAGTGAAATTCTTTTTGGTTCAGTTCATATATCCTTTCCATAATAGAACCTTTCTTTCTACAAAATGAAGTTAAGGCATACATTTTGTTCCTTGCCTCAACAAACTTAATCCACTTGATTTTTGTTTTCAATAGCCCCTTTGACTTAGATTTCCTTTCACAAACTTATGAACCCATTGATGTGATTCTGTTAGTCCATATTATGATTTTCCTTGAACCATGATCAGTACCGCTTTGTGACAACTGTCTGCATTTCTCAATCCTCATGCAACTGATCATTTCTTTTCCTCAACCCTTTAAGTCATTATCCGTGTGGACTTTTCAAATTTGGTCGGACAACTGAATTATCTTTTTGGTAGCCAACTATGAGAATTGACATTTATTTGATTTCATCCCATATGCATGACATATCTTATGTTCTTTCAAGCTCTGTGGGGATGATCATAACCAATTGTTACAATTCGAAATCGGTTCATATCCAAGTTAAGACTGTTTGATTAAAGATTGTGTTCTTGATACATATTCTGAGTTCTTGATGCAACATTGCAAGGAGAGAAAATTTTCTTTTCGAGCCCCTGGCGACGAGCCTACTATCTTGTATGGGATTTCTTTGAACCGACGACCCCCATAATCCCTGCTTTGCAAGCAACTATGATGATAAGAAAAGGACGTCTGGCGTATCTTGTGTACTGGAATGGAGAGGAAAAGAAGGATTTGAAAGTGGAACACGTGGCAGTAGTGCGAGATTTTCCCGATGTGTTTCCTGAAGCTTTGCCAGGACCGCCACCCGACAGACAAGTGGAGTTCACTATTGACTTGGAACCAGGGTCAGCGCCAGTATCAAAGGCGCCATATCGAATGGCCCCTAAGGAGTTGGCCGAGTTGAAGATTCAGTTGCAAGAACTGTTAGACTTAGGTTTTATTCGACCTAGTGTATCACCGTGGGGGTGCCTGTATTGTTTGTTAAGAAAAAGGATGGAACGATGAGAATATGCATCGACTATCGTGAGCTCAACAAGACGACCTTGAAGAATAAGTACCCACTGCCAAGGATTGACGACTTGTTTGACCAACTTCGAGGAGCGGGCGTATTCTCGAAAATGGATTTGAGATCAGGGTATCATCAACTAAAGGTCCGACGAGAGGATGTGCCTAAGACTGCTTTTCGCACTCGTTATGGCCATTATGAATTCGTCGTGATGCCATTTGGGCTGACCAACGCCCCAGCCATTTTCATGGACTTGATGAACCGAGTTTTCCACGAGTATCTTGACAAGTTTGTGTTAGTCTTCATCGACGACGTGTTGGTATACTCGAAGAACGAGGAAGAACATAGATGGCATCTACAAACAGTGTTGGAAACGTTGCGAAGGAAGAAACTGTACGCCAAGTTCAATAAGTATGAGTTCTGGTTGACTCGAGTGAACTTTCTAGGTCATATTGTGATGGCAAATGGAATTCAAGTAGACTCAGCAAAGGTCGAGGCCGTGCAGAATTGGAAATCCCCGAAAACACCAAGTGAAATCCGCAGTTTCTTGGGATTGGCAGGATATTACCGACGGTTCATTGAAGGATTCTCTAAGATTGCGAGACCGATGACGCAACTACTAAATAAAGGGATTAAGGTGGTTTGGACGCCAGAGTGCGAGGCGAGTTTCCAACTATTGAAGGAGAAGTTGACTACCGCACCAGTCCTGGCAGTACTCGAACCCGACAAGGACTTCGCCGTCTATACGGATGCGTCGAAAGTAGGACTAGGATGTGTGTTAATGCAAGATGGGAAGGTGATAGCATATGCTTCCCGACAGTTGAGACCGAATGAGTTGAATTTTCCGACGCACGATTTGGAGTTAGCAGCAGTGGTGCATGCACTGAAAATTTGGAGACATCATCTCTATGGAGTGAGATGCGAAATCTACACTGATCACAAGAGTCTCAAGTACTTCTTCGAGCAGAAGGAGCTAAACATGCGACAACGACGTTGGTTAGAGGTCGTGAAAGACTTTGACTGCGGTATTAATTACCATCCGGGCAAGGCGAACGTGGTCGCCGATGCTTTGAGTAGGAAGAACCAACCTCAACTGGCTTATTTCCTAATGCAAGAGGAAGCGCTGATTCACGAGTTCGACAAGATGAGAGTGGAGATAGTGAAAGCGCCCGAGACAGTGGGTGCAAGATTGGCGACGCTAGTGATTGAGCCAGATTTGAGGACCAAGCTCATAGAAGCCCATCGACGTGATGGAAAGTTGG
Source organism: Salvia splendens (assembly GCF_004379255.2). NCBI lineage: Eukaryota > Viridiplantae > Streptophyta > Magnoliopsida > Lamiales > Lamiaceae > Salvia > Salvia splendens. The sequence goes on from NC_056040.1 coordinate 33,082,779, forward strand.
AGGAATTACGTGCGAAGGTGAGAGCCGAGAAGCTTGATCATTACCGCGAGGAGGCGGATAATGCTTTGACTTATGATGGACGATTGTGTGTGCCAAGCGATGAGGTGCTAAAAGAGGAGATTTTGAGTGAAGCGCACGACACGCCTTACACCGCACACCCCGGAAGCACGAAGATGTATCGGGATTTGAAACAACGGTTTTGGTGGAATGGAATGAAAGGAGACGTAGCGTCATTTGTGGAACGATGTCTAGCATGCCAACAAGTGAAGGCCTTACACCAACGGTCATATGGGAAGTTACAACCGCTCGAAATTCCCGAATGGAAGTGGGAGCATCTAGCTATGGATTTCGTGACGGGTTTGCCAAAGTCACAGAAGGGCAACACTGCGATCTGGGTGATCATTGATCGACTTACTAAAAGCGCGCACTTCTTACCGATTAAGATTACTTATGGCGCGGACAAGTTAGCTAGGCTCTACGTGAACGAGATTGTGCGATTGCATGGAGTGCCAAAGACCATTGTATCCGACCGCGATACGAAGTTTACATCAAAGTTTTGGATGAGTTTGCAATGAGAATTGGGCACACAACTGAACTTCAGCACTGCATATCACCCGCAATCGGATGGGCAGTCAGAGAGGACGATTCAGACACTTGAAGATATGTTGTGAGCAGTTGTCCTAGATCGAGGGGAAAGTTGGGAAACTGTCCTACCACTGGCTGAATTCGCCTATAACAACAGTTTTCAAGCGACGACTGATATGGCTCCGTACGAAGCCTTGTATGGTAGAAAGTGTCAATCTCCACTTTATTGGGATGAAGTCGGCGAGAGGAAGATGTTAGGACCCGACGCTATAAAGGAGATGACCGAAATTGTGCATCAAATCCACGCAAGGAACAAGGAAGCTCAAGACAGACAGAAGTCGTATGCTGACGTGCGTCGAACGGAAATCAAATTCGACGTTGGTGACAAAGTGTTCTTGAAAATGTCCCCGACGAGAGGAGTTGTGAGATTTGGAGTGAAGGGCAAGCTGAAACCGCGTTTTGTGGGACCGTACGAGATCATCGACGAAGTAGGCCCTGTAGCGTAGCGATTAGCGTTACCTCCCAGCTTTGGGAACGTGCACAACGTATTCCACGTGTCGTAGTTGTGCAAGTACGTGTTCGACCCCAAGCATGTGATTCATCAAGAGGAAGTGATCCTAACCCCCGACATGAGCTACGAGGAAAGGCCCGAAGCAATACTAGATCGGAAGGTACAAGAGCTTCGAAACAAGTCGATAGCGTCCGTGAAGTTGTTGTGGAAGCACCATGGTCCCGAGGGAGCTACGTGGGAGTTAGAAGATAAGATGAAAGAAAAGTTTCCCAAGCTGTTTGTGTGAGACGTTTAAATTTCGGGACGAAATTTCTATTTTAGAGGGGAAGGATGTAACATCCCAAACTTTTGTGACTCTTTTAATACGTTATTGGAATTTATGAAACTTTTGTTTCTATGTGATTAAGTGAGTTGCGTGAAATAAATTGTCGTGGTTAATGTGAATGATAAGCTGGAGTTTTTATTTTTTTCCAATGAGGGGAAATAATTAATAGGATCATGCATTTATTCTTTCTCAAGTCAATTCATTGAAAAATTCGGCCCTCCCTAATTATTGAAATAGTACTTCTTTTTGTGGATTTAATTAATTGTTTTGGGACATTATTCCAAATTAAATCCAAACCAATGGACCTTAAATTACACTACATGAAATTCGAACTCCATCCTTTTATCCTTGGGAGTTTCGAAAATCTCCAATAGGAGATTGGATTATTTTTCATTTGATTTAATTGGTGCTTTATTGACTCTCTTCTTTTGAATATAATCCAATTAAATCATGTTATATTTTATTTCTTCACCCCAAAATAAATAGAGAGTTGGGATTTTTGCCTTGGCTATTTGAGCCTAATTTTTTCGGCCCCCTCCAATAAATTTTGGAGAGTATTTTATTTGTTTCCTATTTTGTGGAATCCTTTTTTTTATTCAAATAAATTCCTATGTCTAATTAATTGGGGGTGTGAATATTTTCCTTCTATTCTCCTCCATATCACACGCCCCTATGCTTATATTTTTCCTTGTGGGAATTTAAATAATTGTTACCTATTTTATGGGAGCCTTTTCCATAAAGAAATTACCAAATTTAAATCCCATTCTATTTAATTGGGGATTTAAATAATATCCTTGTGCAATGACCCAAGAATTTTCGGCCCCCACCTATTATTTCCTACTTGGAGATTTAATTTATTTGTTCCCTTATATTCATTATATTTATTTCCTAAGTTATGAATATATTCTCCAAGAAGATACCAAATAAATTCCTTGTTGTGCACATGGAATTTTCGAAATTCCCTCACCTCCCACAAGCCTATTTTATTCTTTTAATTGTGGGATTTTTATTTGTTAGCCTATATTTTAATTCCCCACAATTTATTTATTTAATTTACCCATGTATTAAACCTAGCAAATAAATAGCAATTAAACAAACCCTAGCCCCCACTCTCCGTACAATTTTCGCCCCCTCTCTTCTCCCTCTCTCACACGCTTCATTCTTCTCCCACTCTCCCATCTCCAAATATCTTCCATCCAACTCGTATTCTTGCAATCCGTGGAAGTTATTTTCGAGAGTCTCCGACGAATCACTTCATCCATCGTTTCTACCGATTCGTTTTGTGTCAAAGAAGGTATATTGCTCACTTCTTATCATCCTATCCGTTTTGACCATGTCCTTGAGTCCTACATGCATGTAGAGGGTGTAGGTTCGATAGATCGCAAGTTTTAACGGGAGGGAAAGTGTGCTTCGTAAGAACTTGTTGTTTTTGGCGTTGTTGTTTGAAATCATGTGAGTTGGATCGATTTATTGGGTGAATAATATGAGTTTGTATGCAAATATGTGTATGAGGAACGTGTAAGCATGATTATGTGTTTTCGAGCATGAAAAATCGGTGGTTGTGTTGTGGAAGTTTAAAAAACCCTATTTTCGAACTTGAACCAGAAATCTGTGATGCACGACCTGTGACTTATGATCTGTGTTTGACCCAACAAACGAACGAATTTTGCTATGCAATTTTTACTGAGTAAACTTCAAGGTTTTTTCTGTGTCTCGTGTGAATTTCAGCCTGTTTTATCGAAAAATGAATTTTTAATAAATTTTTGAAATTGACTGCACAAATCGGCCAGAAACGTGAGTTCTCGCCATGAATGTTTCGTTTCTGTTTGACTGACCAAATGACCTCCGATTGATGTGATTCTTGAACTATATATAAATTTGAAGTGTTTTCTGAGTCGTGTTAAATTTTCAGCCTTTTTGGGCATCAGATGAATTTATGCTGAATTTTTCAAATGAACTGCGCAATACTGTCGGAAATTGTATGTTACGACCAGAGAGTTTAATATATGATATGACTGACTAAATGACGTGATTTCGGTGTGAAAATTTTCATGTATGAACTTGAATGTGTCTTCTGTATTGTGACCAAAATTTAGCTTCTTTTGAGGTCGGGTGAATTTATAGTAATTTTTACAAAACGGTCGCGCAGTTCTGCCAGTTTTCTGCCTTGTTAAAATAACTCTTATTTTCAAGTTTAAAAGTATTGTATGATGCATGTATGTCCAAGGAACGTGTCTAAATTGTGTAAGCACTTGTGATAAGTTGTAATGCGATACGTGTGTCTTTACACCTTTTCGACGTATGTTGGGTTGGGGGATTAAGAAAGACGATGAGAGAGAGACGATAGGACATGCATAGTAATATGTTGAAGTGTGAGGCTGACTTATGTTGTCGTTGACAAGGGTGTTGTGTATTCGTGAACTCGAGGATCGAGAGTTGCTAAGTTGGGTTGTGAATTGCTAAACGAACGAGGTGGGCTTTCTTTTCAAACCTCTTTACTTTTCCGAAAAATATTATGTGGAGATATAAGGGTGGTTTAACTGTTATGTCATGCCATGTTGTTTTTGTTATGAGATTGTGTGCCTGATGCCTAGTTCGTATGAGTTTACTCCGTTAGGCTATATGGCTGTGTTGTGAAACGAATTCGGGTCCGAGTAGGGCCGTAAACCCTATCGGGCTGTGTACACTGATGGGATCGCGAGCCGTCCTTGCAAGTCGGCCGGTCTCGTGGGCGAATAGTGTGGCCACACTATCGTCGCACTGTGATGTGATTGATGGATTGATGTGAAAAGTGGGGAGATAAATTGTCTGGCCAAACTTGAATATTTTTGTGTTTCTCGTGATATTTTCTTACTACATAAAACTCGAGATCACTGGTATGGATGACATAACTATTATTAAAATATTTTCGGCATGAGCCCATTGAGTACAACAAGTACTCAGCCCTGCATATTATTTTTCTTATGTGCAGGTTGAGCGGGATGTTGCGGTGGATGTTGAGCTGGCTTAAGTACTTAGGATGTGTTGTGTCGTCATACATAGGCGTCGTCCTTGACTCTCCTTGAACCGTATTTTCCGCTGCTATAACTTGAACTATGACTCAAGACTTAATCTTTCCTTTATGTTTTGTGTGTGAACATGTATGGTGGTGATGAGTTTTAAACTAGTGTTTACGTTGTCTTTTTAAAATTTTATTCTTCGAGATTTAAGTTAAGTATTTGTTCAACTTTAGTTAGTTGATGTATTTCTTAAGTCTAATTTTTCCCGTTGTCCTTTTTAAAAGTATTTTACCTTATGTCTTTTCAAAAAATTTTTTTAACTTTAAACTCTTTAAACTAAGTTGTTTTCTTCCTTTAAGTTAATCAAGATGTTCTTTTTAAATTGTTATCCATGCATGTCGGTCACGATCGCCGCGTTGTGGTACCCTTGTATGGGCGGTCGTGATACCGCCGGTAGTCCCCTCGTCGCCACTCTCCGCCATGTCTCCCAACCTCAAATCGCGCCGCATACTATTGATGATATCCTTCAGCGACGACCTGTAATGGCGATCGGTCGATGTCCGCCATTCAACCATTGCACGTAACAGGGTTTCATGTTGCACGTAACATGGTTTCATGTTGCGGACCCGTTGGCGCTTCCACTCGCCATCCGCGCCGCGGACTTTTGCCCCACCGGGCGACGGCGGCGGGCCGACGATGAAGGTGTCGGGAACTCTGCCTCAGCGGGGGGGAGTTCGTGGGAACCAGCACTGCTACTGTACTCCCCGGAGGCGCTGATCTTCGTCTGCATCGGCCAGCCAGATTCAAAACCCGTAGTAAACTTGGCTGAAGTCTGCACCACAAGATACACCTCCCAATATTTGAATTCCCCGAAGCCCGCCGCAGGGTCTTGGAACTGATGGTGAGACAGAAGCTTCACATCCTCGGCAGACATGCTGCTGGTTGCCGAGCGGAGGTTGTTTGTGTAAATGCCGGCGAATCGGCTGAGCTGCCTCTTCAACCGCTCCCATTATTTCCGGCATTGCTCTCCGTTGTGAAGCTTCCCCCCTGGCGGTTTTAATTGGAGGTAGCTTTGGCTAATGTGCCGCCACATCCTGTCGATATGCTGGTTAGCCCCGATATATGGATCCTCCACTATACTGATCCACGCCTTCACAAGGGTGATGCACTCCTCTGTGCTCCAGACGGTCCTCCTTTTCCCGCTGGATTCCTCCCCCACCTCAGCGGCCACCGCCTCACCATCGTACCCCGCCGCAGGCAAGGTAGTGCCCCGTCCCCTGCTCATCCCTCTCCCTGTCCTCCCCCTCCTACATGTCGCCGTTGGTGCGTCTGTGGGAGAATCCCGGATAGAAGATAGCTCCAACTCCTAAAACGAGAATGTCTCGATGCTAGTGAACTGAGTCTCGAGAGGAATACTCGGTGGGTTGTCCGTCGACAATAAATCCATATATGGGCGATAGACATTGTCCACCGGTGATTGGGGGACCCCCTGCCTACTCTCCCCGCAGTGACAGGCGAGCCCTGCATCATCCTCGGGATCATCATTTCGGTCATCTGGGGCGGCATGATCCCCGGCATTCCGGGCATCATCCCCGGCATTGGGGTCATTCCGGCACTCACCCCGGGCATTTGGGCCATTTGGGGCATCATCCCATACCATGGCAGGTACATGTTGTAGTACCTGGGCATCATCCCCGCCGTCATTTGGGGTTGGGGCATCATCCCCGCCATTTCGGATACCGTGGCGGACATAGGGGTACTTCCGCCAACGGGAAAGATCGGTCCCTATGACTCGCTCGTGGCAGGGGAATCACTGTCGTGGTGCTCCATTTATCTTCGAAAGAAAAGTATTTAGAGAGAGAGATACTCTGTTAATACAAGTGGTGTGAATGAAATGAAGTTCAACGAGTCGTATTTATAGAATTTTCTAAAAATAATAATAAAATAATTAGAACGTCCGCGCGGACGTCCGTGGAGTCAACTCTACTCCACTAGCTTAGACAGACGTCCGTGCTAATGTGCGTTCGAATATTGATGAACCGGCGGTTCACGGTTCAAGATAGGCATGAACTGGAACCGGCCCATCAAGGGTCCCGGTTCCGGTTCAAAAAACCGGCGGTTCCGGCCGGTTCGCCAATTTTTTTTTTGCATTAATTTGATTTGTTTATGTATGAAATGTACGTAAATAAAATTAAAAAAAATACGATGAAAGTTGCAATTTTATTGAAATAACACATTTACAACAATTACAAATCGAAAAAACCTTGAAGTCTTGAAGTCTTAAACAAAAATTTAAATACAAACGAGACTACTAGTAAACAACGAAGCTAATTACAAATGATAAAAAGACGTAGAAGTTAATATAAAAAAAACTTATAAATATATATATACTCTTAATCGGCGAAGGAGATCTTTCTACATAACTAAATTAAGGACACCTTTAGCAATTCAACTTTAAATGTTGACTTTAGTCTAACAATCAACAATTATAGTAGAATTGTCAAAAGTTTCCCTGATTTAGCCGTATAGAGAAATCTACTTCATCGACTAGAGTATATACAAATACAATTATTTAATTGTATTTGCATATTTTTAAAGTAGGAACAAAAGGAAAAAAAAGAAATAAAGGAAAAAGGACTTGAACTCAACTTAAATTTAAAATTTAAGTTGAGTTGCCTACGTATCCCCAATGCTCATTTGCATTAGGGAATCAAAGCCCACGTAGTTCTCTTACCTTACTTACCTATTTGGCTTGGCCGGCGGCGGTTGACGGTTGGCCTACGATTCATCCCGGGTGAATTCATCTTGTGATCCCTCCTGACGATCATCCCAATCATTTTCTTGTTCTCTGACGTCGGCTTTGGCCCAATCATCAATTAACATCACGGCTTCCATATTTTTCGGCGAGAGCTTACTTCTTGATTCATCCAACACACGCAGCCAACACTAAAAGCGGACTCGACGGCGAAAGTGGAAGCCGGAACAGAGAAAATCTCATTGGCCATTGACGCAAGGATGGGAAAATCTTTCTCGTGGGTTCCCCACCAATCGAGGACGTCGATTTGGACGGGAGGAGTAGGACCTTCATCACCAAATGAAAAGAGTGAATCGAAATATAAATCCAATTCACTTACCATACCTGAGGTCCTTCTGTTGGTGCTGTAGCTGTATAGGTCGGCTAGTTGGGACGCGGCGTCGGGGTCATCATGATCGGCTTGAAATACAAAGCCATAGTTATGTTGTGGAGGGGGGGGTCTTCTGACTTGGTGGGTGTTGTTATACTTGGTTTCATATTCGGCGTAGAGAGCGCGCAAGTTATACTCGAAGGTTTGTTGGACAATGGACCGGTCCGGGAGGGTTATTTGAAATGTTTCTGAGAGGTCTACTCCAAATTCGTCACTGGTATTAGATTGGATTGCTTGAATGGGGCCAAGATCAATTGAACTCAAATTGTTATAATAAAACTCCAAAATCCTAGAGTTACCGGATAATTTCCATTTTGGATCCAATACCTTTGCAATCAAAAACACGGTTGGAATCTCACTGAAATACTTGAGCCATTTTTCAATCATGTAATATAAGACACACATTAGCTCAGGGGAAGAGGAAGCATTTTTCATTGCAGTTTTAAAACCAAGGGATATGTACATGCAATGCTCTAAAACACGAACAACAGTGCAGTAATAAACACCCGACAATTCAACAGTGGCATTTTTAAAATTTTTAAACAATTTAAATAAAGCCATACTGTGTTCCCAACAACTATGCGAAAGATATAAATCATGAACGGGATAGGTTCTATAAAAATCACATAAAGCATCTTTATGTATCAAAGTAGAATTCAGACAATCATATGTCGAATTCCATCTATGAGACACATCCATAGTAAAATTCGTATACCTGATATTATTTTGATGGCAATATTTCTTCCATGCTTTGCCAATATGTGGCTTTTGATGGATTAATTTAACTGCAGTTCTAATAAGAGAAACATGCTTTTGCCATAATTCAAGCGCATCTTGTACACATAAATTTAAAATATGACAAATGCATCGTTGATGAAAATACTTACCTCCAATTACCGGTGTACAAGCCGCAATCAAATCGCCAATACTTGCGGTGTTGGCAGTTGCATTATCAAAACCGATAGAAAATATCTTGTTGCATAATTGAAACTCATTTAAAACTTGTATAATTAAAGAAGCAATTTCGGGTGCAGTGTGTGAAGGGGTTGGCAGCAGAAGCGTGCAGGAATTTACCGATCACATAAATTTGATCTATTTAGCAGATTATTTAGACAAATTCTATTCGCGTAATTATCACATGTATCATGCTCATAACTTGAATTAAAACATGCTTTAGCATATAAAATCCCTAAAACATGCTTACTACGAAATTAGCCAATTTACCTTGTTGATTCAATCAAGAATCGATGATGGCTTGCATCTTCTCCACGTGAAGATCTTCAGTACTCGACCTCAGACCTTCTGACTGGTGTCCCGGACTATACTAGGACTTGAATAACGAAGACAAAACTCAGCTCACGGAGGAGGTAAAATTTCGAACTCTCTCTTTCTCTGAGGGGGGCGAAAATTCTCAACAATAATAATTGTGTTTTCTATCTCCTTTATTCTCCTATTTATATTAAGTCACATATTGGGCTCAGTCAGGGATCTAAGGAAGAATTTGGAACAGGCCTCACCCAATTAGCTTTTTACTAATTAAATTAAACCCACAATTTAATATAAGCTTATATTGGAATATTACAAGCAGCCACTACAGAAGTAATATTGCACTGCCTTCCAAATCCGAAATTACAAGTATTCCGGGTTTCCTTTAATTGCATTTAATTTATTTCCCGCGCTTAAGATAGAAACATCCATTAATTAATTATTGTCTGCTATGAACTTAATTAATTAACATATTTTAATCTCCAAGAGTAGACTTAGCAAGAAACTCTTACTCCTTCTGTCCCATTAGAAATGAAACGTTTTCCTTTTTAGTTTGTCCCATTAAAAATGAAACGTTTCCTAAAATGGAAATATTTCTATCTCTACTTTTTCATCTCTCTTACTTTACTCTCTCTTCATTAACTCACAAAACAACCCTACATAAAAACCCGTGCCGATTCTCAAATGTTGCATATTTAATGGGACGGAGGGAGTATTTATTATTCATAGAATAATTAAACTCCAACTAGCTAGGTTCCGAATAATAAAACCTTGTTTCGAGCTCCTCTTGTGGATGTTATCAAACGAGACTTTCCTCGCGCAATAGACTTAGCAAGAGTAGATTGGATTATTGAGGATTTCAATGGATTTTTTGTTTATTATGAATTGCACAATAGTTTGTGTCTCAATTATTTTTTGAACCATTCAAGATTTCAATTAATCTCCAACCATCAATTTTTTTTAATAATAATATATTTTCTATATATACTTTTAATATTTGAAAATCTTTTCTCAAAAAGTTTGATTTAGTATATAAAATAATTGTATAGTATAATGTTTACAATTATTTTATTTCTAAGTTGTTTAAATATTAATGTTAAATATAATATACTTTAAACTATTTCATTTGTAAGTGAATCTATATACATAATCAACAATTATAAAATTTTAATATATATATATATATATATAGAGAGAGTTGTGATCATATGATAACCCATAAATATCGTAATAACCCTATAACCAAATCTGAACCACACATATTTTCTAATCTTGTGGTTGAGATTCAAACTTAGATTTACTTAAAAAAAAAAAGGCGCGGGGGTAAATATGTCATTTCCCTGGGTAAATATGTCATTTCCCTCATTTAAATTTCTGAATTTCGCTCCATTCTTTCTATCTTTCTCAGTTCGATTCTTTCCTATTCTCCGCGATTTGGTTTCAGATTTCCATAATCTCTAGATTTCCATAATCTCCATATTTCCTTCCGATTATTTCCATAGACTCCAGATTTCCTTCCGATTATTTCCATAGAGATTTCCTTCTGATTATTTCAATAGACTCCAGATTTCCTTCCGATTATTTTAATAGACTCCAGATTTCCTTCCGATTTGGTTAATTATTTCATAATCTCTAGATTTTCATTGATTATCTGTTCAATAGCTGTCATAATTTGCTTCGATGGAGAACGTAGCAAATAACGAAGGTAACAATCATTATCTATTATTTAGCTTATTGATTGTGTTCATATTTTAATTTATTGATTGTTTTGATTCATGTATTGAATTTGATTTTTGATGAATATTAGCTGTCGATTGGTTTATGTTTCTGATGTACTGAAATTCTTATTTAATTAAATTATGTATTGCCATTTTTGTGTTAAGATGATAGTTTTGGCTTATAAATTTTAGGTTTGCAGCATAAAATGATAGTTTTGCCGGATACAATGATATTTTGAGTTGATAAAATGATATTTTTTCTGATGATAGTTTTGCCGAATACAATGATATTCTGAGTTGATAGTTTTGCAACCTGTGCTGTTAACAAAATGTTACTTTCAGCACATAAAATGATACTTTTGTTTATAAAATGATACATTTGTCATAAAATGACACTTTTACCTGATAAAATGATAATCTAAGCTGATAAAATGACAGTAACCTTATAAAAATGATAGTTTAGCTGAAGAAATGGCATATAAGCTGATAAAATGATACTTTAACGTGACAAAATGACATAAAACTGATAAAATGATAGTTTTACCGGATAGAATGATACTCTGAGCTAATAAAATGATACTTTTTGCTTATAAATGTTAGGTATACTACATAAAATGATAGTTTTGCCGGATAGAATGATACTTTCAGCAGATAGAATGATAGATATTTTTGATGTATAAAATGACATTTTTGTTTAATAAAATGATACTTTTACCTGATAAAATGATAATTTAAGCGGATAAAATGACAGTAACCTTATAAAAATGATAGTTTTTCCGGATAGAATGATACTCTGAGTTAATAAAATGATACTTTTTGCTTATAAATGTTAGGTATACTGCATAAAATGATAGTTTTTCCGGATAGAATGATACTTTCAGCAGATAGAATGATATGTATTTTTGGTGTATAAAATGACATTTTTGTTTAATAAAATGATACTTTTACCTGATAAAATGATAATTTAAGCGGATAAAATGACATAAAACTGATAAAATAATAGTTTTGTCGGATAGAATGATACTCTGAGTTAATAAAATGATACTTTTTGCTTATAAATGTTAGGTATACTACATAAAATGATAGTTTTGCCGGATAGAATGATACTTTCAGCAGATAGAATGATAGGTATTTTTGGTGTATAAAATGACATTTTTGTTTAATAAAATGATACTTTTACCTGATAAAATGATAATTTAAGCGGATAAAATGACAGTAATCTTATAAAATGATAGTTTTTTCCGGATAGAATGATACTCTGAGTTAATAAAATGATACTTTTTGCTTATAAATGTTAGGTATACTGCATAAAATGATAGTTTTGCCGGATAGAATGATACTTTCAGCAGATCGAATGATAGGTATTTTTGGTCTATAAAATGATATTTTTGTTTAATAAAATGGTACTTTTACCTGATAAAATGATAATTTAAGCGGATAAAATGACATAAAGCTGATAAAATGATAGTTTTGCCGGATAGAATGATACTCTGAGTTAATAAAATGATACTTTTTGCTTATAAATGTTAGGTATACTGCATAAAATGATAGTTTTGCCGGATAGAATGATACTTTCAGCAGATAGAATGATAGATATTTTTGGTGTATAAAATGACATTTTTGTTTAATAAAATGATACTTTTACCTGATAAAATGATAATTTAAGCGGATAAAATGATAGTAACCTTATAAAAATGATAGTTTTTTCCGGATAGAATGATACTCTGAGTTAATAAAATGATACTTTTTGCTTATAAATGTTAGGTATACTGCATAAAATGATAGTTTTTCCGGATAGAATGTTACTTTCAGCAGATAGAATGATATGTATTTTTGGTGTATAAAATGACATTTTTGTTTAATAAAATGATACTTTTACCTGATAAAATGATAATTTAAGCGGATAAAATGACATAAAACTGATAAAATGATAGTTTTGTCGGATAGAATGATATTCTGAGTTAATAAAATGATACTTTTTGCTTATAAATGTTAGGTATACTGCATAAAATGATAGTTTTGCCGGATAGAATGATACTTTCAGCAGATAGAATGATAGGTATTTTTGGTGTATAAAATGACATTTTTGGTGTATAAAATGATACTTTTACCTGATAAAATGATAATTTAAGCGGATAAAATGACAGTAACCTTATAAAAATGATAGTTTTTTCCGGATAGAATGATACTCTGAGTTAATAAAATGATACTTTTTGCTTATAAATGTTAGGTATACTGCATAAAATGATAGTTTTGCCGGATAGAATGATACTTTCAGCAGATCGAATGATAGGTATTTTTGGTCTATAAAATGACATTTTTGTTTAATAAAATGATACTTTTGCCTGATAAAATGATAATTTAAGCGGATAAAATGACATAAAGCTGATAAAATGATAGTTTTGCCGGATAGAATGATACTCTGAGTTAATAAAATGATACGTTTTGCTTATAAATGTTAGGTATACTGCATAAAATGATAGTTTTACCGGATAGAATGATACTTTCATCAGATAGAATGATAGGTATTTTTGGTGTATAAAATGACATTTTTGGTGTATAAAATGATACTTTTACCTGATAAAATGATAATTTAAGCGGATAAAATGACAGTAACCTTATAAAAATGATAGTTTTTTCCGGATAGAATGATACTCTGAGTTAATAAAATGATACTTTTTGCTTATAAATGTTAGGTATACTGCATAAAATGATAGTTTTGCCGGATAGAATGATACTTTCAGCAGATCGAATGATAGGTATTTTTGGTCTATAAAATGACATTTTGTTTAATAAAATGATACTTTTGCCTGATAAAATGATAATTTAAGCTGATAAAATGACATAAAGCTGATAAAATGATAGTTTTGCCGGATAGAATGATACTCTGAGTTAATAAAATGATACGTTTTGCTTATAAATGTTAGGTATACTGCATAAAATGATAGTTTTACCGGATAGAATGATACTTTCATCAGATAGAATGATAGGTATTTTTGGTGTATAAAATGACATTTTTGTTTAATAAAATGATACTTTTACCTGATAAAATGATAATTTAAGCGGATAAAATCACAGTTACCTTATAAAAATGATACTCTGAGGTGATAAAATGATACGTTTACTGCTTTGTAGGTTTGTATATTATGTATTGTGCGGATTATGTGTTAAGATGATACTTTTGGCTTATAAATTTTAGGTTTGCAGCATAAAATGATAGTTTTGCCTGATACAATGACATTCTGAGTTTATAAAATGATACTTTTTCTGATGATAGTTTTTCCTAATAAAATGATACTCTGAGTTGATAAAATGTTACTTTTACTGATTTGTAGGTTTGTACATTCCTGTTTGTGATGATGCTTTGAAGCCAATGGTTGGTATGAAATTCAATACATTAGTAGAAGCATCTGGTTTCTATGAACACTATGCCCGTTCAGTTGGTTTTGGCATTCGTAAACTGGGCAACAAATCAGTTCATGGTATTATTAAGTGGCAGTATTTGGCTTGCAGCAGACAAGGCTCTCAGAGTTTTATACCTGGTCATACATCCAAATCAACTGAAGTGTCTGTTAAGAAGCGTAGGTGTCGGTCGTTTAGGTGTGAATGTCTTGCTAAGCTCAACTTGAGATATTTTTCAGATGGTATTAGCAGCGGGTATGCGTTTTATCAGTTTGTTGAGTATCATAATCACTTAATGGTTGCAGATGAGCATATGCATTTTATGACGGCCAATCGCAGTCTGGATCCTATCCATCGATGTTTTATGGAGGATTGTGGCAGGTGTAATATTGGTCCCACTCAAACATTCAAACTTTTGAAGAAGATAATGGGTGGAGCTGAAAATGTTGGATGTGATATTATTGATATTAGAAATGGTTATCGTGATATTATGTCCAATATTGATGGTTCAGATGCTCAAATGATTTTTGATTATATGCGTTCTCAAAAGGAATTATATGGTGCCTTCTATTATGAAATTGAGATAGGATCTCATGGAAAGTTAACTAAACTCTTCTGGGCTGATGCTATTTCAAGATGAAATTATCATATGTTTGGAGATATAATTTCATTTGATTCAACATACAACACTAACAGGTATATTACTTTTGTTGCTAATAGACCTAAAATGATACTTTTTGCTGATACAATGATACTTTTTGTTGATACAATGATACCTTTTTGCTGATACAACTATATTTCAGTGGATACAATGATACTTTTTGCTGATAAAATGATAGTTATAGCTGATAGCTGATACTTTTCTGTATGCATGAAAATATAACTCATTTTTATGTTATGTTTTGAAGGTATTGCATGATTTTTGCTCCATTCACTGGAAAAGATAACCATTCCAGAGCAGTTACATTTGGAGCTGGATTGTTATCAAGTGAAGTTAGAGACTCATATTCTTGGTTGTTTGGTTGTTTTGTTCGATGTATGGGGGTTGCACCCAAAATGATTATCACTGATCAAGATTGGGGGATGAAACTTGTTGTTCAACAAGTACTTTTACAAACAAGGCACCGATGGTGCATGTGGCATATTATGGTTAAGGTGTCAGATAAGTTGCCCAAATCCTTGCTTGGTAGTGAAGATTTCAAAAAAGAGTTTAATGCATGTGTTTGGTCTGATTTGTTAGAGCATGATGAGTTTGATATAATATGGAATGATATTATGGAACAGTATGGATTAGAAGACGTCCACTGGTTTGGATCGATGTTTGAAGATAGAGAATTCTAGGTTCCTTCTTATTTTCGAGATTTTCCCATGGGGTCACTTCTTAGGACTACATCGATGTCTGAATCAGAGAATAGCTTTTTTAAAAACTACACAAAGCCTCGTGCAAATCTTGTACAGTTCATCAATTTCTTTAACTGTGTTGTGGGAGATCAAAGGAATGTCAATTCACGATTGAACTACTTGGATTACTCAACTATTCCTGATTTGTCAACCCAATTTCCTATTGAGAAGCATGCATCTACAATCTACACTGATTCTATTTTCAAACATGTACAGAAGGAAATAAGTATGGTATGTGAGATTGTTTCGATAACTGTTGAGGATAACATCAAGATGCATAAGGTCAAGGACCAATATGGTAGAACATGGGACGTTAAGTATGATTGTAAGCAAGACACATTCGACTGTAGTTGTAAGAAGTTTTCCAGAATTGGTTTTTTATGCTGTCATATATTTTGTTTGTTGAAGAATAAGTCTGCTAATCTCATTCCTGAGAAATATTTTGGTCGAAGGTGGTTGAAGAGCTCTTTACTAAAGGCAGCCCATGGTCTACCATTTGAGGAGCAACTATCATTTGAACGTGAGCTCCAATTTTAACCTTATTTGTAAAAACTCTATTTTTCAGTCATTGAAATGATAGTATTTATTGTAGTAATGTTATCTTTTACCTTGCAGATTTGGATGAAAAGCAGGAAGTTAAGAAAAAGTTGTTCTCCAACTTTTATCGATTAGTCCAAAAGTCTGAGGGAAGTATGGATCATCTGTCTTTGTTATGTGCTGGTCTTGATGATTTGGAAGAGCATATATTTGGAAATTGTGCAACACCTTCAGTCATTGAAAAGAAAAAGATGGTTGAGAATTTTTATGGAATGGCAGTACCTGATGTAATTGATGTACATCCTCCAGATGTTGTTCGTACCAAAGGATCGGCTAGTGACAGGGTATCAAAGAGGGAGAGTGCAATAAAGAGAGCAAATAAGCCAAAACGACGGTGTGGTAAATGTCATGAGATGGGTCATCATGATTCAATGAGAAGGCAGATTGAATGAGAAGGCAGATTGAAGCCATTTGATATAAACTGATACTTTCAGCCGATAAAATGATAATTTCAGCCGATAAAATGATAGATATTTTTAGCTTATAAATGTTTAGGATTACTAATAAAGTGATATTTTGTTCGGATAGAATGATAATCTGAGTTTATAAAATGATAAATGACATCGCAGTAGATAAAATCATATTCTAACCTAAAAATGACAAAATGATACTTGCAAGCCATAACAATGATCACTTGTCGGAACTGATAGATATAGCTTTTTAAGTTGATACATTAAAATTAGCAAATAGAAATACAAAATCCAATACTAAGAAACATATAATCATTACTTTATGTTAATCATAACACGGAGTCTCAGAAAGAGGTATCCAGGTGGATCGAGCCAAGGTGGATGTCATATCCAAATTACCATTCCCTACTGATCAGAGGGAATAAGGGGTTTCCTGGGACATGCTGGATTTTATCGAAGATTTATAAAGGATTTCTCAAAAATCGCCCAACCCCTTACCAGACTGCTTCAAAATGATGTGGAGTTCGTTTTTGATGAGCAATGCAAGGGCAGCTTTCGATCTTCTCAAAGAAAAATTAGTATCCGCACCTATCATACGAGCTCCTGATTGGAACCATCCTTTCGAAGTAATGTGCGACGCCAGCGACTTTGCGGTAGGGGCCGTGCTGGGTCAGAAGATCGATGGGAGGAGGCACGTAATTTTTTATGCGTCCAAGACTCTTAATCAAGCCCAGCGGAATTACGATACCACCGAAAAGGAGATGCTGGCAGTGGTGTTTCTTTCGAGAAGTTCCGGCCATATTTGCTGGGATCTAAGGTCGTAGTATACACTGACCATGCAGCCCTTAAGTATCTAGTTACCAAGAGAGAATCAAAACCACGCTTGATCCGATGGGTACTCTTGTTGCAAGAATTTGATTGGGAGGTGGAAGATAAGAGAGGAGTCGAAAACAAGGTGGCAGACCATTTGAGCAGAATAGTGCAAGAAGGAAACAGCGAGGAGGTGCACGACCAGTTTCCAGAGGAACACTTATGTGAGGTGATTTTTGCACCCAGAAAAATTGATTGGGAAGAAGTGTACAAACTTACTGGTCAGAATGATGCAGCAAAAGGAAAAGAGAAGGTAGGGCAGGAGCCATGGTATGCGGACCTGGCCAACTACCTAGTAACTGGAGAACTTCCAGAGGTACCAAGTGTTACCAAAGCCCAACGAATGAATGAAGATCAAGAGTGAGGCAAAATATTATTTTTGGGACGACCCCTACCTGTGGAGGGTAGGATCCGATCAAGTGATAAGAAGGTGCATTCCTGACTGGGAACAGCGGGATGTGTTGACCCACTGCCATTCGTTAGCATGTGGAGGGCACTTCGGATCCAAGAAGACGGCAAGGAAGATTCTGGATAGCGGCTTTTACTGGCCAACTCTCAACAAAGATGCATACGAGTTCTGCCGGAGCTGTGAGCGTTGCCAACTGACCGGTGGAATATCTGCCCAAGATGAGATGCCGCAAGTACCGATTATTGTTTGTGAATTATTCGACATATGGGGAATGGATTTCATGGGGCCTTTTCCCTCGTCCTATGGCAATCTGTATATCCTAGTCGCGGTGGATTACGTCTCCAAATGGGTAGAAGCGACGGCCACAAGTACGTGTGAAGCAAAGGAGGTGGCCAAATTCTTAAAGAGTCACATTTTCAGCCGTTTCGGAGTCCCAAGGGCGATCATCTCTGATCAAGGTACACACTTTTGTAATCGTACAATTGAAGCTTTAATGAAAAAGTACGGTGTGCACCATAGACTTTCAAGCCCCCCCACCCGCAAGCTAACGGCCAAGCCGAGATCTCTAATCGAGAGATAAAGAAGATTTTGGAGAAAACTGTAAATCCTTCTCGGAAGGATTGGAGCGTGAGATTAGAGGATGCTCTCTGGGCATATCGAACAGCCTACAAGACCCCCATTGGTATGTCCCCTTACCGAATAGTTTTTGGAAAAATGTGCCACTTACCTGTAGGGATCGAGCACCGAGCACCGAGCATACTGGGCAGTACAGAAAGTGAATATGGATGCTACAGCCTGTGGGGAGGAAAGGAAGCTGCAATTACAGGAGCTTGAAGAACTTAGATTGGAATCTTTCGACTCGGCCATGTGGTACAAGGAGCGAACGAAATTATGGCATGATAGAAATCTGAGAACCAAGGAGCTCCATGTTGGCCAGAAAGTACTACTCTTCCAGTCGAGATTGAAGTTAATGCCCGGGAAACTCAAATCTAAGTGGACAGGACCGTACATCGTAACAGCCCTCCGAGCTAATGGAGCGGTGGAGATTTCAGGGAGTCTTTCTAACTCTGAGCCTTTTGTTGTGAATGGACATAGGTTGAAAATCTTTAGGGATAATAGTGAGGTGGGGGTAGTGGATGAAATTCCACTACTACCACATACTAAGGTCACATACTGATTAGTAAGATAGGAATTTGGAATTCCACGTGGCTAGTTTCATTTTGATAATATTCTGCATATACTGGCCAGGTAGGATTCCAAATTACCTAAGGAGAATGTAAATACTGTATATACGTAATTAATTTTTGCATGCTTGAAAATTTTCTAAAAATCCAAAAATATATTTTCGGGCCTTAATTTAGGTTGGGGTACACTTTGACCAAGAGATTACCTATTTAGTGTCACTCCAATTTGTATTTAAGTGCCATTTTGAATTATTTTCCGTAATAGGTAAGTATAGAGGGAAATTGTGGATAGGACGTAAATTTGAATTAAGCGTGTGCAGCTTTTGCAGGGTGGCAGTGCTGGAATGGTGTGGAGCAGAGAGAGTACACACGCTAGCCAATCAGGAACCAACACCTGTCGCCCAACCACTTTTCACATGAAGCGGCATGACCGGTAACCACTGATAGCCGGTTGAAACCACCTGCAACTGCCATTTCTAATCCGAACTAAACCAACCGACCCTCCCTTTCTCCCTCAAAAACCCTCATTTCCAAAATACCTTTCAAGAAATTCTCCTCTATCCCTCTCACAGAACCATCGTTCTCAAACCAAACCCTAATTTCTACCGTCAAATCACAAATTACAGTCATGGGTAAGAAAGCTATCGCGAGGAAATCAAGCCCCGTCGTGCGAACACCCAAGATACGCAGCCGCTGCGAGAAGATAACCCGGAGGCCCAACCACAGTCGAACCAACCACCCGCACCGACTGCTCAACCGCCGGCCACTATTTCTTTGGATGCCGTAATGGTATTCCTTCGCCAACAAGACCCGACTAGGGACTGGACGGCGGCATTGACCAATTTCGGCCACACGGGGGGCATAGGAACCGCACCCAGTGAAATTCCTCATGCACAGGTCAGACACGCAGAACTACAGTCGGAGGAAGGATCTCCCTCAGCCGCGCGGCATCGGAACCCTCGGTACCAGATTCGGCAGACCTGGAAGCTATCGCCGCGTTTTACAGCTCCGACTCTGAGGAGCGAAAGAAAAGGTCCAGCCAAGTAAGGGAAACCCAGGGAGAGAGTGGCGGAGCAAAAATGACGCCCGAGAAGGACCCAGTATTTCAAGAAGTAAGACGGCCAGAGATAGATCTGAACGAATCAGCCAGGAAACAGGGCCTCATGACGGACGAGGAGTTTGACTCGATAATGAACAGGGTAAACCGAAGAGAGGAGACAACTGACTTGGTGGCTGAGGGTCTGGACCTCGCACCAAGATCAGTAGGAGAGAATGAACAAGCTTTTAGAGAACCCATACCGAAGGATAAGACATCCCAGTCTGAAGGAGAAGAGGAGAGGGAAAAGCAGAGTGAAGCCAAGGAAGCAGGAACAGAGACAACAGAACCAGAGGTAGAGGCATCCACCCCAGGGGCACCTCCGGTAGTTAAACCGATCCCCGTCAGAAGGAAACTGGTAGTGAAGACAGGCTCCAAGGCAGAGCCACCCAAACCGCAGAGGAAATCGCAACGTTGTTTGGGTAAGTGGGCACCCAACAGGGCAAACCGAACACGGCGGAGGATCCCCTAGAGATCGTGAGTGACGACGAACCCTGTCCGGCGCAAGAGGATCAGGGTGTGGAAGCCGAGCGGGTGGCTGAGGGACTGGACCTCGCACCCGAGTCAGTGAGCCCCGAACAATTGGAGAAGGAAGATGCCAAGAAAGAGTGTAGATCCCAGGAGACGCCACCAACCGAGGCGGAAGAGGAAGCTAGATACCAAGTAGAAAGGAAAAGAAAGGGCAAGACCGTTGTGGAGAAAAATCAAAAACCAAAAGAATGCGTACCCCGAAACAGGCATAGTGATCACTGAGACTGCCCGGAGGACCCCATCAAACCGGCAGACACAGAGCGATAGTGAGTACGAGGCCAGTGAAGAATCTGAATCAGATAGCGACACAACCATGGAAGAGGAGGAATACAAGGAGCGGGAACTCCCCAACGATCATCGAGAACTGTTGCATCCACCTGCCGAACCACTCCGGTATAAGCGTTGGACGGTGGAACTCACGGATGACGTTGTGGAAGAGATGAAGTTGTTTGACGACAAGAAGCTCCAGTCAGTTTACCGCACAAAGAACGCAAAAGGCAAGAAGGTTAAGTGTGGAAAGGTAATTCATCTCCCATCCTTAGATGAGATGCAAATTAGTGAATCGTTTCTAGCCCTTTTGCATGAGTTGGGTTTTGAATGGTTGTTGAGGAATGAGAGTTAAGTGTCCCGGTCGATTTGGCCAAGGAGTTTTTCGCAACTTTTCGATTCGAAGTCACAACTGATTTGGATATAGAGTGTGTTAGCTTCAGGGTATTTGGAGGAGAAATTAGGATGAATCTGATTGAGTGGACTGTGAGGTTGGGTATATGCAGTTTGGAGGAGGCAATAGGACTTGAATGAGAGAAACAGGGAGCGGGGGATTCCCCGCCGGCATGTGGAATTTGAGCCCCAGTCGGCTTGGGAGGAACTTACTCACCCCGGAGCAGGGCAGTTCCAATCCACGATCTCCCGATCGATCCACCTTAGCGACCCGTTTTACGCCTGGTTCAACTTTTTTTAGACTACAATCTTTTGGGGCAGTCTAATTCGGCAGTCCGGACATCAATGACGGAGTTGTACCTTATATGGTGTGCAAAAAAGGGCAAGAAGCTGCACTTAGGGTTCTGGACTGCATACACATGTCACCTCGTCGCAACTCACCCAGCACGGAATATTTCCCTCTGCCATATATTGGAATCTTCATGAGGAACAACATCACCGTTTCGGAGGACGAAGACCTAACCCCACTAACGATGGTGAGCGCCCCAGGATTGTTCGACATCCCTCTGTTCGTCCGAACGAACACGGTGTACATGAGGCAGGGCGTGCCCACTTTTATGCGATGGGAGAAGAGGCAATACCCACTGCTCGGATAACAACAGCTCAGGAAGCACCAGGACATGACCAGAGGCGAGACAGAATTGAACAATCTGTGGAAAAGAGGTGAGGAAAATAGACAGATGAGGGAAGAGATGATTCGTTTAGCGTCAGCAATGGAACAGGTATTGAAGGAGTCTGCGGAGCAGAGAATACTGACTCAGAAGCAAGCCGCTCTAGAAAGGACAGTCACTGAAATGGCAGAGGAGAATCAGCAATTGAAGGCAGAGGTGATCAAGCTGGCAGGAGTTGTGGAAAGGATGTTGAAGGGCTCTGCAGAGCAGGATATGATGCATCAGAGGCAGGCGGCCATGGAAGCTATCGTATCAGATCTCGGGGAGGAAAACTCCAAGATGCAAAAAGCAATGAACAGAATGTTAGCCAGTATGGATAACATCTTAGAAGAAATGACCTACCTGAGGAAGGAGCAAGCTGCAGGACCGAGTGGCCATGGTGGCCGGACTGATGAACCACATATCCAAGAGACCGGAGTAGCAGATGAGCAAGAGACAGCGGACGCCGAGGTGCCGGCAAGAGCCGAGGAGCCGGCGAAGGAAAATGAAACTGGAACGGAAGAGGACAACCCGAAGGAACAACCTGCACCACCTGCCCCACGAAGGAGCAGGCGACTTCGATAGACCCCCCCTACTGACCAAGTTAGTTTTTTTTAAGCTTTTTTTTAACTTTTCGTATTTTTGTTATGTTGTGGTATTCGGTTAGGTAGTATAATCTGTGTTTGCGAGCAAACCCCACTTCATAACACTTAGCCTATTCCATAGTCTAAGTGTGAGAAGTTAGGGTTTGTTTCTTGGTAGCATGTTTTCTGTGTTTCTTTTGTATATACGTGTTTCTTTGTTTAGTGGATTTTGTCCGGTGTTCAAACCTCTCCCACTTAGCCTATTCCATAGCCTAAGTGTGAGAAGTTTCTGTTTGAGTTGTTATTTTTGTTTGTTATTTTGTTGTCTGTGTGTCTACCATACTGGCCAGTACTTTTTTTTCCACTTCACAGCCTTATCTGGGGCAGACACTTGTGAAGTAGGAGGGGGACGTAATGGCCAGTATGATGTATATATGTGTGTTCTGTGTTTGTGCTCGTTTTGTGTTTTTTTTTAGGTCTAGTTTTTTTTTATGTTGTGTGCTGATTTGGGCTTAAAACTCAACCGTCCTGAGCTGGAGGTGAAGGGAATTGAGGGAGATAAGACAAGCTGGAAAACCGAAACCACTCTCCTTAGTACCTCCTGACCAGTATGGATGATGTGAGTATGAGAGAAAAGCCCACACTTAGAGCCAAACACGAAAGCCCTCTAAAATGTGAGTTATAAGCCTTAAAGTGGAACCACTTTCCACATACACTTAAAGAAAAGAGAGGCTGCCACAATTTGCCTAGGGTGAAGTGATCACGGGTAGCAAATACTGAAGGCAGTAGGAACCCCCCCCAAAAAAAAAAAAAAAAAAAAAAAAAAAAAAAACCACCACCTTTAGAACCCTTTTTTTAACCTTTTATACCCAGATAAACACCCCTAGCCCCTGGGACTGTGTGTAAGGCATGAAACAAATGGAGCTTACTGGCTAGGAAGAAGTGTGAAAAAAGCAGAAACCAGCTGGGCAGGAAAGTTAGAAGAAAATCGACCAGGGAGACATTCCAGGTCCAAAAAAGGAAGGGATAAGGGTGGCAAAGCCACGAAAAAAAAAAAAGAGGAAGAAAGAAAGAAAGAAGAAAATGGTCAGAGATTTGACCACACAAAAAATGAAGGAATAAGGGTGGCGAAGCCACAAGAAGCCTACTAACCAGTTGGAAACTCAAGCCAGAAGCACCAGCTAAGAAAAGCAACTGATCAGAAGCCTGATGCACACAATCCCCCTTCATAAATTAAATAGAAGTTTTTGAACCTTAGAGCCTTAGGAACATCTACCCAAAACACTACAACCCAACAGCCCCGTTACAAGCCTTAAAGTCCTTCAGTAGCTGCACGTGAGATCTAAGTCCAAAGCAATTGTGGTTGAGCATGATGAGAGAATTCAGTCCTAACGTTCCTGGTGAGGTGCGAGTGACTGAGTGAACCTAGTGGTTGACCGAGAGTGTGGGCGATCTTGACAAGCAGATGTACTGACTGGGAGAGAAAGAGGGGGGCGGCAGAAGTTCAAGGCTGTCTAAGGCCGGATTGCACCTGATCCCGAGGGGAGGGATGGTTGAAAATGTAGCCCAATCTGTTAGTGTTTTATGTATTTCTGTGTTTGTGTTTGTGTTTTCTTTCTTCTTCGTCGTTGTAGTCTAGAGTCCAGTTTTAGGTAGAGTCGGGCAGGGAAGTAACCAGGCTAGAATGCGACTTATTGCTTTTTGTTTGTTCTTCACGCTTGAGGGCAAGCATGTGGTAAGTGTGAGCAGTTTGATAAGTCGTATTCTAGGCCTCGGTTACTGGTCAGTATGACAGGTTTAAATGATTATATTTGCAAAGCAGTTGCTCAAAGTGTGCAGGATAAGTGTTCTGGCCAGTAGGGAAGTTCCGGAGTGTTCGGGTAGAAAAAGCGCCAGCATGGTCTCATACTGATCCGTATACGTGCTAAAACGGCTTGAGATGAAGAAGACGGATAGCTGGGACGGATTACCCACAATTAAGGGCAAAGAAGTCAAATTGCAGCGAGGATTTACCCTAAAATCAAGGGTAGCCTCCCTATAAAAGGTAGCCAAGTTGGAGAGAGAAGAGCATCCGGAGGAATTCACCATCATCTTTAGGTAGAGAGTTCTCTCGGTAATTTCAGTCTTTCAGCCGTGTCCACTTCTTGCCTCGCCGAGCCATGATCACCTGACGTTCAGAATGTTCCCGAGTTCCAGTCATCGTCCGTTCCAGTTAGCTAGATCGTAGTTCCAGTCAGAGATTTTATCGCCCGGAGTGGCAAACAATCTTTAAATTGCTTTCGTAGTTTAATTAGTTCTCCGTTTTTACGTTGGATTTCTGTTACATTTGGGATTTTGTTGTTTTGAAATGCTTGCTTTGGATATCCGAACGTGTTAATGCTATGAAGTTGATTTCCGTTTCGTTCATTGTAGTGTTCTTTTCTTTCTTTCTTGTCTAGTTAGCTTAGATCTAAGATTCTCGGTGTTTTAAGTGCTAAATCTCTAAATTCTGTTACGTAACAAATTTCTTTAGGATAGGTAAACAAGTACTATTTGACCTGGAAGTAGATCGTTGCATGCAAGGCTTCGTTTTATTTTCTGAATCGATCTTTCATGTTGACCAGCATGCAGAAGTCCAGTTTCAGCGTTTGATTTCAGATTTGATTTCTTAGTTTTAGATCTGTGTTCGCGAGTTGTTAATCTGCGTTTGCCGGGTTGGATCGGAATTGTTATCTGAGTTTAAGTTGTGTTGTTGGAGAAGACGATGTCTACATCCAGATTGGGGACCACCTTACTTTTATTTACTTTTGCTTTCTTTTGTCCTTCACCTCTGGTTGTACCTGCAGATCTGTCAGCCTAGTCACCACTACCTCCACTACACTCTGAATATTCTGTTTAGCCAAAAATAGAAATACCGTCCTTTCCAAACAATTTCTGTTACACCTTGTCCCCTCATTTCCACGTACACAGTTGCATTCCATGATCTGCTCCCCCATCCTAGTCAGTAGGACGCCACCCTTTAATTACTCGCCTAGGTAGAAACTCAACCCGAGCGTGGTAGCTAACCAACCCTCCAAAACATCACCGCAGTAGTTTAAACGCACCATCTCTGTGGGATTCGACCCTTACCTCCACTATACTGATCAGTAGAAGTGGGTTGAGGAATCTTTGAAGACGAGGTCTAGGCTTAGTTAGGATCTTTATCCTGCCAGTAGGATATATCCTCACTTGAACGACACCTACGCACCTCGTGACCTCTTCACTGGCGCAGGCCTACCACTGATGACGAGCAATACAGGCCACCACCTCTACACATTCACCTTCTTGGAGCATATTTACAACGCAACGTGATAATAAAAGTCTAGAAGTCCGTTTCGCCCCTCCAGACGTGCGACGCCCCAGAACTCTTCAATGTGGACTACTTCTTCAATAAGGTCTACTCTACATGAAGGGAGGTCACGCATATTCTATGCGATTGGGCAGGCCGAGACTACTGTGAAGACGGAGGATGGTGAAGTGCCTAGTGCGACGATCGAGGAAATGATGAAGGAAATAGTGACCCTAAGCGGTGATGTGGGCATGTAAAGAGGGAAGTGGAAACAATCAAGACTGCTGTGATGGGACTCAGAGGAGGCCTAGAGAAGCACATAGAGAAGATGGCTGAAGCCCTGTCCTTAATGATGAGGATGGTGAACTTCACCGAGCAGAAAAGTTCCCAGGTCCAGTAGGCTATTCGTCCTGGACCGAGTGAAGAGACCAGATCTCCAGGCGCAGGGAAGCAAGCCTCTCAGAAAGCCCCGATTGTCCCCACCTCTACCAAGTCGTTGAAAAGGAAGCTACTCGCCAGCAAGCCTGTGTCTACCATGCCCGTGAAAAAGTCTGCACTAAAGCCAGCCAGGAGAATGAAAAGGAGAAAACCGGATCATCGGTTCCTAAGAAAGTGAAGATGGACCAACCCAAGCAAGTACCCAGGAAGGCTGGCTCCCAAGGGAGTCAGCCACAGAATTGAAACACCCCTGTTATCCATGTAATTTTTAAGTTTTGTTTTTTTATATATGCATGCTATGTTTAATTTTCTGCCCAAGCATGTTTCAGTTTTTGTGTCCTTGTATATTTGTACCTTCTCCCACTTAGCCCAGTGCTGGACTAAGTGTGAGAAGTTTGATTAATTTGAGCATGTTTTATGTGTTAGGTCGGCATCTTCTCCCACTTAGCCCATTGTCAGGTCTAAGTGTGAGAAGTGTGTTTCTCCAAATATTTTTGTTTGTCAAGTCTTGTTGAGTTTTGATTTCAGTGTTTCTGCAATTTTTGTTGTCTTTGTTTTCTCCCACTTAGACCAGTTCCTGGACTAAGTGTGAGAAGTTGTGTTGTTGTGATTTTGCTACACTAACACCTTCTTTTCACTTCATCAATCTGCTTGAGGACAACCTACGATGAAGTAAGGAGGGGGAGGGTTAGTGTAGAAAATTTATTGGGGCTGTAGTTTTTAATATAGGTTTATTAAGTGTAAGAGTCAGTAGTATTTTTATGATCTGTGTTTATGCATAACCGGTAAATAGATGGCAAGATCCCCTTAGCAAGAGTGATTGAAGAAAGAATACATGTTGATTTGTGATACTCTCTGCCTTAAGATATTGAAGTCAGTTTAGATGAAGTAAGAACGATAGAAAGTGCCTAAGTTCGAACCCTTTGTTAGAGCCTTTTGAACATTTGAGCTAAAAGGAAATATATAATAAGAAAGGCTGCCATATATTGCTTAGGACGAGGTGAACACAAATAGAAATTCTTAAATAAAGGGTCGTGGATAGTAAAAATAATAAAGAGGACTTGGAAGCATGGTACTCTAAAAAAAATATAGATATAATAATATATAAAGAGAAGCAAAAGGAGACGGAGATTGAACTTGACTTTTTTAGCTAGGTGCACAATATGGAATATCAAGCTTCCTGGGTCTAGAGAATCCACTAGATCACAAGGTCTAGGAACTCACGGAACGCTGAAAGATCTCGGTCGTTGGACACACAGTTTATCACTTCAAAACCCTCAACCCGCGTATACTTATGAATTAGTATAGGGAAGCAGGGATCGATCCCACGAGGACATATGCGAAATCATGCATTTAAAGGGCTTTTGGGTGGTTTGGCTGCTGCCACGCAAACTGGGTTGAGGAATTTATACTAGACAAGGGAAAAGAAATTTATCTCTCTCTAGATCTAGGAACAGGAAAACATCCACGTAACACAGATTGACATTATATCATCACTATCTTCAAACCAACTTCCTAAATCTAGTAATATCACTACCTAATCTAGCTAGGCAGACTCGATGCATGCAGTGGGGACCATTTTCCCAAAATAGAAGTGTACGACCAAAAAGCTGCAAAATAACCAATTCTAAGCCTAACTACCTACAAAACACAGAGCATCATCGGAATTTAACTGAAACATGATAAAAACAGAACAATGCTTTGTAACTCAACGGCGACCAACAGATCGGACGTAAGAAAACGCCGATAAACCAAAAAACTCAGATCTCTATCTCCTAGATGAAGAAGTAAACAAAAAAAAACGAAAGCAGAAGCTCAAAATCCATGCATAATTCAATTCCCCTGTTCAGATCCACACTTCGGATGCTAAATCCACTCCGGATCCAAGCATCCGAGACAAACTCCGGTCAAAATCATCGCCATAACTACAGATTTCAACAATTCTCCGCAGGTCAACAACAACAACCCCAAATCAACTCATATTCCCTAGATCAAGTACGCAAACCATCCAACAAAGTGAATAACAATCAAACCACCGGAACAAACTCCTCAAAACAACATAATCACATAAATCAACACAGAATCAACATCATCATAACATGAAATAAAATTCATAGATAAACAGCAAGTAGCAAAATGAACAAATCGACTTCGAACGGCGAAGTTCGACAGAATCCAAAACATAAACGCTGAAAAAGTAAATGATTGTATCTTCGTCCTCCTTGAGGACGGTGTTGCATGCTTGATGTGTCTTTTTATATGGGTTATCGGTCTCGTGGTATGCGTGTTAAGTGCAACTAGAGTACATCCAACTGATCAGGATGGAAATCCCAACCCAGCTGAGTCGTTGGCACGACGACCGGAACCTGACATCAAATTAATTCCTCAACCCACTTCTACTGGCTAGTATAGTGGAGGTAAGGGTCGAATCCCACAGAGATGGACACGTTCAGATAATTGTGGTGATAATCCGGGAGGTTTTGGTTAGCTACCACGCTTTTGGGTTGAGTTCTACCTAGGCGGAATTTAAAAGTGGCACTCTACTGACTAGTGGATGTGAAAAGGACTAAGGGGTAGTAGTGTACGTGAAAATCGGGAGTAAGACATCTCAGAGCCATGTGAAAAGTAGATGGTTACTAAATAAGGAAATACGGGACAGCAGGTATATCAGGTGGTTGGGGGAACAACTCTGACAGGTCTGGAGGGTACAAACTAAAAGTAAAGGACAAAAGCAAAAAGTAACTAAAAGCAAAAGTGGTCCAAGTAAAAGTTGATTTTGATGTTTTCTTCTTCCTTAAGAATCCACAGAAGTCATATGAACACAAAAACCATGGATAAACTCAGATTCATAAATTCAAACTTAAGATTCATTAATTAAAATGTCCGAATTAAGAAAAACAACTGAGACTGCAAACGACTCCTACTGACTGATGTGCAAGGTGGTATAACGACGCGAAATAGAGAACTCATGCATGAACTCAAACTGAAACGTAACTATGAATCTCGACCAACAACTTCAGATCTATCCTACTCAATTGAAAACACATGCAAACACTTAGAGATTGAAGGCGATAACTAAATCTAACTTTCCTATGCAAAACGAACCAAACTCAAACCAAAGAGACATGCGAAAAAAAAATTTCATAACTTCGAAAGTTTGGATCTTAACGAAATGCTTCAAAAGGCAACAAGATATAAGTTTGCAACAAATCCAACTAAGAACACAAGTACGATTAAACTAAGAAAGCGAGAAATGATTGTTTTAGCCACTCCAGGAGATGAAACTGCTATACTACTACGACGAACTGGCTGGAACGGTGGAATGATGACTTCGCCGGCAACTTCTGGACGTCAAGTGACCATAGCTGTGGCGAGGAACGTGAAAAACTGCACAATGCTTGAAGGTCCGATCTCCAGAGAGAGAATTTCTAATAGTGTGGTGTTTAGAACTTGAATGCCGATCCCTTCTCTCTCTCCAAGTGGCTTCTTTTATAGGGAGGCTTGCCCTAGCTTTTAGGGTGGACTTTCTTCGCAAATTGACTTTTCTGCCCTTGTTTATGATCAATCCAGCTATCCTTTTTCTCCATCTCGAGCCTTTTCTTCCTGGAATGCATCCTGGTCAGTATTGCACCCTTCTAGCGCTCTTTTCACCTGCATCGTCTGAACCGTCTCCTACTAACTTGGATCCCTTATCCTACACACTTTAAGCAAACTATTTTGCGGATAATACATGTAAATCTCAACATATTGACCAGTAACCAAGGCATAGAATATGACTTATCAAACTGCTCACACTTACCACATGCTTGTCCTCAAGCGTGAAGAACAAATAAAAAGAAATAAGTTGAATTCTAGCCTGGTTACTTCCCCTGACCGACTCTACCTAAAACTAAACACAAGACTCGAACACAATAAACACTTAGACACATTAAGACACTTAAACACATTGAACAGGCTATATTTTCAACCACTTCTCCCCTTAGGATCAGGTGCAATCCGATCTTAGACAGCCT
Source organism: Salvia splendens (assembly GCF_004379255.2). Lineage (NCBI taxonomy): Eukaryota > Viridiplantae > Streptophyta > Magnoliopsida > Lamiales > Lamiaceae > Salvia > Salvia splendens. Next base: position 33,112,980 of record NC_056040.1, read on the forward strand.
TGAACTTTCGCCGCCCCCCTTTTCCTTCCCAGGCAGTATATCCACTCGTCAAGATAACCCAACCCTCGGCCAAACACTGGATTCACTCAGTCACTCAATCCTCACCAAGAATGTCAGGACTGTCTCTCTCGATGCTTGTACCCACTGAGGTTTTCAGACTTAGATCTCACGCGCAGCTCCTAAAGGTCTTTAAGGCTTATAACGGGGCTATTGGTTTGTAGTGTTTGGGGTGGATGTTTCCTAAGGCTCTAAGGTTTAACACTAACTACTTTATTTTTATGTGGGGGAACTGTGTGCATTCGGGCTTTTGGCTGGTACTTCCTCCTTGGTTGGACATTTTCTGATGTTAGCTTCCAACTGGGCAGTATCTCCCTTGTGGCTTCGCCACCCTTATTCCTTCTTCTCTTTCTCCTTTTTTTTTGTGCTCCTGCTATTTCTTCCAGGCCATTTTCTTCATTTTTCTTTTCTTTCTTCCTCTCTCTTTTTTTGGACCAAGTATTTCCTCCTGGTCATTTTCCTTCGTTTTTCTTTTTCCAGTTGGTTTCTTGCCCTCGGCTCTTGATTAGTAGCTTCTTGCCCTTATGCCTTGCACACACACAGTCCCAGTGGCTAGTGGGTTATTTCGGGGTGTAGATCCGGTCAGAAAGTGGGGGTTCTAAAGGGTAGGACTTTTTTTTTTTCTCGAGGGGGGTTTCCTACTGCCTTTAGGAATTGCTATACGTGTTCACCTTGCCCTAGGCATCAAGTGGCAGCCACTCTTCTTTTTTCTCATGTGTTTAGTGGAAAGTAGTTCCACTTTGGGCTTCTAACTCACCATTTAAGAGGGCTTTCGTGTCTAGCCAAATGATGGTTTTTTTCCTTCATACTTGTATCATCTATACTGACTAGGAGCTACTAGGGGGGGTGGTTTCCATTTTCCAGCATGTCTTATCTCCCTCAATTCCCTTCACCGTCAGTTCAAGGCAGTTGAGTTTTAAGCCCATTCATTCAACACATATCCTAAAAGACTTACTAAGGGACTGACTCGACACTTGTACTGGCCATTAAGTCCCCCCTCCCCACTTCATCCTCGCATGCCCTCAAGCGAGCGCAGTGAAGTGGAAAACAGGATGACCAGTATCAACACATAGAACACAGAAAGCACAGAAAAGCACATAACAAAAGAAAATCATAATATACATAAAACTTCTCACACTTAGACTATGCAATAGGCTAAGTGGGAGAAGAACAACGAACCTACAAAAACACGTAGATCAGATATAACAGAACTTAGATATGCAAAACATACTATGTCTAAAAACTTCTCACACTTAGACTATGCAATAGGCTAAGTGGGAGAATTTCAGATATGCACTTAAACTCAACAATTTACACATAACACATAATATACATGCGACATAACATATAACACATAAACACATGCGGTAAAGTTAGCAAACCCTTTACTTCTCACACTTAGACTACAATAGTCTAAGTGTTGCGAATGAGGTTTGCACACATACTACACACATTAAATCTAACCTACAATACTTCAAATAAAAATAAAAAAGACTGAAAAAAAATAAAAAGAAAACTAACTGGTCAGTGGGGGGCTTGGTCAAACGTTCCTCCTGCTCCTTCTTGGGGCAAGGTTCTGTGCAGGTGGTTCCTCAGGTTCCTCTTCAGCTTGTTCAGACTGGTTCTCATCCGAATCCTCTGCTTCATCACTCCTCTCTTTCTCCGGTTCAGTGGGTTCATCATTCTGGCCTCCGTGGCCACTCGGTCCAGCTCCTGTGTTTTCTCTTCCTCATGCTAGCTCCTCAAGCACGCCTTCTATCAGGTTCGTCAGTCTTGCCATCTCTGCCCTTGATTGCCTATTCTCCTCGGCTAACTCAGCTACTACCCTCTCCAGATTTTCTTGCCTCTGTCCTTAGGCTTGTTCATTCTGCCCAGCTCGTCCCTCCTGGCCTTATTGCGCTCTCCCACCAGGGGCTTCTCCCATCGGGTAGAATTCAGGGACCCCTTCTCGGTAGTATACAACGTTGGTACGGACAAAGAAGGGAATATCGAACAGGCCAGGAGAATCGACCATATACATTGGAGATAGGTCGTCTGTCTCTGTTACGATTATGTTATTGCGCACGAAGGCTCCTGGTATGTTGCAGAGGGACAGGTTTCTGGTTGGGTGGGTAGCTATCAGGTGGCATTGGTAGGCTGTCCAAAATCCCAAATGCAGCATTCTTTCGCGACTTACGCACCACAACCATGTACAATTCGGTCATAGATGTTCTGCGGCCGAATTAGTCTGACCCAGTAGTTTGTAGCCCAAGTAGAGTTGTACCAGTCGGAGCATGGGGTTGTTGAAGTGGGTCGATCTGGAGATGGTGGAGGCAAACTGACCAGCAGTGGGGTGGGTTAGCTCCTCCCAGGCTTCTTGGGGTTCAAAGTCTATGTGTCTCCTTGGTAACCCCTCTCTCGGTTTCTCCATCCTGGTCCTATAGCCTCCTCTAGGCTACACATCCCCAATCGTACAGTCCACTCAATCAGACTCATGGACAGTTCTCCCCCGAATATCCTAAAGGAAATTGACACTTCGTCTAGGTCCGTTGTGATCTTGACCCTAAACGTAGTGAAGAACTCCTTGGCTAACCTTACCGATATCTCTTGGTCCCTATTCTCTAGCAGCCACTCAAAACCCAACGTTTCCATACTGGACAGGAACGAATCACGCACAGATAACTCATCCAGAGAGGGTATATGGAGTACCTTGCCGCATTTGACTTGCTTGCTACTATCTTCCTTGTCGTCAAACGCGTCTTGAAGCTTCTTGGTGCTGTAGTGCTTCATGTCTTCCATCAGCTTGTCTGTAAGCTCCACCCACCACCGGCGGTACACAATCCTTTCCACCTGAGGGTGGACAGGCTTTTGGTGGTTATCGGGGGGCTTCTGCTCATGGTACTCTTCTCCGTCCAGAGAGATATCACTCTCTGACTCTGATTCTTCGCTCCATGCGTAGTCACTGTCGCTGATCTCTTGTCTCTATCCTGGCTCTCGGATCACTATGCCGGTACTGGCTGTGCGTTGTTTCTTAACGCACTGCTTCTTCATGGCTGGGGCTTTTCCTTTCCTTTTCCTTTCCCGGATATACTTTTCTTCACTTCCGTCTGCCTTAGCCTCCTCGTCGGCTGGTGATGAAGGTCCCTCTTGGGCAGTGGGCTTGGTCACGCCGCAGGTACTGGTATCATCATTTATCGCCTCCTCTTGACCTACTTTGATTTAGAAAACCTTCGGGGCCAAAACTTTCGGGTGTCTCATGTTGCACCTTGACATCCTCCTTCCCTTCTTCTCTGTCACCTTCCCTTGCTTCTGACTGGGGTGTCATAGATTTCGGTCTCTCCTCCTCGTTCTTCCTTTCTTTCACTTCTTCTTTTGACTGGTGGACTGCACCTTCAGTTTCCCTTCGCTACTCCATACGCTTCACCCTCTCCTACTGCCTTGGATGCGACATCCAGAACCTCAGCCATCCCTTCAGGATTATCACTATCATATCTCTCCCACCTAGAATCGACTGGAATTCATCATCAGTCATCATCCCCTGATTTCTGGCCATTTCTTTCAGATCTATCTTCCCCCTCTCTCCGCCTCTTGGGTTACAGGTTTCTGCGGCCTTTTCTTCCTCTGTTTCCTTCCTCTCTCCTTCGCTCGCCTTTCCCTCGTTGTCTTTCTCCTCTGTTTCCCCCCAGTTGGGGTCTTGATAAGCGGAAAGTGGGCTAACGTCGAGTGGCTCTGTTTGTTGATAACTTGGGGAAGGATTAAAGGGTCCTGATGGTGTAGTTTCCGTTGGAGAGGTTTTTCGGGTGTGGGATTTTAGGTGGTTAGGGTGGGGATGGGTGGATTCCGAGGTAGTCACAGTTGGGGTAGGGTTCGGTACCGCCGGCATTCCTCCGGCTAGGCTAAATCCGGCCAGGGTCGCTGTCCAATCTTTGTTCGGGTCTTGCTGCCTTAGATACGATGCCGGTGCGTCCAAAGGAACCATCACCGGTATTTGTGGCGTCGGCGTCGGCTGTGATTGTTTCGGATTCGGTGGCCGTGTCTCCGCTGTTTCTCGGACTTCCAGGGATTGTCGCCGGTGGTGGATGTCGGGTTTTTGGTTTGCTTCTTAGCTGCCATGGTTTGTATAGGTGGTGGTCTCTGTTTCCGGTGGCGGTTGTTTTGGTTTAGAGAATTTGCAGGTAAGGGTTTGTAAATTAAGGAGGATAGGCGGTGGGGTATTTTATAGTGGGGGGGGTGCAGTTGAGGGTTTTGACCGGTTATAAAAGGTTACCAGGTCGCGGCGCTTCGGGTGGGAGACGGTTGAGCACTTTGCTTCTGATTGGACATCTCCCGTCACATTCTCTGCTTCACGCGCCCTCCCAGTCACTCACTGTACTCGCCTGTAAAGCTGCACCACAACCCAGAATTCAATTTTCACTTGATATTTCCCCCCTAATTTGCTAAAACTAGAAACAAAGCAATAAAAAGACTCTTAAATATAATTTAGAGTTTCACCAATTGGGTATTCTCGTGGCCAGTATGGACTCCAAATTAATAATTAAGACCCGAAAATCTTTTTGGTATTTTTTTTATTTTCCTAATGGGTTACATTAAAACTAAGTTACCAAATATTTACAATATTTACACCTTCCTTAGGGTGTTTGAAATTCTACCTGGTCAGTACACACAGATCATATCTAAAAGATTCCGACCAGGTGGAACTCCAAACCCCTATCCTTACTGATCATTAGGCGATATTAAAGTGCAGTGGAATTTCTTCCACTACACACACCTCTGCACTTTCCCTAAATATTTTCAATCTATGCACATTCACTACAAAAGGTTCAGAGTTAGGGATACTCCCTGAAATCTCGACCACTCCATTAGAACGAAGCGTGGTAATGATGTAAGGCCCCTGCCCACTTCGACTTGAGTTTCCCAGGCATTAGCTTCAGTCTTGACTGGAAGAGTAGTAATTTCTAGCCAACTTGGAGATTCTTGGTTCTCAGATTCTTGTCGTGCCACATCTTCGTTCTTTTCTTGTACCACATGGCTGAGTCGAACGACTCCAGTCTGAGTTCCTCTAGCTCCTGTAGTTGTAGTTTCCTTCCCTCTTCACAGGCCTTAGCATCCATGTTAACTTGCTGAACCTGCTCAGTATGCTCGGTGTTCAATCCCCACTGGCAGGTGGCACATCTTTCCGAAAACAATACGGTACGGGGACATCTCTATTGGTGTTTTGTAGGCTGTTCGGTACGCCCACAGAGCATCTTCCAACCTTGTGCTCCAGTCCTTCCTCGAGGTGTTGATTGTCTTCTCCAGTATGCTTTTTATCTCTCTGTTTGAAATTTCCGCTTGCCCATTAGCTTGCGGGTGGTAGGGACAAGATAGTCGGTGATGGACCCCGTACTTCTTCATCAAGGATTCAATTGTTCAGTTGCAAAAATGAGTACCTTGATCAGATATGATTGCTCTCAGTACTCCGAATCGGCTGAATATATTACTCTTGAGGAACTTGGCAACCTCCTTGGACTCACAAGTGCTCGTGGCCTTGGCTTCGATCCACTTCGACACGTAGTCGACTGCCACCAGGATGTAGGAGTTCCCATAAGACGACGGGAACGGACCCATGAAATCCATGCCCCAGACGTCGAACACTTCTCATACAATTACTGGAACTTGTGGCATTTCATCTCTGGCAGATATTCCACCGGTCAGTTGGCAACGGTCACAGCTCTTGCAAAATTCGTAGGCATCCCTGTTTAGAGTTGGCCAGTAGAATCCGCTGTCCAGCACTTTCCTTGCAGTTTTCCTAGGTCCGAAATGTCCTCCACATGCCAAGGAGTGGCAGTGTGTTAACACATCCCCTTGCACCCAGTCAGGAACACACCTTCTTATAACTTGGTCGACTCCTACTTTCCATAGATATGGATCGTCCCAGAAGTAATACTTTGCTTCACTCTTGATCTTCATCCTCTGGGCCTTTGTGACGTTTGGTACTCCAGGAAGCTCCCCTGTTACTAGGTAGTTGGCTAGATCTGCAAACCATGGCCCTTGCCCTACTTTCTCCTTGCCTTTAGTTGTTATACCCTGACCAGTAAGCTTCATTACTTCTTCCCAATCTTTCTTGCTGAAAAAATCACCTCGCACAGGTGTTCCTCGAGGAATTGATCCTTCACATCCTCGCTATTCCCAACTTGCACTATTCTGCTCAAATGGTCTGCCACCTTGTTCTCGACTCCTCTCTTATCTTCCACCTCCCAATCAAATTCTTGTAGTAGAAGTACCCATCGGATCAGTCGGGGTTTTGACTCCTTTTTGGCAATGAGATATTTACGGCCGCGTGGTCAGTATAGACGACGACCTTGGATCCTAGCAAGTACTGTCTGAACTTCCCGAAGGAATACACCACCGCCAACATCTCCTTCTCGGTGGTGTCATAATTCCGTTGGGCTTGATTAAGTGTCTTTGACGCATAGAATATCACGTACCTCTTCCCATCAATCTTCTGACCCAGTACAGCTCCCACTGCATAGTCACTAGCATCGTACATCTACTTCGAAGGGGTGATCCCAGTCAGGAGCTCGGATGATTGGTGCAGATATCAACTTCTCCTTGAGGAGATTGAACGCGGCCTTACACTGCTCGTCGAAATTGAATTCTACCTCGTTATGAAGAAGTCTGGTAAGAGCTTGGGCGATCTTGGCGAAGTCCTTGATAAATCTCTGATAAAATCCGGCGTGCCCCAGATAACCTCTTATCCCCTTCTGGTCAGTAGGAAAGGATAGCTTGGAAATGACGTAAACCTTGGCTTGATCCACTTGGATTCCTCTTTCCGACACCACGTGCCCTAAGACAATCCCCTCGGTGACCATAAAGTGACACTTTTCGAAATTCAGAACCAGACTTTTTGCTTGGCATCTCTCCAAAACTACGTCTAGATGCTGGATGCAGGAGTCGAAAGAATTCCCGTAGACTGTGAAGTCATCCATGAAGATCTCCATGCACTCTTCAATCAGATCAGAGAATATGCTCATCATGCAACGTTGGAATGTACCAGGGGCATTGCATAAGACAAAGGGCATGCGTCTGTACGCATAAGTTCTGAATGGGCAGGTAAAGGTGGTCTTATCTTGATCAACAGGGTTCACGCAGATTTGGAAGTAGCCGCTTGTACCCATCTAAAAAACAGAAATACTTCCTCCCAGCCAGTCGCTCCAGCATCTGGTCGATAAAGGGTAAAGGAAAATGGTCTTTCCTGGTTGCTGCATTCAATTTGCGGTAGTCTATACACATTCGCCAACCAGTAACTAGTCTGGTGGGTACCAGCTCGTTCCTCTCGTTCTGAAAAACTTGGATCCCTGATTTCTTGGGGACCATATGAATCGGACTAAACCATTCGCTGTCGGGTACTGAATATATAATTCCCAACGACAACAACTTCAATATTTCCTTCAATATCTCCTCTCGCATGTTCGGGTTCACTTTTCTCTGTGGGTCTCGGTGTGCCTTGGCTCCCTCTTCTAGCCTGATATGATGTATGCAGACATCTGGACTTATTCCCACCAAGTCCGTAAGGCTCCATCCAATCGCCTTCTTGTTTTTTCTCAGCACGGTCAGTAGGCTCGCCTCTTGTTCTTCAGTAAGCTCGTTGTTGATGATCACGGGGAATAAATCGTCCTCCCCTAGGTAAGCATACTTCAGGGTTGCTGGTATCTTTTTCAGCTCGACTTGTGGGAGAAGTGTTGCAGGAAAGGGGTTCTTTGTCGCATCCTCTTCTTGTTCCGATTCACCATTTGAGATATTTTCTATACTAGCTGGTAGGATAGCTCCTGCAAGTTCCCGTGAACTCAGACTTCTGACAGAATTCCTTGATTGCTCCCTCGATTTCCTCGTCAGTCAGCCCTTGGCTATTCATCATGGCACACCATGCAGCTGCTTCCATGTCAGACTGTTCATACACATCTAAAGCTTGGAGCTTCTCCTGCAATAACTTGGTCTCAAGAAAATCTTGGACTAGGGGGTCAATCACATCAACATAGCATAGATTTTCTGAATCTATAGGCTTTTTCATGGCTTCATTAATATCAAAAACAAAATTTTCACCATTAAAGTCTATGCATATTGTCCCCTCAGCCATATCCACGATTGTCTTGGTTGTTCTTAAAAACGGTCTTCCTAACAATATTCCACTAGACTCCCTGGCGTCAGGTTCACTCATCTTAATTACATAGAAATCAGCAGGATAAGTAAAATCATGAACGCGCACCAATACATTTTCTAACACGCCCTCAGGATTTATGCATGACCTATCAGCCAGTTGGATCAATACCCTAGTGTTCGACAATTTTACCCCCTTCAACCGATTATAAATGGACAAAGGCATAACACTGATAGATGCTCCTAGATCACACATTGCATGCTCGATTTTGACATCTCCAATTGTTATGGGTAAAGTGAACATACCAGGGTCGGCTCTCTTGGGCGGTAGTTTCTCCTGCACAATAGGGGATGTTATTCCTTCCACCATGATTTTTCCATTCTCCTGTTCTTTTCCCACTATGAACTCCTTGGTGAACTTCCCCAATGGGGGTATCTTCACGGCTTGGAGGAATGGTATGGTCACATCCAGCTTCCCAAAGATCGATAGAAAATCCACCGGATTTTCCTTCTATTCTTGGTTACAAAACGATAGGGGAATGGTGATAAGGCTAATTTCATGCATTGGTTATATGATAAAAAATCACCATTTACAGGGTCTAACACATTGTTTAATCCAGGTGTGTGAAGGAAATTCGCTAGGTCCAGGAAGAATTGAAGGAAGTGGACTAGCAAAGGAAGAAGGCGAAAAGTGAGAAGAATCCAGGAGGAAAATGGCTAGACAGAGGGAGTCCGAAGCTGAGGGCAAAGAAGGCAATTCAGCACAAAAGTTTCCGCCGGACCCACCTCCACGTCTATATAAGAAGGAGCACGCAACACACATGAGAGGACTTTTTTTATCACTCTTAGCTTAGCTCACACACTCACACACACTTGGGGGAAATGGAGAATTCTAGGGTAGAGTAAGGGTTTCATCACCGGAGAAAGCTGTGTAACACCGTCCTGACGAAGGGCGAAGATACAATTTGTTGTTTTCATTTCCATTCTGTCTGGATACCGTCAAGCTTCGCTGTTCGATGCTCGATTCGTTTGTTTTTGCTAATTTCGACTTTCTATCTATGCATTTTATATTATCTGTTATGATGGAGATGATTCTGAGTTTTGATGATGTTTTAATTTGAGTTTGATGTTATTTACCTTGTTGGATGCTTTTCGCACTTGATCTGGGGAGTTGGAGTTGGATTGTAGCCTGTTTACTGTTGATCGGAGTTGAATCGTTAAATTTGTAGTTGAATCTGACTGGAGTTTGTCTCGGGTGGCTTGGATCCGGAGTGGATTAAGCGTCCAGTGTGGGAATCTGAAGCAGAGTGATTGATTGAGCGTGGATTTAACATTTCCTGCTTTCGTTCTTTGAGTTGTTTTCGTCTAGTAGATAGAGGATTGTTGGTTTGCTTTTGGTCGGCGTTTTTCTGACGCCCGATTCAACATGCTCTGTTTTCTTCGTTTGAAGATATGCAGGTCGCTGTCTATTAAATCCTTAGTTTGTTAATCGCAGCTTTATGTTCGTACCTTTCTGTTTTGGGAAAATGGTCCCCACAGCATGCATCGAGTCTGTCGAGCTAGATTAGGTAGCGTTTTAGCTAGATCTAGGGAGTTTATTTGATAAAGTGAAGATATGATGCCGATCCATGTTGCGCGAATGTTTTTCTGTTCCTAGATCTAGAGGTAGTTAGATTTATTTTCCCTAGTCTAGTATAATTTCCTCAACCCAAATTTGCGTGGCAGCAGCCAAACCCCTTAGTCTATCCAAATCTCCTTGCATGTTGACTTACGCCCCCATCTCTGTGGATTCGATCCTTGCTTCCCTACACTAATTCTTGGTTTCTTGGGTTGAGGGTTTTGAAATTGCAAAAAAAGTCGCGTACCCGACGACCGAGAATCGGAGGCATCCTTGAGTTCCTAGACCTCGTGATCTAGTGGATTCTCTGGATCTGCGAAGCTCGACCTAGCACAAAAGCGCATGCCGTACCGAAAAAGCAGACTTTCAAATGGCGCCGTTTCCGGGGATGGATGGCGTAGTTTGTTTATGTGTTTAGAGATTTGGCGTACATAGTTTTAATTTTCTTTTGTTTATTTTTTTTCTTTACAGTTTATGAGCAGAGGCTCTCGGTGTGGAAACTGGAGTAACTCATCTGGGTCAAGGCACGCAAAATTCAGGTGGCAGGTCAAGGAGTCAACGTCCGCCGTTACTACCAGATCTGGGTTAACAACAGTAGATCCATTTCCGTTCGAATCAGGAAGCGAAGAAGAGTGGAATTCGTCAGGGGAGGAGGATCCACGGTCGTCATCATAAACTGAACAATCAGAAGCAGAGGAAGAGGAATCTGTAATGGCAAATCCAGTGGACCCAGACCCGGAGATCGGTTCACTCATTGCGCATTTGGACGGAGAGCCTGCCCATGCCATAGTGTCAAATCAGCGCCAGAGGTCTATTGAGATTAAGACAAATGTGCTGGGCGTTTTACCTACATTCTCTGGGCGGAGGAATGAATGTCCTTACGAATTTTTGAACGAGTTTAGTAAGCTATGCAGCATCCAAAAGCGGCCTAACAATGCTACTGAGGAGGACTACCGCCTACGCGCAGTCCCATTTGCCTTAAAAGGAGAGGCCAACACATGGCTGCTAAGGCTTCCACCTGACTCGATCACCACATGGAGGGATTTCAAACTGGAATTCCTGGATTATTTCTTCCCGTCCAACAAAACAAACGCTCTCAAAAAGGAGATTCAAGAGTATAAGCAGGACTACGAAGAGTCTTTGAGCCAATATTGGTCTCGGTTTAAAGGGCTACTCGATGCATGCCCTAATCATAGAATGATGGAGGCTGAAACTTTTTACTTGTTCTACGAAGGAGCCAATCCTGAGTCTAAGGACTTAATGAATTCCTCGAGCGGGGGGAATTTTACCAAGAACAAGGCAAGTGAAGCACGCGAAATTCTGGGCAGATTGATAGACGCAAAAAAGGCGTATGACAACCCGCGTGTCATCATGAGGAGAAGCTCAGCTAACGCAGTGAAGGAACATGAGGGAGAAGGGGTTGGAGACCGAATAGACCGACTGGAGAAAGAGCTTCTGAGTGCCATTGAGAAGAAAAATTCCCCAGCCCCGTCTGAGAAGGAAAAAGCGCCAGGTCAAGAGGAAAATCAACTCCAATTCTATTATGGTCCACCACCCGAAGGAGAATTCCAAGCCCATGTGAATGCGGTGGGAAATTGGAATCAAAATAACCAGAATAATCAGAATACGAGCTGGAGTCACTGGAAAATTAAAGATGCCCCATGGAGAGATAACCCCTGTTTCAGATGGACTGACAGGAACCAGCAGCCACAACTGCAGTACCCAGGTCTAGCAGAAAACCAGCAGACTTGGCCTAACCGGAATCAAAAAGGGCTGCAGCACAATTCTATTTGGTCAGGGAAGAATCAAGAAGGGCCGAACAATTGGAGCTACCGTAATCAAGGGGATCAGCATAATTGGAGCAACAGAAACCAGAGTAACCAAGGAAATTCTAATGTGCCGCCGCATCAAAGGAATGCCTCAGGGAACAATCAAAATTTCCAGCAAAACTACCAAGGGAACCAAGGGTCAGGAAGTCAGTTCGGCAACAATCAGGGAGGTCAAGGAAACCATAGTCAAAACCAGGTGGTTGGAACAAATCAGAATCAAGGTTCAAGTTCCAATCAACCCAATTACCGGCCTTAGAGGAATCTGGATGATATGGTACATGACCTAGTCAGTTCTCAACAACATATGCAGAACAATATGCAGGCTAACAATGAGGTGGTACATAAAATTCAAGATGCACAACAGGAGCAAAAGTCTGCCATGATGTCACAATTAGCAACCTCGCTGAATGAGATGAGGGGAAACGAGGGAAGGATACCAGCTTCGGTGAAACCACCTGACTGAGCAAACATCACTCAGATCACTTTAAGGTCAGGACGTGAATATGAGGGTCCCATGATGAAGGATGATGAGAGGGTGCCTTCCACGATGAACAAGAAGGATGAGAGTTTTGTTCCTGACCAAGGAAATACCGAGATAGGAAACACCAGAGTAGAAGACGACCTTCGGAAAGGCGATCTGGAGAAACCACTACCCCGTATGGCTGAGCCATTTTTCCTAGACCCAGAGCCAGAGGTGGAGAGTGAGGAAATAAGGAGGGAAATCGGAGAACCCTCAGCTAGGGGGTCAGCAGGAACATTGAAGCGCATGAAGCCATTCCCTCATCAAGGGGAAGCTAAGAAGAAGAAAGATGACATAGAGGACTTTATGGAGATTTTTGGAAAGTTGGAGATCAATCTGCTGTTCTTGCAGGCTCTCAAGCTTCCTACCTTCAGCAAATTCATCAAGAATGCTGGGAAAACCAAACCTGATGGGAAGATAGTGATTGGAGAAAATGTGTCTGATGTGATACAGAAGAAGAGAATGCCTTCAAAATGCACAGACCCAGGTATGTTCACCTTACCTATTTCCTTGGGAGACATTCGAATCAAGCATGCTATGTGTGATTTAGGAGCCTCAATAAATGTTTTACCGCTGTCGATATATAAGAAATTGATAGGGGTAAGTCTAGTGGATACGAAAGTGGTGATTCAGTTGGCTGATAGAACATGCATTTCACCCGAAGGAGTGCTGGAGAACGTGATAGTAAAAGTGCATGATTTCCTATACCCAGCTGATTTTCATGTGATAAAAATGAGTGATAATGAATCTGCGGAGTCTAGCGGAGTGCTATTAGGTAGGCCATTCTTACGCACCGCTAAGACTATAATTGATGTGTTTGATGGAACCATATGCTTGGATTATCATGGGGAGAAATACACGTTTAGTATTGATTAAGCTATGAAAAAACCGTTGGATGTTGAAAATCTCCATGTTGTAGATGTCATTAACCCCCTGGTCCAGGAATATCTTGAGACTGAATTAATGCAGGAACAGTTTAACAATTCGGAGCTGAGCCAGTCTGTTGATAAGGAGGTGGCAGGATGGTGTGAAACCCTATTAACTCGGAACCTGACAGATGAACAGATCAATGAAGCGATCATGGCATTTTGCCACCAACCGCTGTCATTCGAGTCTATGGGGTCTGTTCAGGAGAAAGGTCCAGACGAGGGATCCAATCTGGATGAAGCAGCAACAAGAAGTCTGGAGAAAAACCCCCTGCCCCAGGAAGCCATCACACCAAAGAAGGAGTTGAAGAAGCTACCAGAGTCACTGAAATACGCTTACCTTGGGGAAGATGAAACATTCCCAGTGATCATCAACTGCCACTTGACAGCGGAGCAGGAGAATGATCTGCTGGAAATAATCCGAAGGAATAAGAAAGCCATAGGATGGACACTCTCAGACCTAGTGGGAATCAGCCCAGAACTCTGCATGCATCACATTAGGTTGGAGGATGGTGCTAAGGCCGGAAGGGATCCTCAACGGAAGCTGAATCCGAATATGAGAGAAGAAGTTTTGAAGGAAGTATTAAAGCTACTATCCCTAGGAATTATCTACTCGATCCCAGAAAGTGAGTGGGTCAGCCCAGTGCACATGGTACCCAAGAAATCAGGGATACAAGTGGTAGAGAATGACAAGAATGAGTTAGTGCCTACTCGATTGGTGACTGGATGGAGAATGTGTATCGATTATAGGAAGATGAATGAAGCTACTAAAAAGGATCATTTTCCTTTGCCTTTTATTGACCAGATGTTAGAAAGGTTGGCTGGAAAACAATATTTTTGCTTCTTAGACGGATATAGTGGATACTTCCAGATATATGTGGATCCGGAAGATCAGGAGAAGACTACATTCACGTGCTCTTTTGGTACGTATGCATACAGAAGGATGCCATTTGGTCTATGTAATGCACCGGGAACATTCCAGCGTTGTATGATGAGCATTTTCTCAGACCTACTGGAAGTATGCATTGAAATTTTTATGGATGATTTCACGGTGTATGGAAACTCTTTCGATGCATGCTTGGCCAATTTGGATACAGTATTGAGAAGGTGTCAGGAGAAAAATTTAGTCCTAAACTTTGAAAAATGCCATTTCATGGTACCAGAAGGGATAGTCCTCGGTCATGTAGTGTCTGAGAGGGGGATTTAAGTGGATAAAGCCAAAGTGGATGTAATCTCGAAACTGCCTTACCCCACGAATCAGAAGGAGGTCAGAGGATTCCTGGGTCACGCATGTTTCTACAGAAGATTTATCAAGGACTTTGCAAAAATTGCTCAACCACTCACTCACCTATTGCATAATGATGTGGATTTCGTCTTTGACGAAGGGTGCAAACAGGCATTCCAGTTGCTAAAGGATAGACTTGTATCAGCACCCATCGTTAGAGCACCTGACTGGAACCATCCGTTTGAAGTTATGTGCGACGCAAGTGATTTTGCGGTGGGTGCAGTACTAGGTCAAAGGATCGATGGGAAGAGCTCAGTGATTTTCTACGCCTCAAAAACCTTGAATCAAGCCCAGAAAAATTATGATACCACGGAGAAAGAAATGCTAGCTGTAGTGTATTCATTCGAGAAATTCTGACCTTATTTACTTGGGTCGAGGGTAATCGTCTACACTGATCATGCAACCATTAAATATCTCTTGGCCAAGAAAGAGTCCAAGCCAAGGTTGATCCGGTGGGTGCTACTACTGCAGGAATTCAATTGGGAGGTAAAAGACAAAAAGGGCACAGAGAATAGAGATGGTGATCATCTGAGCCGAATTTTTCAAGGAGAGACGGAGGAAGCTGTACCCGATGCCTTCCCCGAGGAACATCTATATTATGTGAAGGAATTTCCTAGACCGATTAGTTGGGAATCAGTATTGGCATTAACCGGTCTAGGAGAGTCCGACAAAGGGAAATGATCACTAAACGCAGAACCATGGTTCACTGACCTGACAAATTACTTGGTCACAGGAGAGGTGCCAAGTACAGAGGAAGTTTCCCGGGCCCAGAAGATGAAAATGAAAAGTGAAGCAAAATATTACTTTTGGGATGATCCTTACTTATAGAAGATGTGCTCGGATCAAGTGATCAGACGATGCATTCCCGAATGGGAGCAAAGAGATGTATTGAATCATTGCCATGCTTTGGCATGTGGAGGACACTTTGGGCCAAGGAAAACTGCGAGGAAAGTATTGGATAGTGGTTTTTACTGGCTGACACTTAACAAAGATGCCTTTGAGTATTGTCAGTGTTGCGATAGGTGCCAACAGACATGGGGATTTCAAGGAGAGACGAGATGCCCCAGGTCCCAGTGATAGTCTGCGAAATTTTTGACGTATGGGGGATGGACTTTATGGGACCGTTTCCATCATCTTATGGGAACACATATATATTGGTCGCAGTGGACTATGTGTCCAAATGGATAGAAGCCAAGGCTACTACGACATGTGAATCGAAGGAGGTAGCAAAGTTCTTGAAGGCCAATATATTCAACAGATACGGAGTTCCTCGAGCCATCATCTCAGACCAGGGAACGCATTTCTGCAATCGCACCGTCGAGGCACTGATGAGGAAATATGGTGTGCATCATAAGTTATCTACTCCCTACCATCCTCAGTCTAACGGCCAAGCAGAAATTTCTAATCGAGAGATCAAGGCAATACTGGAGAAGACAGTTAATCCATCAAGGAAAGACTGGAGTAAGAGGCTTGATGATGCATTATGGGCTTATAGGGCTGCTTTCAAGACTCCTATCGGAATGTCACCTTATCGACTGGTATTCGGCAAAATGTGCCACTTGCCCGTGGAAATAGAGCACAAGGCATATTGGGCGGTCAAGGAAATTAATATGAAGCCGTTGGCCTGCGAACAGGAGAGGAAGTTGCAGTTTCAAGAGCTGGAGGAACTGAGGTTGGAATCTTATGAATCTGCTATGTGGTACAAAGAAAGGACAAAGTTATGGCATGACAAGAACCTCCGGGTCAAGGAACTCCGAGTAGGTCAAAAGGTCCTCCTTTTCCAATCCCGGCTCAAGCTGATGCCGGGAAAGCTAAAATCCAAATGGATAGGCCAGTACACCATCATCGGTCTTCGAGCAAATGGAGCAGTGGAAATCCAAGGGAGCACACCAAACTCTGTTCCTTTCCTCGTCAATGGACATCGGGTAAAAGTCTATAGGGATAATTCGGAATTGCATGTAGTGGAGGAAGTGACACTACAAACATCCGTAATTATTGCCTAATTGTTCAAGCAAATGAGTATTCTCGATGAGTCCTAGGTCAGGAAGAAGAGGAATAAAATTTATCTGCACACTGACCTAGGGAATCTTGAGAGTACCCATATGCGAATGAAAATACTTTAATTGCTTTTAGAAAATTTAAAACCCAAACAAATTAAAAAATTTTAATCTTCCAAAAATATTTTCGAAACACCAGATTTCTTAGAGAAATTGAGTTGTTTGATATTGGTCCCTTGACTGAGGAGTCTGGCGTTTCAACTTTCTTGAAATTTCATAAGTATAAAATGCGGTCTAGGGGCGGTTACCCACAGGAAGGAAGTTTGGAGAAAGAATTTTTGGGGGGGAGAAAAAGATATTTTGAAATTCAAATAAAAAAAAATGGATGAGAAGACGTACGGTTGCTTATGTCATGCCTGCAACCGCACGACTTCCTTATAGAGAATGCGAACTGCCTATTTTCTCTCTCCTATTATTCTCAAAACAAACTCTCTACCTTCTCTCTACTCTCTCTCTTCCCCAATTTTGAAACCCTAACCGATTACTACCAAGTTTTCTTTTGATTTCAGATTACAATGATTGATCCAACCCATGCCACAGGAAGTTCACGGCCAGAGGCGTCAGCCATGGAATCGGAGACCGTTCAGAGCCCGTACGATGCAGTTCTTCTGGCGGAATTGACGCACAAATTGGGAAGCGTCAAAAAGGCAAAGGAGGTCTACGCCCTATTCTCGGCTAGCCAGATGACATCCGCACTACCGCCGACGATCCGCGAGGATTTGTCAGCACAAACCGCCGTTCCCCATAATGAAGAGCCTCAAGTTTCAACCAGAGCGCCGGACTCTGATTTTCAACGGTCAGAATCCGCTCCAAGCACAAGTCTAATGGAAGCGGAAAATGAAGAGGCAACGGGCGAACCTACGGCAGATGGTGGGCCGCATGACGGTTCTGAGATTATTGGAGGGGGAGCCCTGAACCTACGGAGGAGGAAACCCTAGAGGAGGCCCCCGATGAAACTGAAGTACAGGTGCCCGACGGAGGAGGACACCAGTTAATTATAGACCTGGTAGATGACCAGAAAAAAGAGGAACCGCCGGTGGATGAAAGAGCAGAGAGGCGGAGGACCAGGCGGAATTTACTGGACGAGGTGGATGACCTCGTCTATAGCAAGGAGGAGGAATTCCCAGCCCGAGGGGCAGCTGGTGGACAGGAGGAAACTCCTGGGTCAGGGGACGAGGAGGAAGAAGTCCGCTTGGCCAAGGAAAGAAAAAGTAAAGGAAAGCACGCAACCACGGTCAAACCCAAGAGATCGAGAGCCGCCTCTGTCTAGGAAGTCGAGGAACCAATTCCCCCACCTACTAAGGTCCCCTTCGCCAAGGAATCATCTGGTCCAAGCCCGGTAAGTGAGTCTGAGACAGAAGAAGAGGAGGAACAAGAGGAGGAGCTGAATTATGAGCGCACAGAAGTCTGGGTGACTAAGGAATTGCTGGAAGCAATGAGGAAGTTTGGTACTCAGAAGCGGGCCGCAACATACAAGGAGAGGAGCAGCGCAGGGAAGATGGCGAAGTCGGGGAAACAATACGATCCTAGGGAGCTGCAGGAGATCGATAGTGATGAGGAGTTCCGCGCCTCCATAAGAGCTATCGGGTTCGAATGGTTGCTGAGGCACAGCACGCATGAAGTACCGGTAGATCTAGCGCGGAAGTTTTTCTCAACCTTCCGGCTCAAGAACACCATCGACCTTGATGCGGACTCCATCACATTTAGGTTGTTCAATGAAGAACACGAGATGAGCATTCGAGATTGGTCCTTGAGGATGGGGTTGTTCTCCAAAGCTGAGGATGATGAAGGCATCTAGAACGATAGGATGGTGGGCGCCCCGAAGCACACACCAAGATTCAAGGTGCAGGAGGCTTGGGAATATGTGACCCACGCACACACGGGGGCTTTCAAGTCTAGCTACTCCAAGGCCTCCCACATTGACGACCGCATCCTCCGATTTGCCCAGACCTTCATTAGCTACAATCTGATGGGAACTGCTAACTCTGCCCTGACCACCACCGACCTATACTTCACTTGGTGTATGGCGAAGAGCTTCAAGGTACATTTGGGCTACTGGTTGGCCCAAGCTAGCCATCAAATGACGGGGAACCCTGCATGCCACATGTATACTTTCCACCTTCTCGGCGCTTACCTCCAGCGAAACGTGATAATGAAGATAGCTAAAGCCGCACCAGAGGTCCTGATGTGTGAGCCCCCAGAGACTTTCAGCGTTGAATATTTTTTCAACAAGGGGTTGTTGCATATGCAAGGGAAGGACGTCTTCTTCTATGATGTAGGAGATAAGGCGAAGGCGGAACCGGAAGGTGTGGATGTTGTGCCCAGTGAAGAGTACGAAGAATTGAGGAAAGAGATGGCTGAGATGCGAAAGGAGCTCGGTGGGGTGAAGACAGAAATGGCAGCTCTTAAAGGCCGTATATCTGACTTGGTGGCGAAGTCCTTTGCCCAGAATGATCAAATGGCAGAGGCTGTGAAGGTTATGATGAAGTTGGCTGATCGGTCAGGGGCTCTGTCCACCTCGACCCAGAAGAAATTGCCCCCTGGACCCAGCGGCACAGACTTACTGTCGGGTCAGGGGAGTTCATCACTCAAGAGGCCCCCATCAGCATCTAAGCCAGCGACCAAGCCCTTGTCCACCCCATCTGCGTCAAAGCCCCTGCTAGTAAAGAAGCCCGTATCAAAGCAACAAGAGAGGGAAGAAGAAGAGCCGGAGCTGCCGGTGAAAAAAAAAGTGAAGATGACCCGACCCGGAATCCCACCCCATTCTGGCTCCCGTGGGAGCCAGACCCAGAAGTGATTACACCCCATGACCAAGTAACTTTTATTTTCAATATTAGTCTTTATTTTGTTTTTCTTTAAATGTCTTTGTTAATATCTGTGTTTTTGTTGATGTTTGCGTATGCGTCTACCTTCTCCCACTTAGCCCAATGCTTGGTCTAAGTGTGAGAAGTTTGTGTTTTCTTTTTTAGTGTTGTCTTCTCCCACTTAGCCCGATGCTCAGTCTAAGTGTGAGAAGTCTGTGTTTATATTTTATGTTTCATTTGGATATATTGTTTGTTGTGTGTGGGATTGACTACCCTGTTTCCCCCCTTCACGACGATGGCTTGGGGACAAGCTTGAGTGAAGTGGGAGGGGGGGGTCAATGCTTGTATGTGTTTAGAATGTTAAGAGTCGTTAAGTCTAGGTTTTGTTTGTGTCGCATGAGCTAGTGAATACAATACGACATGTTCTCCCTAGTGAGAGCAATTGAAGAATGGATGTATTTCAACTTAGAAGCCTTTTCCTTTAATAAACCAGGGTCAGTCTGGATGAAGTAAGAACGATAGAAGATGCCTTAGCTGACTTAGTTGTGAAGCCCCACTATAAGAGCGAGTTATAAGCCTAAAACAATTTTGAAGCGAACATATGTAAAATGGGGCCGCCACTGAATGCTTAGGGAGAAGAGTCCTGAAGGAGAAAAAAAAATAGGGGAAAATTTGGTTATGAAGGTATAAGCTGGACGAAGTACAGGGTAAGGAGTTATAAGCTGGACAAAGTCCAGAGAAAAAATAAAAAATAAAAAAATAAAAAAATGGAGGAATAAGCTGGACGAAGTCTAGGGGAGATGGAGGAATAAGCTGGACGAAGTCCAGGAAAATATGTCAAAGGGCAGGAAGCAATAGTAACCTGACCTAGAAAAAAAAAGGGAATGAAATGTAGAAAGGCGAAAACTCTCATAACCCGACGCTTCAGTGGTATGGCAATAACTTACGAGAGATTCGGTCCTAACATCCCTGGGAGGAATAAGTGATCGAGTGAATCCAACAATTGAGGAAGTAATAGGCTATCTTGACGAACTGACAGATTGATTAGGTAGAAGAAGGGAAGGGGCCAATTTGGAGAAGTGCGGCCTGTTGGATTGACCTTAATCTTGTGGGGACGGTTGCCTAAAATTTGAAGCTAGTTCATGCATATGTGTTTATGTTTTTTTTTCTTTAAGTGTTTGTTATTTTGTGCGCCAGTCTGTGTTTAGGTCTAGGAGTCTGTGTGAAGTTAGAATCTAGAGAGTCGGTCAGGGGATAACCATGCATTGAAATTCGCCTTATTTCTTTTTCTTGTCTTTATACTTGAGGACAAGTATGGTTTAAGTGTGAGCAGTTTGATAAGGCTAATTTCATGCATTGGTTATATGATGAAAAATCACCATTTATGGGGTCTAACACATTGTTTAAGCCAGGTGTGTGAAGGAAATTCGCTAGGTCCAAAAAGAATTGAAGGAAGTGGACTAGCAAAGGAAGAAGGCGAAAAGTGAGCAGAATCCAGGAGGAAAATGGCTAGACGGAGGGAGTCCGAAGCTGTGGGCAAAGAAGATAATTCAGCACAAAAGTTTCCTCCAGACCCACCTCCACGTCTATATAAGAAGGAGCACACAACACACATGAGAGGACTTTTTTTTATCACTCTTAGCTTAGCTCACACACTCACACACACTTGGGGGAAATGGGGAATTCTAGGGTAGAGTAAGGGTTTCATCACCGGAGAAAGCTGTGTAACACCGTCCTGACGAAGGGCGAAGATACAATTTGTTGTTTTCATTTCCATTCTGTCTGGATACCGTCGAGCTTCGCTGTTCGAAGCTCGATTCGTTTGTTTTTGCTAATTTCGACTATCTATCTATGCATTTTATATTTTCTGTTATGATGGAGATGATTCTGAGTTTTGATGATGTTTTATTTTGAGTTTGATGTTATTTACCTTGTTGGATGCTTTTCGCACTTGATCTGGGGAGTTGGAGTTGGATTGTAGCCTGTTTACTGTTGATCGGAGTTGAATCGTTGAATTTGTAGTTGAATCTGACCGAAGTTTGTCTCGGGTGGCTTGGATACGGAGTGGATTAAGCGTCCAGTGTGGGAATCTGAAGCAGAGTGATTGATTGAGCGTGGATTTAACGTTTCCTGCTTTCGTTCTTTGAGTTGTTTTCGTCTAGTAGATAGAGGATTGCTGGTTTGCTTTTGGTCGGCGTTTTTCTGACGCCCGATTCAACATGCTCTGATTTGATCTAGTTTCATGCTCTGTTTTCTTCGTTTGATGTTGAAATTGGTTGAAGATATGCAGGTCGCTGTCTATTAAATCCTTAGTTTATTAATCGCAACTTTATGTTCGTACCTTTCTGTTTTGGGAAAATGGTCCCCACAGCATGCATCGAGTCTGTCGAGCTAGATTAGGTAGCGTTTTAGCTAGATCTAGGGAGTTTATTTGATAAAGTGAAGATATAATGCTGATCCATGTTGCGCGAATGTTTTTCTGTTCCTAGATCTAGAGGTAGTTAGATTTATTTTCCCCAGTCTAGTATAATTTCCTCAACCCAAATTTGCGTAGAAGCAGCCAAACCCCTTAGTCTATCCAAATCTCCTTGCATGTTGTCTTACGCCCCCATCTCTGTGGATTCGATCCCTGCTTCCCTACACTAATTCTTGGTTTCTTGGGTTGAGGGTTTTGAAATTGCAAAAAAAGTCGCGTGCCCGACGACCGAGAATCGGAGGCATCCTTGAGTTCCTAGACCTCGTGATCTAGTGGATTCTCTGGATCTGCGAAGATCGACCTAGCACAAAAGTGCACGCCGTACCGAAAAAGCAGACTTTCAAATGGCTTCTTTGAATCCTTCCCTTGTATTTCCAGGGTGCGAGGCTTCTCCAGCAGGCTTCAGGACCCCCGTAAGTGGGCAATGGTCCCTTCGTCTCCCCTTCCTTAGTAGGCTCCTTGTCCAGGAAAAATGGTTCCTCCATCTGGGGCAGAGTCCTTTTTAGTTCTTCTACCGTGACGGTGTCGCTCAGCCCCTTCAGCCCACTGGACTCCCCAATTGGTTTCTTGGGTCGACGGGAGTTTCCCTGAGCCTTCTCCCCATCATAAGCAGTTCCGGACCGCAATGTGATTTTACTCACGTTCGCTATCTCAGGTACATGGACTGTAGACGGGAGTTTCCCTGAGCCTTCCTTCAATTCACTCATTCGAGCTTGAAAGCTGGGCTAGTTGTCTGTTCAGCATATCCATGTTCGCCCTATGTTCCTTCTGGGCGCTCTGCATCCCCTGCACTACTTCATTATTTGAGTGCAATTGATTCCTGATACTTTGTTGCGAGGAGAGCATCTCTCCCATCATCTCTCCCATCATCTCTTCCATGGACTTCCTGAACTTGTTGGGGTAATAGGACTGATTGGAACCTTGGTGCTGGTAATACTTGGGTGGTGGGTTGTGCGGGTAGTTTTGGAAATTTTGTGGGTTTTGGTTCGGTGGGTATTGGTTATACTGGGCAGGAGGGTTGTATTGGTCTTGGTTGTGCTGGTTCTGATTCTGGTAGTGTTGGCTCTGGTTCTGATTTTGGTAGTGTTGGTTCTGGTTCTGGTTCTGGTTTTGGTAGTGCGGTGGACCTTGATTGTTTTGGTTCTGGTAGTTTTGGTGGTTTCTCTGGTGGGGTGGTACATAGATAGGGTTCGAGTTCTGGTTTTGAGGGTTTTGGTTCTGAGGTTGTTGGTTCCTTCCTGACCAGTTAGATTGGTGGTCAGGATTCGCTGGGCCACGGTTTGGATTTTGATTTTGGCGGGGGTTGTGTTGATTCTGACCTAACCCTTGGTTCTGATTCTGACTTCCATCTCCCCATCGAAAAGCTGGGTTGTCCCTCCATGGTGCGTCCCGCTGCTTTCCCGGAATCCAATTCCCATTTGCGTTGAAATATCCTACAGCGTTGGCTTGTTCCACATCCGGCATGTCATTCTGCTGGTCATAGGGCAGCTCTGGAGCTTTGTTGTTCCCAGTTGGAGAGGGTGGAGGTGTGTTCTGCTTAATTGCACTCAGTAGCTCCTTCTTCATTTCTTCCAGTTTCAAATCCATCTTCTCCTCCTGGTCAGTAGACGAAGCACTTGCTACTCTCTCCCTACTGTAGCCGTCCCTCACGTGGTCGTACGTCTTCTTTGCGTTCAACAGTTTACGCAGGACCTTCTTTGCTTCACTAACCCTCTGTTGTGTGAAATTTCCTCCGGATGATGAATTTGCCAGATCCTTCGTCTCCTTGTTAATCCTTTCATAGAAAGTGTGGTGGACCTCTATTTCCTTCATGTGATGGTTTGGACATGACTCCAAAAGACTCATGTATTTCTCCCAGTATTCGCTCAGGGTCTCATCGTATTCTTGCTTCACACATGATATCTTCCTCTTCAGTGCGCTTGTCTTTGACGAGGGAAAAAATTCAGCCAAGAATGCTGATATTGAAATCAGCCCATGTGTTGATGGAGTCGGCTGGTAGGCGCATGAACCAGGTGTTGGCCTCTCCCTTTAGGACAAATGGTAAGGCCTTCAATCTGTAGTCATCCTCACTTGCTCCTGCTGGCCTCCTCTGCGCTTTACAGATCCTGCAGAATTCATTAAGGAACTCGTAGGGCCCCTCGTAACTCTTCCCGCAGTATGTTGGCAGAATTGCAATGACATGGGGTTTAACATCACAGGCTGTTTGACCTGGGGTGACCACTATGGCTTGTGGTGGATCCCCATCGGCGTGCGCATTCAGCGTTGCGAGCTCTGGGTCGTCCTCAATTTGTTCATCCATTCTATGCAGTATCCTTGGTGGTTGGGGTGGAACCTCTAGTGATAAGTATTCCACGTCCTCCTTTTCTTCGTCGCTGCTCGTGCCTAGGTCAGATAGTGCTGTTGAAAGGCCTAAAGCGCGTGGTCACGAGTACCGTTCCTCGTGGAAGTATCTTCGGTCTCCACTGTCCAAGAGCCGAGCTACTTCTCATAAACTGAAACAAAAAAGAAGAAAAAAGAAAAATTATAAACAATATACACACACCAAAATATCACACACAATAGCAAATAGAAACGCCATCCATCCCCGGCAACGGCGCCATTTTGATGTGTCTTTTTATATGGGTTATCGGTCTCGTGGTACGCGTGTTAAGTGCAACTAGAGTACATCCAACTGATCAGGATGGAAATCCCAACCCAACTGAGTCATTGCCACGACGACCGGAACCTGACATCAAATTAATTCCTCAACCCACTTCTACTGGCTAGTATAGTGGAGGTAAGGGTCGAATCCCACAGAGATGGACACGTTCAGATAATTGTGGTGATAATCCGGGAGGTTTTGGTTAGCTACCACGCTTTTGGGTTGAGTTCTACCTAGGCGGAATTTAAAAGTGGCACTCTACTGACTAGTGGATGTGAAAAGGACTAAGGGGTAGTAGTGTACGTGAAAATCGGGAATAAGACATCTCAGAGCCATGTGAAAAGTAGATGGTTACTAAATAAAAAAATATGGGACAGCAGGTATATCAGGTGGCTGGGGGAACAACTCTGACAGGTCTGGAGGGTACAAACTAAAAGTAAAGGACAAAAGCAAAAAGCAACTAAAAAGCAAAAGTGGTCCAAGTAAAAGTTGATTTTGATGTTTTCTTCTTCCTTAAGAATCCACAGAAGTCATATGAACACAAACACCATGGATAAACTCAGATTCATAAATTTAAAGTTAAGATTCATTAATTAAAATGCCCGAATTAAGAAAAACAACTGAGACTGCAAACGACTCCTACTGACTGATATGCAAGGTGGTATAATGACGCGAAATAGAGAACTCATGCACGAACTCAAACTGAAACGTAACTACGAATCTCGACCAACAACTTCAGATCTAGCCTACTCAATTGAAAACACATGCAAACACTTAGAGATTGAAGGCGATAACTAAATCTAACTTTCCTATGCAAAACGAAGCAAACTCAAACCAAAGAGACATGTGAAAAAGAAATTTCATAACTTCGAAAGTTTGGATCTTAACGAAATGCTTCAAAAGGCAAAAAGATATAAGTTTGCAACAGATCCAACTAAGAACACAAGTACGATTAAACTAAGAAAGTGAGAAATGATTGTTTAGCCACTCCGGGCGATGAAACTGCTATACTACTACGACGAACTGGCTGGAACGGTGGAATGATGACTTCGACGGCAACTTCTGGACGTCAAGTGACCATAGCTATGGCGAGGAACGAGAAAAACTGGACAATGCTTGAAGGTCCGATCACCAGAGAGAGAATTCTATTAAGTGTTGTGTTTAGAACTTGAATGCCGATCCCTTCTCTCTCTCCAAGTGGCTTCTTTTATAGGGAGGCTTGCCCTAGCTTTTAGGGTGGACTTCCTTCGCAAATTGACTTTCCTGCCCTTGTTTATGATCAACCCAGCTATCCTTTTTCTCCATCTCGAGCCTTTTCTTCCTGGCATGCATCCTGGTCAGTATTGCACCATTCTAGCGCTCTTTTCACCTGCATCGTCCGAACCGTCTCCTACTGACTTGGATCCCCTTATCCTACCCACTTTAAGCAATTATTTTGCGGATAATACATGCAAATCTCGACATATTCACCAGTAACCAAGGCTTAGAATACGACTTATCAATTCTCCTTCTTATATAGGCGTGAAAGTGGGTCCAGCAGAGGCTTTTTGTGTTGAATTTTCTTCTTTGCCCTCAGCTTCGAACTCCCTTCGTCTAGCCATTTTCTTTCTCGATTCTGCTCACTTTTCGCCTTCTTCCTTCGCTAGTCCACTTCGTTCAATTCTTCCTGGACCTGGCGAATTTCCTTCACACACATGGTGACTTTTCATCTTATAACCGATGCATGAAATTAGCCTTATCAAACTGCTCACACTTAAACCATACTTGTCCTCAAGTATAAAGACAAGAAAAAGAAATAAGGCGAATTTCAATGCATGGTTATCCCCTGACCGACTCTCTAGACTCTAACTTAAGACAGACTCGTAGACCTAGACACAAACTGACACACAAAATGACAAAACACGTACAGAAAAACACATAAACACATATGCATGAACTAGCTTCAACTTTTAGGCAACCGTCCCCACAAGATTAAGGTCAATCCAACAGGCTGCACTTCTCCAAATTATCCCCTTCCCTTCTTCCACCTAATCAATCTGTCGGTTCGTCAAGATAGCCTATTACTTTCCCAATTGTTGGATTCACTCGATCACTCATTCCTCACAGGGATGTTAGGACCGAATCTCTCGTAAGTTATTGCCATACCACTGAAGCGTCGGGTTATGAGAGTTTTCTCCTTTCTACACTTCGTTTCCTCTTTTGTTCCTGGATCAGGTTACTATTGCTCCATGCCCTTAGACATATTTTCCCATGGACTTCGTCCAGCTTATACCTCCTCTTTTCCTGGACTTCGTCCAGCTTATACCTCCATTTTTTTATTATATATATATATATATATATATATATATATATATATTTTCTTATGGATTTCGTCCAGCTTATACCTTCATAACCCAATTTCCCCCTATTTTTTCTCCTTCAGGACTCTTCTCCCTAAGCATTCAGTGGTGGCCTCATTTCACATGTGTTAGCTCAAAAATGTGTTAGTATAACTCGCTCTTATAGTGGGGCTTCACAACTAGGTCAGCTAAGGCATCTTCTATCGTTCTTACTTCATCCAGACTGACCTCGGTTTATTAGAAGGAAAAGGCTTCAAAGTTGAAATATATCTTGTCTTCAATTGCTCTCACTAAGGAGATCATGCCGTATTATATTCACCAGCTCATGCGATACAAACAAAACCTAGACTTAACGACTCTTAACATTCTAAACACATACAAGCACTGACTCCCCTCCCCCTCCCACTTCACTCAAGCTTGTCCTCAAGCCATCGTCGTGAAGGGGGGAAACAGGGCAGTCAATCCAACATACAATAAACAATATATCCAAATAAACTTCTCACACTTAGACCGAGCATCGGGCTAAGTGGGAGAAGACATTAAAACAGAAGACCAAAAAAAATCAAGCCTAGGAAACACAAACTTCTCACACTTTGACCAAGCATTGGGCTAAGTGGGAGAAGGTAGACACATATAGCAATTTTCAACAGAAACACAGACAATATCAAAGACATATTAAAAAAAACAAAAATTAAACTAATACTGAAAATAAAAGTTACTTGGTCATGGGGGGTAATTCATTTCTGGGTCTGGCCCCCTCGAGAGCCAGACTGGGGTGGGATTCCGGGTCGGGTCATCTTCACCTTCTTTTTCGCCGGCAGCTTGGACACTGGTTTCTTCATCATTAGGGACTTCGACGTATATGGGGTTAACACCGGCTTGGATGCGGATGGGGTGACCACTGGCTTGAGCGGTGGTGGGGGTCGCTGGATGGAAGAACTGCCCTAGCCAGGCTGTTTGACCTCACGGCTGGGTCCACGAAGCACCTTCTGCTGGATCAGGGAGAGTGTCTTCTCCAACCACTTTGACATTTGCATCATCAGCTCCACGGCCTCTGCTATCCGCTCTTTCTGCTTGGAGGACTTCACCGCCAAGTCTGCAATGTTCCTCCACAGTGCCTTTATCTCTTCTCGGGCCCCGCTTAACTCTATCCGCATTCCATCGAGTTCCTTCGTCATCTCCTTCCTCATCGTTTGCATCTCCTTCTTCAATTCCCCAACCTCCTCACTGGGCACAGCCTCCACAGCCTCTGATTCTGTCTTCACCTTATCTCCCACCTCGTAGAAGAAGGTTTCGTTGCCGTGTGCCTGGAGCAGCCCTTTGTTGAAGAAATATTCAACGCTGAAGGTCTCTGGGGGCTCACACATCATGACTATAGCAGCGGTCTTGGCTGTCTTCATTATTATGTTCCGTTGGAGATAAGCGCCGAGGAGATGGCATGTGTACATATGTCGCGTGGGATTGCTTGTCATATTATGGCAGGCCTGGGCCAACCAGTAGCCAAGATGTACCTTCACACCTTTCGCCATACACCAGGTGAAGTACAGATCAGTGGTTGTCAGAGCTGAGTTCGCCGTTCCCATCAGATTGTAGCTAATGAATGTCTGGGCAATTTGGAGGATGCGGTCTTCAATGTGGGAGGCCTTAGAGTAGCTGGATTTGAAAGCCCCCACATTAGGGTGGGTGACCAGCTCCCATGCTGCCTGCACCTTAAACCCTGGTGTGTTCTTTGGTGCCCCGACGATTCTCTCATTCCAGATGCCCTCTTCGTCATCAGCCCTGGAAAATAACCCCATTCTCAGGGACCACTCCCTGATGCTCATCTCATATTCTTCATTGAAAATTCAGAATGTGATGGAGTCCGCGTCGAGGTCAGAAGTGTTCTTGAGTCGGAACGTTGAGAAAAATTCTCGAGCTAAGTCTACCGGCACCTCTGCCGTGCTGTGCTTCAACAACCACTCAAATCCGATCACGTAGATACACGCGCGGAACTCCTCATCGCTGTCAATTATCTTGAGCTCCTCGGAGCTGTACTGCTTGCCCGATTTTTCCATCTTCCCTGCGCTGCATGTCTCCTTGTATATTGCGGCCCTTTTCTGATCATCAAAACGCTTCATTGACTCCAGCAATTCCCTAGTTAGCCAAATCTCCAGGCGCTCATAGTTTAACTCCTTGTATATTGTGTGTTGCATGCTCCTTCTTATATAGGCGTGAAAGTGGGTCCAGCAGAGGCGTTTTGTGTTGAATTGTCTTCTTTTCCCTCAGCTTCGTACTCCCTTCGTCTAGCCATTTTCTTTCTTGATTCTGCTCACTTTTCGCCTTCTTCCTTCACTAGTCCACTTCCTTCAATTCTTCCTGGCCCTGGCGAATTTCCTTCACACACCTGGCTTAAACAATGTGTTAGAACCAGTAAATGGTGACTTTTCATCTTATAACCGATGCATGAAATTAGCCTTATCAGAGATATAAGGCGGAAAATAAAAATAAAGGTATAAGGTGGCATGGCCACATTGGGGATGAGGAAGTAAGGAGAAAAATGAGTAGAAAAGTAGGGATAAGGGTGGCGAAGCCACAAGAGGCACAACTGACTAGTTGGCTGCATTAAAAACCCTAGAAGCTATTTGTGAGATCTAAGTTCTAAGCAGCAGTGGCCTGGTGAAATAATAAATGAAAAATCGACCCCAACAATTCCTGGGTCAAGTAGACAGGAATGAATGATCAAGAGAGTTTAGCAGTTGGTAAGAATAGAGGCCATCTTAACGAACGGACAAATCTGACTAGATAGAAGAAGGGAGGGGGGGAATCTGAGACTGTAGATGATCGGATTGATCTTAAGTTTGTGGGGACAACTGCTAGAAATGAACCAGTTATGCATCTATGTGTTAAATGATTTTTCTTTGTATTCTTTCTTTCGTGTGTCTGTGTTTTGTTCTGTTGTCAGAGTCTGTTGGTGCCTAAGTCTAGGAGTATTTTATTTTTCTTTTAGTGTCAGTAAAAAAGGGGAACCATGCATTGAAACTTGCCTTATTTCTTCTTTCTTGTCTTTTATACTTGAGGACAAGTACGGTTTAAGTGTGAGTAGTTTGATAAGGCTCGTTTCATGCATTGGTTTTGGGTCAAAATTCTGCGATTTTAGCAAGCTAACACATGTTTTTAAGTTCAGGTGCGTAGATAATCTGCCAGGTCAAGGAAATTGATGACAAATCTACTAGGCAGAGGAATCATGCAGAAATGGCGAAGGAGCAGAATCATTTTAAAGAGAATTCTAGGGAGGGCAAAATGGAAAAATCATAAAGAAGAATGCCCTAGAAACTCGAGCCTCAACTATAAATAGAAGAGGAAGCATCATAAAAGATATCTCTCTTCTTATCTTGCTGCACATTTTAGCTTACGCACTTGGGTAATCATGGTTTCATTCTGGGTAACTTGGGTGGTTCAGTAGGTGATAGTCAGTGGTGTAACACCGTCCTCACTGAGGGAGAAGAAACAATTATCTTTTAATTTTTGTTGTTTTACTCTAGTTCGCCGTAGACTCCTCCATTGGGAGCTCGGTTTTGTTATCGTGTTTACATTTCTGAACTGGATCTATGCAATATCCGTTCTGTTCAGTTTTGTGAAGCAATTTGTATTTTACTTCGCCTGGATGCTTTTTGCAACTGTTATATGAGTTTATTGCTGGAAATCGTGTTGATCGTAGTTGTGGGTGTTGGGATCGGTTAAGTCGGAGTTTGTGGAGGAAGATCTGACTCTGTTTGAGTTTTGATCGGTTGAATTTTGTCGTAGGGGTTGTGATGATGTTGAGAATCGGAATGGTGATGTGGAGATTTGCATGATTATGGATGTTTTTTGGGTTTTCTCTGTTTTGCTTGACTGGGTAGTGTTAGATTAAGAGAGTTTCCGTTTGATTGCAACTGTTGACGTCCGATTTAGCATGCTCTATCTCAGATCTGTTTTTCACTTTGTTTCTAGTCATGTTTGAGTTTATTTCCATGAAAAAGATGAAGGTTGTTAGTTAGTTAGAGTTAAATTTAGTGGAAGGTTCATTTCTACAATTTCTTTCTGCCGTACTTGCTAATTTTTGAAAATGGTCCCCACTACTTATTTGATTTCTGTCTAGCTGTTTAAGGAAATTGTTTCCCTGGTCAAGCAAATCTGTCACTAACTTTCAGTGTTATTTAATTCCTGTGCACATGCATGCATCCGCAAGTTTCCTTTCTTAGGTCTGGTAGGTAACATAAATTAGTTTGTTTTCTTAAGCCAAGTAGTTTAGACTCTCAATTCACATGTTGCGTGGCAGCAAGCCAAACTTTTACCAGAACATCTCAAATGCATTTCAGTAGCACATTTGTCCTCGTGGGATCGATCCTCTACTTTCCTGTAATAATCAATAGTGTAACGATTTTGAGGTTTTGAAGTGAACAAAATCGTATCCAGCGACCGAATTCTGATAGATTCATGATCTCCTAGACCTTGTGATCTAGTGAACCCTCTGGACCTGTTAAACATCGAGTAAATAATAGTGAAGCACGCATCTAGGAAAAATCATTAGCCAGATCACTTTCACAAGAGTATAACACACGCGACATACATAACATTCCACGCATACACGTGCACAAACCGCGTCACTTCAATCATCACAAGCTTTATTGGAGTTTACCAATCTCCCTATTATCTTATTGGCTTCACTGACGCGAATCTTGGAAAAATCTCCTCCACTTGTTGTATTTACCTAGTCTTTACTCTCAGGAGTCATTCCTTCATAGAAATTGAAGTATATTTCACCCTATGTCATTTGGTTGTTTGGGCAAGCATCTAACGTTCCCCGAAATCTATTCCAATATTGGCCTAAAGTTTCATCATATTCTTGCTTCGCCCCTTGAATCTCCTTCTTGAGAGCATTTGTCTAGATTGTTGGAAAGTAATGATCCAAAAATGCTGATTTGAAATTAGACCAAGTCTTGATGGAGTTGGGTGCAAGCCTCATCAACTAAGTACTTGCGTCCCCAGTGCAAAAGGCAAGGCACGTAGCCTATAATTCCCATCGGTTGATCCAGCTGGCTTGTTTTGTATCCAGCAGAGTTTGCAGAACTCATGCAGAAACTCATAGGGACACTCCATCTTTCTCCCATAGAAGTTAGGCATCACACCTAGCAATTTCGTCTTGATATTATTCGCCAATTGACCAGGGGTCACCACTATGGTTTAGGTTGGTTTGCCTTCTAAGTAGGCATTCAACGATCCTATTTCAGGATCATCTTCAATTGCGGCTGCCATATCGTCCGCTTCTTCCTCTTTTGGTTTTGTAGCCTATTTTTCCTCACGTTTAATTAGTGAGAACAACTCTTCTTCATGCCCCGAACTTAAATCAGCTGAGGTTGATGTCGAGAACCCAGATCTGGTGGTGACAGGGTTTATCACCTCGTGGATCCGGCAGTGAGACTCGGTATTCCTCTGAACAAACAGATTTTTCTACTGTTCATGTACTGAAAAAGAAAAATATAATTGGATTAAAAACTATATACACCAACATATCTCAATATATGTAAAGATAACGCTATCCATCCCCGGCAACGGCGCCATTTGAAAGGTACAAGTTTGTAGTTTATATGTGTTATGCAGCCACGTAGACTATCTAGGACAATTCACATCCGTGCATGTCCATGGGGACTATGTGAATTGATCAAGCAGACTAGCTCGATTTATCTACTCTTTCCACTCTATTATCTACTTTGCATCTACTTGACCAGTTTTTGACATCTACTTAGTTCAGCAGCAAAATCCTTCAGACTTAGCTTCTCAATTCGTGCATTATCTCCCCAAATGTATGTGAAATTACCCCTAAACCAATGTATGAAATGAACCTTATCACTTACATTAGAACATAGTAATGAATTTAACGACAACCGTGTATATTTCTAGTTTCGATCACTTATTTTGGAACATTCTTCTACAATCAACACTATTTCTATGCTCTCATTATAGTGCTACATGATTTCTGATATCATTTTGGTTCTTCAGCTTCATGATTTCTTCTCAAAATATAACATCTACAAGAATGAAACATTATAATTTTTGAAGTCAAAAAATTAATGATGCTACTTATTTTTCTTATTGTCTCCTACTTACTCTCTAGCATTGTTATTGTTGGCTTTATGTTATAGTCTACATTTTTGGTTGAAACTAGTTGACCAACAACAGTGCGTTGTGTCTGGCAAAACACAAGGTATATCATGAGAGAAGCAAGCGTATCGATGTTCGGTTACACTTCATCAGAGAAGGAATAGAGAAAGGGGAAGTGAAGGTGTTCAAGATTCACACGGATGACAATCCAGTGGATATATTGACTAAGCCACTACCAAAGGAGAAGCTCAATTTGTGCAAGGCTTTGGTAAGTGTTTGTAGACTTACATCTCAGTAAGGTTTGATCAATCAAGGTGGAGACTGTTGGATGATTGATCAATGTCAGTTGTAACCAAATGTAACGAGCTCAAGTGTTGATGTGGGGGTTCGATGCATAGACTCCTAAGAGCTACAGGAGCCGTCGGACGGAGATTAGTTAGGAGTTTTAATCATAGCCGTTCGATTAACTTCGGCTGTTAGTTTGGTTGTTGAGCTGGTTTTGTGATATAGTTTTGAGTGGTCTTACAGAGATCTCATTCTTCATTCTATCCTTAGTAATGTCAATTTGCTCTCTTCAATAAAAGTTTACTTTCCGTCGATCTCGCCTTGTTTCCGATTCTCAAATTCCGATCAATAGTGTTCACAGAAATTATCATAATTTCAAGAAAAGATACAATCACCTTCAACCCCTCCGGTGTGGTACTTTTCCTCTTAAGCTTATGCACAGAATTCACACGTATCAAAAACTAAAAATACAAACAAAGCCTTCATAATATATGCTATAGCAGCACTCCTCCCCTTATTATAAACAAAGCTTATGCACAGAATTCACACAATACGCTGTTGCAAGTTAGGAGTTTAAAATTTTAAAGATCAAAACTTAGTGAAAGAGCATAAAAATACTTAAACTGATCCACCTACATATATGCACACTCAAAGAAAGAGAAGATTAAGACACAAGAAATCCACAATCACAAAGAGAGAACAAAACATACTAAAAAGGTTTAACAGGATAAGAAATTAAATACTGGCCCCACGGCAGATGGCTGGCAACATTGGGATATCTTTTAGGCAGGTGGCCCTGGTTCATCAAGCTTTGCTGCCATTATTTGCTTCTTTATCTCTATATGAGCAAACATCAAGTTAAAATACCCATTCTTTACTAGCAAATGCAAAGCACACCAATGCAGATGAAAAAATAATTTGTGAAACGTCCAAAAATAAGCAAATATGATGAAAAGACTGCATCTTTTTGAAACTGCTGAGACTACCGGTTGTGACTTTCAAATCGTACCAGGTGTATATATTGGGAAAACTTGTACATGAAAGTACCAGTTGACGTATATGAAACTGTAGGTTGTGACATTCAAATTGCATCACAAGGTGTAAATGTTTGGAATTATATCCAATTTTGGGACGCCAAAAGTTTTAATTCATCATGGGTAGAGACACTATTACTGGGATATAATAACCTCTATACGAAATGCTGATATGGATAGAAAAAGAGTTGTTCGCATAGCATCTACTAATATTACCGAAAATATTATTAAAAT
Organism: Salvia splendens; assembly: GCF_004379255.2. NCBI lineage: Eukaryota > Viridiplantae > Streptophyta > Magnoliopsida > Lamiales > Lamiaceae > Salvia > Salvia splendens. The sequence continues at coordinate 33,147,320 of NC_056040.1, forward strand.
ACTTTTTTGAAAAGGTTTTATCGAAAACGTCAGAAAACATCGAGAAAAAATTAAAAAAAAAATTGTTTTAACCCTGCGTGAGTTATGTCATATGTGCATATAAATGCACAATATTCATGTATTGACAAACTGCTAGATAAATGCACAGTGAATATTTGTAAATGAAACACATGATTGAGATTTTTCAATTGCAAATTTTTTCTAAACGTTGTATAAGTTATTTACAGTTAATGCACGACATTTATATATGAAATTGCTGGATGGAATTTCATGAGACTTGAATTACATGTATGATTATTAAACTGGTGAAAGAATATTAAAATTGAATCTACAATTCATATACTCCCTCCGTCCAAGATAATTCGTCCCAATTTTCCATTTCGGTCCGTCCCACATAATTTGTCCCACTTCACTTTTACCATTTTTGGTAGTGGACCCCATATTCCACTAACTCATTCCTACTCACATTTTATTATAAAACTAATATATAAAGGTAGGACCCACATTCCACTAACTTTTTCAACCCACTTTTCATTACAATTCTTAAAACTTGTGCCCGGTCAAAGTGACCCGAATTATCCGGGACGGAGGGAGTAATTAACAACAAAATATACAATGGCATTAATGTAAATATCTAGAAAACTCCTCCTTTATATATGTATAAATAATATATAAAAGTAGGGTCCACATGTCACCAACTTTTTTAATTCACTTTCCTTTACATTTCTTAAAACATGTGCCGAGTCAAAGTCAGACACACATTGTGGGACGAAGGGAGTATTAAACATGAAGCTTTTTAAGAATAATTACGTGATTTTCAATCGACTTATACTGAAAGATATTTTTCACTAAAAATTTATAACCATAAACTAAGTGTCACGACCACATCTTCCTAGTCAAAGAAAGCGCAGCTATTTCGCGACTAAAAATACTAAACTGTCTCAACATATCGTAAAAGTTACTTAATTTCAGGAAATATTGTCTAGATGTCATAAGAATAACAGAATACTAAATCAGAGTGAAATATGGGACATTTGTCTTTACTAAAACAAATCTAAGTCTATGCAGCGGAAGAGTTCCAAGACAGTTGTACTATGTATGGAGACATACTACACCAGCTACCCTTCTATCTATTTAATCTTCTGTCCCAACACCTCCTCTGCCTCGATCGATCAATCTGCACATTAAGGAAAACAATATGCAGGGCTGAGTATTTTATATACTCAGTGGCTTATGCCGAAAGCTGTTTCTTTTAGTCGTCAGCCAAACTGAGTGAACGCGGGGTTTTTCTGAAAATAAGTCCCGGTCACTAAAATCTGTTATTTCTTTCTGAAATAGACTGCAGTCTTTTAACTTTCTGATGATATACCATATCAAGCTGTGTGAATCGGGAATGTGGCCACATTCCACGATCACTGGGTCGGCTAACCTGGCGCTAGCTCACGACCCCTAGACCGGCCAACCTTGCGCTAGCTCACGGTCCGTAAGTGTACACTAGTCCGAGTAGGATTTACTGACCTACTGGGACCCGAATTCGATTTAACATGAATGGCAATCACAAAATGAAATATGGCATGACAACTCATTCAAATATTCACACTTATTCTCATAGAGTTCTGTAAAGAAAAAGGAAAGAAGCCCACACCTCAATTGCTTAACTCTTGCAAAATAGGTGCTTCCCTGTTCTGAGATTATACGTCGAGCGACGACGTTCCTTTGCAAAAATTAATATACTTGAATCAGGCTTAAATAATTTACTGATCTTGCATGAATGCATGCCTAAGTGTGCTCCTTTATTATTTTATTTCCTTTCTTCTAAAATTAGAAAAATCTTAATTCTTACTTAAATCAACGATTTAATTTATTCTGAAACTGGCCGATCGGTTCGGGTCGTAATAAATTCCCGGGTTATTTTCCTTAAGTATTTGAAATACTTACTTGGCTAATAAAGTTCCCATCTGAGTATTTAGTGAATACTGTTTCAACACGGCTTAATAAATTTCTTCTCTTCCGTGGCTTAGGGAAATTTCTCTTCTATTTTCCTGAATTTATTTAGGGCGATGGCCCATCAAATTAATTAAAAGAAACTGGCCCAATCGAAGTAAAATTAATGGCCCGAAGGGAATTATAATTCAGCCTCAAAATTAATTTAATGTGATGGCCCAAGTTAAATTTTAAGGGAGTGAAGATGGCCCAATTTGATTTTAAATCATGGTCCAAATAAATCAAAGAGTCCAATTAAAAGAACCCTCCCTTCACCACGTCGCCTACTTTCTCTCCCTTTTCCATTTCATTTCCTCCCCAAATTTTGAGGATCGGTAACCCTAGCTCGAGACGGACACAGCGGCGCCTCGCTCGTCGGCTACCACCGTCGCCTCCGTGTTTCGTCGTAGTCGGTCTCGCCGTCTTTGCGGAAAGGGAGGGATCATCGCCTCCTTTCCTCTCCTTCCCCAATTCAAACTCATTCCTTATTCTCAAATCCCTAAAACAAGAACCCTAGCTTTCCTTCTCTCCCGTCGAAGGCTGAGGAAACAGCCTCCTCGGCGGCGTCCCCTCCCGGCAAATGTTTCCGCCGTCGCCATCTCCCATTTCATCCCTCATCGCGGCCTTCGGTCGTCGCCGTCGATTCGTGCTGCTGGCTTCGAGACGGCACGGCACCGCTGCTACCGTCACCGTTCGCCACTGCTCCCAGCGATTCAGCGCCGCCGCGATCGTCTCCGAGGCAGCTTCTCGGCCCTCCGGCGCTCGCACCGCAGCTGCTGGAGTCAGCGGAGGCCGTCGCTGCTTTGCGAGGCTGCTTCTGTTGCTGCTGTTCGGGCGAGACTCAAGGTGCGCCGCCGCTTCACCACGCCCCTGCCCTCACGGCTCTTCCTCGGAGTCAGCAACGAGCCGCTCCTTCTTGGCGTTTCTCCTACACAAGCTAAGTCCTTTTCCTGACTCTATTTAGTGTGTCGGTACTTAGGATAGTAATTGGTGGTTTAAAGTTGTGATCTGGAGAAGAACATGTTCTTATTGCTTCAGTCATTGGATTTCATCGATGGTGGGTATTTGTGCTACACGAAATCCTACCGAGGCTATTTCTATGTTCTCTACGTTCTTGTTCTATCTACTTGATTCAAATGATGCAAAAGAGGGTGTTGAGGGGATTACCTCTTGTGAATTTGTTGGTCTGAAGTTGTCGGCCTCCGGCTATGCTTAAAATCGAGCTCTCTGCTCCTTACTCTTGCTATCCAAATGAAAGTAGGGTGTTGTGGTGTGGTTTACTGTAAATGACTCGAGGTATATGTAATATGCATTGGAGTTTGTTGGGATTTCTCAGTGATTTGGGACAGAGGCAATCTGCCACTTCTGATTTCTTTGCTGAAAATGCTGACTCCTTGTGAGAGTACATGAGAGTGTACTCGTGAAACATTAATTTGGGATGCTGTATACTTTGTTTCTTCCCACAGAACTCACTCTTCTTCTGGCTAGTGCAGTTACTTTAACTACATGTCCTTGCCCCCTTAACTGACTGTCCTTGATGTTGATTCTTGCAGGTGAGCCACAAGGCTAGGCAGAGGCTGGTATCCGGGGTCCGTTGCAGTTGAAACGGGTCTGACTTCGTGTCCTCCAGCTGCTTTCGGTTCAAGCTAGGATGCAGGGTTGTTAGCTGTGAATCTGCAGAGGTGCAGCGGCTGTCTCGTTTCTTTCCTCTGGGCTCGGAGCAGCCTTCGGTTTCGGTGATGGAGGTCGAGGAAAGTTTCACAAGGAACGTTCGTTCCTAATAGTTCATTTTAAGCTCTCTTGTTTATCCGGAAACATGTATTATATATACTAGTTGTCGGGTCTCGATTCAATTATTAGTTTGACATTAATGACATTGTAATTTCATTAGCTTAATTTTATTTCTTATATTGTACTAAGGCCATCCACAACGCTGTTCCTATACCGTTCCTAAACCGTTCCTTAAACCACTATTTGAGGGCCCCACTGTACTTTTTTACTCCATTCCTTAACTAAGGAACGGAACCTGCAACCCTCGTTCCTTAACCGTTCCTTAACCGTTCCTTAAATTACTATTCATTCTATTTCAATTTTTATTTTTATTTCCAACTAAATTAAATTAAATAAACACACTACAAACATACTTTATTAAAAAACAAACATACTTTATTAAAAAACACACAATATTAAAAAAAATTACAACTTAAACTTAAAAAAATTAAAAAAAACACACAATTCAAATCCTAAAAAAATAAAAAACACACAATAAAAAACACACAATTAAACGTGGGAAAATAAAAAAACTACTCCGCCGGCGAATCATCCTCCGGAGGCGGTCGAGGTTTAGGGGGAGGGGGGAAGACCAAGTAGTCCTGCCATATGCACAATTCCGTTCCACCAGGCCGTGAATTGGGCGTACGAGAAGCGGGAAGTGTCCGCCATTGTGGCGGTTATGTACGCCACCATAAGTGTGTTCGAGCCTCCTTGTGAGCCCGATCCCGAGGCCGACTGGCTTGATTCTCCTCGGCCCTTCCTCGCTCTAGCCGCTTTCGCCGCCTTCGTCCCTTGCGGACGACGGCGCCCACGGCTAGATCCCTCGTACTCGGCGGCCGTAACCCCAACCTCCTGCGTGCCACGATCACTGGGCGCATCGGTGTCACCAGACGAGTACTGGCCGCTCGTCGTGTGCTTCGTCCGCTTTGAGGTTGATCCCGAGCTGGAGCGGACACCACCGGCCCACCTTTCCTCGTCCTTGACGAGCTGCCAAATATCAACATATTTGAACTGTACACCGGTGTCCTGGTGGAAGGCGCGCATAGCCGCCCTCAGTATGTCGGCGCCCGAAGCTCCGCTTTGGTAGTGCGCCGCTTCGGAGGAGTAGATCCCGCAGAATTTTTTGACCTGTAAATCGACTCGGCCAAAGTGAGCACGAAGCATTGTATATTTGCGCTTCCGGGCCCCTTTCGGCTTAGTCTCGTGGTAGACATCACGGACCTTTTCCCAGAAGCACTTGGCGGCTTGTTGGTTGCCGACGATGGGATCATATGAGACGGTGAGCCAGGCGGTGTACACCGCCTTTGTTTCTTCGTTGGTGTAGGGATGCCGGCCCAGATCCTCCGGCTCCTCCTCCTCATCCTCCTCGGGTGCCTCAGACGCAGCCCTGTAGCTTCCACCGCCTCGGCCTCCTCCCTGAGTGGGTTCAACGGGGATATCCTCCCGAATCTGGGACAAACCCTGGGAAAGCCGCGAGCCGGAGCCTCGAGCGTAGGCATCCACATCGAAAGTGGGTGGTTGGTACCCACCCGGCGTCGCCGACCCCTGCGTGCCCGGCGTCGATGACCCAGAACCACCAAGTGTGTTGTACATGGTCTCCCAATCGCCGAACGCGTTGAGATCCCACCCTCCGGCGCCGCCACCACCGTAATTGCCGTCGCCGGACATTTTTTGAAGAGATAGAATATGAAAATTGGAGAGAAATTGATGTTGATGTAGGAAGAATAGATGTGTAGTTGTGTATAAAATGAATGAATTAGGTGTATTTATAGAATAAGAAAATAAAAATAAAAATTAAAAAAATTAAGAAAAAGTTAAAAAAAACGGTAATGTTACCGTTTAAAAAAAATTTTTTTTTTTTTTAAAATTCGATTTTTATAAAAAAAAAATAATTATTGCGTCATTGCTGACGTGTCCCACTCGCGGGCCGGCGAGTGGGAAGCACGCACGCACGGGGATCGGCCACGTCGCCCAGGCGCGTGGCGGCTTGTTCCGTGCCGCGTTACGTGCCGTCGGCACCCGGCACGGAATGGGAACGGGACGGGAGCGGAATGCAGCGCCGCAACGCGTTCCGCGGCGAAACCGTTCCGGCGGAACGGCACGCGGAACGGTTTCGGCACGCGTTGCGGGTGCTCTAACATTCTTATTCAAAGAATAAAATTGCCCCTTCATTATTTGTATAAAGAAAATTCCAGTATTTTATTTCAAGTCTTCGAGAATTAAATCTCGGCTGTTACATTCTACCCTCCTTAACAAAAATTTCGCCCCGAAATTTTGTCTTGGCTAGGCAAAAAGCTGTGGGTACTTCTCCTTCATCTGATCCTCGAGTTCCCACGTCGCTTCCTCGCGGCCGTGGTGCTTCCAAAGGACTTTCACTGTCACAATATTTTTATTTCTCAACTCTTTAACTTTTCTGTCCAGAATTGCTTCTGGCTTTTCTTCATAGCTCAAATCTGGTTCTAACACCATCCCTTCTTGGTGCACTACGTGTTTGGGGTCGAACACGTACTTCCTCAACTGTGATACATGAAACACATTGTGAACATTCCCGAAACTCGGCGGGAGCGCTAATCTGTACGCCACAGAGCCGACTGTTTCTAGGATCTCGTAAGGTCCGATAAAACGCGGTTTCAGCTTGCCCTTGACGCCAAATCTGGTTATCCCTTTTGATGGGGATACTTTCAGAAAGACCTTGTCTCCTGCTTTGAACTGTAAATCCGTTCTGCGAGCATCTGCATAGGATTTCTGTCTATCTTGAGCTTCTTTGATTCTCCCTCGGATCTGTCGGACAATTTCTATCATTTCTTCTACTGAGTCTGGTCCGAGAATCCTTCTCTCACCAACTTCATCCCAGTAAAGTGGTGATCTGCACTTTTTCCCATATAATGCCTCGTATGGGGCCATGTCAATAGTTGCCTGGTAACTGTTGTTGTAGGCGAACTCTATAAGTGGAAGTACTGTCTCCCAGCTTACTCCACGGTCGAGCACTACAGCTCTTAACCTATCTTCCAATGTCTGGATCGTCCTTTCGGACTGTCCGTCCGTCTGTGGATGGAATGCTGTACTGAAATTCAGTTGAGTGCCTAACTCTCGCTGTAGACTGATCCAAAATCTAGAAGTAAATTTTGAATCTCGATCTGAGGTGATCGTTACTGGGACACCATGTAGGCGTACGATCTCTCGCACGTAAATCTGTGCTAACTTGTCCGAACCGTATGTGATACGTATTGGTATGAAGTGAGCACTTTTGGTGAGGCGATCGATTACTACCCAGATGGCTGTGTTTCCTCGCTGTGATTTTGGCAATCCTGTCACAAAATCCATTGCTATGTGCTCCCATTTCCATTCTGGAATCTCGAGAGGCTGCAACTTTCCATAGGGTCGTTGATGCAAAGCCTTCACTTGCTGGCAAGCCAGGCATCTTTCTACAAACGACGCTATGCTTCTTTTCATGCCATCCCACCAAAATTGCTTCTTCAAGTCCTGATACATTTTCGTACCTCCAGGATGGGCAGTATAGGGTGTCTCATGAGCTTCACTCATGATCTCATTTTTGAGTGCCTCCTCGTTGGGTACGCATAATCTTCCTTTGAAAGTGAGAGCATTATCTGCCTCTTCGCGGTAACATTCCCCTTTTCCCGTCCTCACTCTGAGACGGATCTTTTCTAGAGCGTCATCATCTCTCTGGGCCTCAATGATTCTGGCTCTTAAATCTGGTTCTATGACCAAGGTGGAAATTCTGCTGTCTACTGTCTCCGGGGCTCTTACTATTTCCAGTCGCATCTTGGCAAATTCCCGGATAAGTTCTTCCTCTTGTGTGAGGAAAACAGCCACTTGAGGCGCAGTCTTTCTGCTCAAGGCATCTGCTACCACATTGGCTTTTCCTGGGTGGTAGTTTATACCACAGTCGTAGTCTTTGACTAGTTCCAGCCATCTGCGCTGTCTCATATTCAGATCCTTCTGCTCGAAAAAATATTTGAGACTCTTATGATCTGTGAAGATCTCACATCGAACTCCATAGAGGTGATGTCTCCAAATCTTCAACGCATGGACCACTGCTGCTAATTCCAGATCGTGCGTCGGATAATTCAACTCGTGCGGCCTCAATTGGCGTGACGCATATGCTATCACCTTACCCTTCTGCATCAGCACGCACCCGAGTCCGACCTTCGATGCATCTGTATACACCACATAGTCGACTCCCGCTTCTGGTACGGCTAGCACTGGCGCTTGTGGTCAACTTTTTCTTTAGCATCTGGAAACTTGCTTCACATTCTGGGGTCCAGTTGACTTTAACTCCTTTCTTGAGCTGTTGAGTCATCGGCCTCGCTATTTTAGAAAACCCCTCAATGAATCTTCGATAGTATCCTGCCAGACCTAGGAAACTCCGAATTTCATTGGGTGTCGCTGGTGACTGCCAACGTTGCACAGCTTCAACTTTAGCGGGGTCTACTCGGATCCCTTCTGCTGTCACTATGTGTCCAAGGAAATTTACTTCATTAAGCCAGAACTCACACTTGCTGAACTTAGCATAGAGTTTCTCGGCTCTCAACGTTTCCAAGGTGGCCCTCAAATGTTCCTCGTGTTCCTTTTCGTTCTTCGAGTAGATGAGCACATCATCTATAAAGACTAGAACGAACTTGTCCAGGTACGGGTGAAACACGCGGTTCATTAGGTCCATGAACACAGCTGGAGCGTTGGTAAGCCCAAAAGGCATTACCGTGAACTCATAATGGCCATATCTGGTGCGGAACGCAGTCTTTGGTATATCGTCTTGTCGAACTCTCAACTGATGATAACCCGATCTCAAATCCATCTTCGAGAAAACTCCAGCTCCTTGCAGCTGATCGAAGAGGTCATCGATTCTCGGTAAAGGATACTTGTTCTTGAGGGTTATTTTGTTCAGCTCTCGATAGTCGATACACATCCTCAAGGTGCCGTCTTTCTTCTTTACAAATAGTACTGGTGCGCCCCATGGCGACACACTGGGTCGGATGAAACCCAGGTCTAGTAGTTCCTGTAACTGCATTTTGAGTTCCTCTAACTCCCTTGGTGCCATTCTGTAAGGCGCCTTCGATATTGGAGCTGATCCTGGTTCCAGATCGATGCTGAACTCCAATTGTCTGTTCGGTGGCAAGCCTGGTAGCTCTTCTGGGAATACATCAGGATATTCTCGTACTATTGCCACGTCCTCAATTTTCTTGTCCTTTTTCTCGTCTTCGTTAAGATAGACAAGGTATGCAGGGCATCCTTTCCTCATCATGGTTGTTGCTTGTAGGGCAGAAATAATCGACTTGCTTTTCCTCATGGAGATCCCATGAAAGATTACGGGTTCCGTCCCGGGGTATTGTAGTGCTATCTGTCTCTCCTTACAACGGATGGTAGCATAGTTCTCAGCTAACCAATCCATTCCTAGTATAATGTCGACGCTCCACATCAACATCACATGTAAGTTATGAGCTTCTAGGTTCAGGTTTCCCAGGGAAAATTTTATGTTTGAGCACGTTCGTGTGATATCTATAAGGCCTCCTACGGGTGAGGACACCCTCATACTATGTTCCATCACATCCGTAGACAAGTTCAAAGTATCCACACAAGATGTTGATATAAAGGAGTGTGATGCACCGGTATCAAACAAAATGGCGATAGGTATGTTGAGGAGAGTTCCCATACCTGCCAAATTTCCTTGCTCCCGTTTCCCTTCCTCGGCCTTGGCCCGCTTCTGCTGTAGTGCAAAGGCTCTTGCCTGTGGGGGAAGTCTCGGGCGTAGCTGTCGCTGAGGATGTGGTGCAGGGAGTATCGCATTCTCTCTCCTTGGTTCAACTTGGAGTGCCCGCAGTTGTGGACGTTGTCCTCCCATTCCAGTCGCCTTGCTCGGGCAGTTTCTGGCAAAATGTCCTTTCTGCCCGCAGTGGAAACATCCATCAGTCCCGGCCTTACACTCGTCCGTCATGTCTCTTCGAGCATCTCGCACACTGAGGTGCCTGGGCTCTGCGCTCCACGGCTGGAGTCGGGGCAGTTTGGTACCAACGGTTCTGCTGTGGCTTAGGGGCGAACTGTGGTTTCTTGGCATCAGTCGGGACTCGGTCTCCTTCCCATTTCCTCTTTTCTCGAGGGAACTGCTGCTGTGGCGGCGGTGGAGCGGTGGTGACATGCGTCGCCGGCCTCTCTTTGGGCATAGCTGCCTCGATGTCCAGGGCCCGGCCCAATGACTCGACATAGGTCAGACCTCCATGACTGGCCAGAGCCATTCTTATCTCCGATCTCAGGCCAGTGCAGAACTTCTCGGCCATTTTCTCGTCCGTGTCTACTAGTCCGAGCGCATAGCGTGACATGTCACAGAACAACCTATCATACTCGGTCACTGTCATCTTTCCCTGTTTCAAACCATAGAACTCCACCTCTTTGGCCTTGCGGTAGCTTTTGGGGACGTACTTACCGTACAGTTCATTCTTAAACTCCTCCCAAGTCAGGTGCTCTAACCGCTCACGAGTCATAACCTTTCGCCTGGCTTCCCACCAGAAGTCGGCGGACTCAACCAATTGAAACTTCACACATGAGAGTCGCTCCCTGTCGGTGCACTGAAGAAAATCAAAGATGCGCTCAATCGCACGCACCCAGGTCTCCGCTGTAGCTGGGTTCCCCAGACCATTGAACACAGGTGGGTTCTGTTTGAGGAATATTTCTTCCACTCGCCTCTCTGGCACTATAGGAGGCGGTGGTGGAGGAGGTGGTGGTTGCGCTCCTGCTCCCCCAGCCTGGTCTCTCCTAGGTACCTGCTCTGGTACCTGCGCGTACCTTCTTGGCCTGCCTGCTTGTCTTCTAGGAGGCATTCTGTTTATAACACAATATCAGTACTAGTTGTTCATTTTTATCAATACAGAGTTTATATTCTCTTAGGATTCGTTTCACATCTCATGCATTCTCTTTCATGCATATGTTTAACAAAATCAAACAGGAGTCATAAATTGGCAAGTCATATGTATTCATCATAAAGTGGGAAAATTGCCTCTCACGAGGTCTTAATATCTTTTACATATGACATCACTGCAGTTCTTACAAAAGAAAGGGAACTAATCTACTAAGCTAGCACGGCTATGTCCCGTCTGACCGACCCCTACTCCAAGTCACTGTCGATCCACATCGGGTCATCGTGGCTCGTCCCAGGGAGAGGCATCTCTATAGGTGACCATATCTCCTCCTCGCCCTCGGAGGCGACGACCTTGCTGCGGAATCTCTGGGGCCATGCAAGGCGCCACTGGTACGTCGAGGTCGGAGACGAAATCCTTGTCCACATGCTTGGCGTAGTAGTATAGCCCCTTGTAGAACGCCTCATCTACTGGGTGGAGGGGCTGCTCCAACTCCTCGGGAAATGGCTCCATGGGTGGTGGAGGAATCTCTGGCGGTGGCTCGAGGGGCTGTGGAGGGTTGACCCCCACTATCTGGTCCGCGAGGCTGCCAATCTGCGGCTCCTTGTCATCGTCATCGTCCCCTACTATGTCCTCCTCGGGATCCTCCTCCTCTGGATCCTCCTCCTCTGGATCCTCCTCGAGATCCTCTTCGCTTTCTCCACCCCCGGTACCGCTCTCTATCTGCTCAACCTCGTCGCTGGACTCCGACACATCCCCCATCTCTGCCCTACCTCTGCGACGGCCGGGTACTCGGGACGACTGTCCCTCCTCGAACACTCCGTCTGCCGCCCGCATCAGGGCCAAAGGTGGCAGGCTACGAAATCGCTCACTCCCCGGGGCTTGCATGTCTGGCGGGGGTCCGTCCCCAAAGTGGAAACACCCTGCCGAGACTGCACTCAAGAAGCCCGGCATGTATCCTATCGGCTCATAGGTCGGAGGCCGCGAAGAAGTGTATAACTGGGCTGTGGTCGCCATCCACCCCTGCCACTCCGGTGGGAACAACTCCACCAGTCTCACGATGCCCTCGTAGGGTTTCACCCCATGCCAGTTCGCCTCCTCCCATAGCTTACCATAATGGGCGACGAATTCGGCGAGAGTGTCCCCATGGCAACGCCGGTACGTCCGGTAGTAACGCACCACCGCATCTGGATCGGCACCTGTCCGGAGTGGGCGTCGGTGGGTAAAACGCTGTCGTGCCATCTCTACATAAAAGAAGAAAGGCCCTCAAAACGGCTCATAACTGAAAGTATGCATATAAGTATGTATAAAGCTGTATAAAAGATGGTATGTACTGAGTCGCTATCTCGAAGAAGTCGTACTAGGTCTGTCTGTGGCTACGTCTCATAATCGGCTGGTATATACAAATACTATCCGTATGTTCAAAGGAATGGACTTCCTTTCATTGATGTCTAAAGACAAGGCAGTGATACTTTCTGTTGTTTTCTTTTTGAAATTAGGGGTTCTCCCTAACTGGTGAGTTCGGTTAGTCTCGTCGCCCTGGAAGGCGGTAACAAATTCTTATTCTGCTAGTACCGGATCCTGAAAGTCTCACCTAAGGTACTTCTCTAAAGCACTCTAGGTTTACATACATAGTTCACATGACATCTACACATCCATGTCAAGCTCATAAAACACAGATACAGTAAGCATATCTCATGCAAAGTATCGGCTATCACGTTGCATCTTGCAAGCATTTCAAATAAACATTTCCGTTCCCGTAAGGGCTGTGAAAATTATTTTTTTTTTCTTTTTCTGAAAACTTAGAAAATTTCATCTTCATTCTTAAAGTGGAGAAATATTTTCTTTCTTAAAAAAAATTTCTTTTCTGGACGAGCGGGCGTCGACCCCTGTTTCTGCTGCAGTTGATCGTGTCGAGCTGAGGTGTTGGGATCTTGTACTGATCATTCTGTTTTTCTTCCTAGCCTAGTGCTACTGTTCTGGACTAAGGCTTAGAAAGAAGGTTCTTGGGTCAGAGCGAAAGAAAAGTGCTCTGATACCACTCTGTCACGACCACATCTTCCTAGTCAAAGAAAGCGCAGCTATTTCGCGACTAAAAATACTAAACTGTCTCAACATATCGTAAAAGTTACTTAATTTCAGGAAATATTGTCTAGATGTCATAAGAATAACAGAATACTAAATCAGAGTGAAATATGGGACATTTGTCTTTACTAAAACAAATAGGCGCCGGACCGAGAGAAAGTGAGGCCTTCGGAGGGAGACAGAGATGGGGAGGAAGCGGCGGCACCACTCGCCGGCTAGGCAGCAGTGCAGGCAGGGCGGCGAAGAAGGCGCTGTTAGAGTTTTGTATACTAGAAATCACGTTACAAGTGATTGAATACTGTAAAAACTCTTAGATCATTTTCCAAGGAATAAAACAGAATATTTTGTCATAATATTGTTACGTTTTTACATTTAATGGTTGTTTAAATACATATTCAAAATGTATAAGAAACTTAACAAAGTCTAAGTCTTTGTTTTAGTAGACCGGTTGTGGGCGTCGTCCACTATAAGGTAACACGGTCAGTTCTGAACAAAGAAAAAGAAGAATTTCACAACCTAGATAGGCTTAGACTACCTATCGTGAAAGGTTGCAATGTCAGTCCGATTATTTCTAAGCCTTAATGAAACAAGATGACATTGGTGTGGTATAGCACTAAATGGATCTAACAGCAAGACATGTCTTTATGCTATCTACTGAAAGACGAGGTCTTGATAAATAAATATTTCTTAATCTACGTATGTTAGCATTGAGCATACGATATTAATTTTACGCTGCTTTGATTTATCAAATGGTACGGGTTTTTCATAACCCAATAAGCCTGGTATTTTGGGTAGTGTTGATTAATATCTAGCAGTGCGAGGATTGCTATTATGTAGAAACGCACGCGAGGTTAGTCTCGTTTGATAATGTCCCCAAGAGAGGTCGAAACGAAGTTTTATTATTCAGGAACCTAGCTAGTTGGAGTTTGATTAGTCTATGAATAATAAATAAGGTTTTCGAGCTGAGTCCACTCTTGGAAATAAATAAGAAATTAATTAATTAAGTCCATAGCAGACAATAATTAATTAATGGACATTTGGATCTTAAGTGCGGGAAATAAACATTTAATTTTAAATAGAAACCCGAGTTACTCGTAATTTGGGATTTGGATGGGCAGTGCAATATTATTTCTGTAGTGGCTGCAAATAATATTCCAATTATAGCTTATATTAAATTATGGGTTTTAATTTAATTAGTCCTAAGCTAATTGGGAGAAGCCATATCCAAATCTTCCATAGATCCCTGACTGGGCCCAATATGAACTATTATAAATAGGAGTATAAAGAAAAGACATAAAACACAATTTTGGTCTCAAAATTATCGAAAATTTCGAGCTCTCCCTCTCCTTGAGCAAGTCGATTTTTCAGCTCTCCTCCGTGAGAATTCTGTCTACTTTATTCGAGTCATAGTGTTCTGTTGAGATCAGCCCACACTGATATCGAAGTACAGTTCGGGATACCAGTAAGAAGATCTGTGGTCGAATATTGAAGATCGACACGTGGAGAAGTAGCAAGTCATCTGCGATTCTAAGGAGAATCTAGAAGGTATTACTTCTGTTACGTAGAAAAGTATGTTTTAGGTTTATATTAATCAAAATCATGTTTTAATTCAAGTTATGAGCATGATACATGTGATAATTGCGCGAACAGAGATTGTCTGAATAATCTGCTGAATAGATCTTGCCTCTGATTTATTGCACACTTCCGCTGCCAGTCCCTACAATTGGTATCAGAGCCAATTTTTGGCTCTGATTATTTGGATTTAAATTTCGCGAAATTCATGTATGCATGTTTTATTTTGATCTCGAAGCATGTTCTCGATGTTAGAAATTAGAATTACCTGATGAACTCGAGAACTATCGAATCAATGAACTTAAATTATTCGAATTTGGGAGACGCGCGATTCGTCGGCGCTTGTGCCAGGACGAATCGCACTACGTGAATTCGAAGTGGGGTCGTCGAAATAGTGGGAGCCATGGGTCACGATCACGGGGCGACGCGCAGACGAGCGTGGGCTCGTGCACGCTGCCAGCCGAGACCGCGATCCCAAGACTGGCGCCTGCACCGCATCGACATGGACGAAGACTCGGTGCGGCTGGTTTCGTCCGAGAACTCGCCGAGACACCTGGAGCAACGGCGTCCAGTCCCAGGTGAAAGGTCCGAGACGGAGTACCCATCGCTGGCCTGAGATTGTCGCGCCGTGGTCGCGCGACATGTGCCGGTGTAGTGGGAGCACCAGGTCTGGAGGTGCCGAGACAAAGGCGCGGCCTGGCCGAGAGCAGCGTCGCCATCGCGCGCCCTGCTGGCCGAGACATGGAGACGCTCCGTGGCACCAGCGTTGAGCCGAGGAGCCGCGAAGCCTGGCCGAGAGCGGTGCGCGCTGTCGCGTGCTGCTGGCCAAGACGGAGTTGCGACGCGTGCCACCCGCCTGGCCGAGAAGTGCGACGCACTTACGTGCGCAGCTGGGCGGGCCACCGAGCCACCAGGCGATGCCTGGTGTGTGGCGGTATCTCCGGCGACGAACTCGTCGGATTTTTCATCGTCGTCGATTCGTGCGAAGCTCGAACAACGAGATAACGATGAAGGAATATTTTAATGATTTTATTTCAATTGAATTAATAGGATATCATTAAAATAATATTATTTAATAGATTTGGGAAGATTTCCCTAGATTTTAGGAAAATTTTGATTATTGACTATATCTATGGAAATAAATATATTTATTATATTCCTAGATGATATGGACAAGAATAATTAAATAGTTTCCTAAATATATTATATATATCAAGTATCCTAATTAGGATAGATATGTAAGATTATATTAAATAATATTTATTCTTTTCCTTATCTTGAACAAGGAATAAATTTAAGTTTAATTATTCATGTCCGTCCAAGATATAAATAATTTAATTTATTTAAGATACATCTTATAGAAGACATGAATAAGAATTAAACTTTAGAAAATTAACATAATTTCCTTAAACAAGATACCTAATGATAATAAAAGATTTAATTATCCTGTAAATTAAATGCCAACAGAATTTAATTAAGCCTTTATTCTGCCTTAAGGCTTAGGATAATTAAAGAAAAACTATAACTAAAATATCTAAGCGATAATTACAAACTAAGTTTGTATATGGTCTTCATCGGTTGGTCTTAAACGTTATGAAGCTTATTTCTAATATTATCCCCACTCATGTTGTGGGGACAATAATCCTAAGAAATAGTGAGTTCATATTGGCGACTTCTTAATATAAATTGTTTGAACTAGAAAGTGGTTTCCAATATTATCGTCACCCATGCTGTGGGGACAATAATCCTAAGAAATTACAAGTTTCAGAAGTTCAGACAGGATTTATGAGAAAGCTTGATTTTGTTATCAACACATGAACATTGTCATGAGAATGTGTTGTAGATATGAAATTCTGTAATGCTAAACCTGGTGGTCGTGCTTAGGCAACATTTGGCGACCATGCCATGCTGTGGTCTCTGGACTATTCGTCGATGTTGTGACCAGTAAAATGTTAAAATTATAATACGTATTAACCTCTGCTTGAGGGTATAATTTCTTTAATTTTACAGTTGTAAGATTTTGAAAGGTTTTATGGTTAATCTATTCAATACTCTTACATAAGTTTATGACAATAGATAATTTCTGTTTTGTAGTGCAACTAAAACCGTTAAGATGTCGTTCAATCCTCTTTCTGCAATCCTTAAAGAAAATAAACTCGATGGGAAAAATTACATAGAATGGAAACAAAATTTGGACATCAGTTCTCACGGTTAAAGAGTACAATTTCGTGCTCACTACTCCTCATCCACCAGTACCAGCAGCAAATGCTACAGCACCGGTACGTGATGCGCATGGACGGTGGCACAAGGCCAATGAGATGGCCAAGTGTTACAAGTTGGCCTCCATGTCGACGGTGCTTAAGCACCAGCATGCCGGCGTGGCAACTGCCACCGAGATTATGCAAAACCTCAAGAATCTTTTTGGTACTCAGAATCGAACGGCCAAGTCTCAAGCCTTTCGGAGTATCATGCAGAAGATTATGAAGGAGGGCTCATCTGTGAGGGACCATGTCCTCGAGATGATGAGTCACCTCAATTAAATTGAGGTGTTGGGAGGGACGATCGATCCCGAGTCCCAAGTTACCATTATCCTTCAGAGTCTTCTCCCTAGCTTTCAGCAGTTCAAGCTCAATTTTGAGATGAACAAAGGGGATTACACCTTGGCTGAGTTGTTGACTGAACTTCAGACGGCGAAGGACCTTATGGTCCAAGCTAAGGCAGCGATGATAACCTCGACACATCATTCCTCTGGCCCAAAGCCTAGAGAGGCCAAAACGAAGTTTTGATATGTAGAAACGAAGTTGCGAGGATTGCTATTATGTAGAAACGCACGCGAGGGTAGTCTCATTTGATAATGTCCCCAAGAGAGGCCAAAACGAAGTTTTATTATTCAGGAACCTAGCTAGTTGGAGTTTGATTACTCTATGAATAATAAATAAGGTTTTCGAGCTGAGTCCACTCTTGGAAATAAATAAGAAATTAATTAATTAAGTCCATAGCAGATAATAATTAATTAATGGACATTTGGATCTTAAGTGCGGGAAATAAACATTTAATTTTAAATGGAAACCCGAGTTACTCGTAATTTGGGATTTGGATGGACAGTGCAAGTTGATTTTTGGTCTCAAAATTTTCGAAAATTTCGAGCTCTCCCTCTCCTTGAGCAAGTTGATTTTTTCAGCTCTCCTTCGTGAGAATTCTGTCTTCTTTATTCGAGTCCTAATGTTCCGGTGAGATCAGCCCACTCTGATATCGGAGTACAGTTTAGGATACCAGTCAGAAGATCTGTGGTCGAGTATTGAAGATCGACACGTGGAGAAGTAGCAAGCCATCTGCGATTCTTTGGAGAATCTAGAAGGTATTACTTATGTTCCGTAGAAAAGCATGTTTTAGGTTTCTATTAATCAAAAGCATGTTTTAATTCAAGTTATGAGCATGATACATGTGATAATTGCGCGAACAGAGTTTGTCTGAATAATCTGCTGAATAGATCTAGCATCTGATTTATTGCACGCTTCCGCTGCCAGTCCCAACAGGCGCAGCGGCGGTTGTGGTCGAGAGAGAAAGAGGCGCAACTACTTTACAATTGGGAGATATGAAGAGAGGGAGAGAGAGACGAGAGACAGAGAGACGAGAGACAGAGAGAGAGAAAGAGGGAAGAGGCATTGGTTTTCATTTAGGTTTTCTTTTAGGGTACCATTTTTTGAACACTAATTGGAGTTTGGGCTTTTAATTTTTATATTTAGGATAGATTATTTGTATACTAATTAGGCTTTTAGTTTTTTACTATTAATGTATTTAATTTAAATGTATTATTTAGATTTTAAGATTAGAAATGTGTAGTATAGAATTTTATAATTTATGTTCTTTTTGCATTTAATTTGGATATTAAGTTCTATTATTACCATTATAGGTCCTAATTTTGGACTTTTAATTTATTAAATTTTGTATAATATATATTTTTAAAACTAAATTACTTTTAATTATATAAATTAAATTTATATATATTATTGACTCATTTTTATTTTTTCTGTTAAATTAAAATCATTTTTACATTTATAATTTTATATATATTTATTTATATTCAATATACAAGCTATATAACTTATAAATAATTATATATATTTGAATTGCTTATGTTTATATATAGTTAAAATTGAGTTATATTTTGATTTATTCTATTAAATAGTGACTCAACTTAGTTTAGATTTTCCGAATGGAATACGACCCAACTCAATTGTGATAAATAAAGTATCGATTATAGTATAACATATAGTACTACTCACTTTGTATTCCCTACCATTAGTGTATTAAATAGTGATTCAACTTAGTTTAGATTTTCCGAATGGAATACGACCCAACTCAATTGTCATAAATAAAGTATCGATTATAGTATAACATATATTACTCACTTTGTATTCCCGACCATTAGTGTATGTAATATATGGCCCATTTTTCTATATATCTCCTTAAACCATGAAATCTTATTAATTTATTCTTATTGAAATTTTCTGAAAAATGTAAATATAAATAATCTTATTTAATTTATTTTCTAAATTATTTAATTTTATGATTTTAGCTATCTATTAAGATGTTATTATATTTTTCAATTGATATTTTTTATAACTAAATAGAGCATGGGTGTTTTTCTCTATTATTGTGTCATGAATTATAGGTTCTAATTTTGACTTTTAATTTATTGGACTTTTTATAATATGCATTTAAAATTAAATAAATAAATTAATATATTAATTTATTAAATATTTTTATAACTCTTTAGTATATTAAAATTATTACAGTTATATTTACAAATAATTTTTTTATTTATATTTAATATTTAAGATATAGTATAATTTATAAATATAGTAAGAATTAATTTCATTTTCATTTATTCTATTACAATAATATATGCATTTAGTCCTTGGCCATATATTTGTGTTAAAAAAGTTATCAAAATCTGTAGTGTTGAATATCAATTTGATACGAGTATAATATTTGTTGCAATTTAAGTTTTTTTTTTTTCAATTGAGACATTTAGTTTTTTCTTATTGGTTGTTATAAAGATAGCATTATAAACTTTTCGTATAATTTTATAATTTTAGAGAAAATCATAAACAAATTCCCTAAACTTGCTATATATTATATATTCAAGAAATGTTAAAAAATTAATTACACAAAATGATAATGTTTGGGTGATGGTATTCATCAGATAAAATTGTACAAAATAATTCATGTCGTAATCGTACTCTTTGTGTGTAATAACAAATAAAGTCACAAGTCGTAAATGTTTGAAGATTTTAGTTTGTAGAGATGAAGACGATAGCAGTGGTGATTCCAATGTTAATGTTGTTTACAAAGAAGTGTTTCAAAACTTATGAACTTTTTGTTCGTTATTTGTGTCTACTTATGGAAATGTATGTTTTTTCTCCCCAGAACTTATAAACTACATTATTTATTGAAAATGTAAGTTGTATGAGTAATTTTTATTTCTTCTCACAAATTACAAATGTATTAAATTTTGTTTCATATAGATTTTTTTAGACTACGACTAGAGGATCATTCTTCCTTTTTTATAACGTGTATATAATGATAATTTTTTAAATTATTTACAATTTGTATTCATTAGCAGAAAAATTCTTTGGTCCTTGCATAGCACGGGTGCTAACACTAGTAGTAAAAAAGTAAAAGAAACTCCTAAAATAATAAATTGTGCAATAACCTATTAAAATGAAAGAATTGTATAAAGATATGAAGAAATTTATGAGAAAAATATAAAAACATATTAAAACGAAAGAATTGTATGATGAACTAATAAATACTATCATGAATAAAATATACTCCCTCTGTCCTGGCTAAGATGACACGTTTCTAAATCGGCACAGGATTTTAGGAGTTGTTGGTTAATGTGTTTAATTAAAGAGAGAATGAGTGAGTGTAAGTACTAAATGGAGAGAGAGTGAGAGTTGAATATTACTCCCTCCGTCCCACAAAGATTGTCCCATTTTTCCATTTCCGTCCGTCCCACAAAGTTTGTCCCATTTCACTTTTTACTATTTTTGGTAGTGGACCTCATATTCCACTAACTCATCCCTACTCACACTTTATTATAAAACTAATACTTTAAAAGTAGGACCCACATCCCACCAACTTTTTCAACTCACTTTCCATTACATTTCTTAAAACCCGTGCCGGGTCAAAGTGGGACTATCTTTGTGGGACGATGAGAGTATAATTGAAGTGAGAAAAAGTTTTTGAGTGTATTAATTAGAGAGAAAAGTTTATAAAATTGAAATGTGTAGTTGGGACGGAGGGAGTAAGAATTTAAGAATATATTTTGCCAAATAAAGTGGAGTAATAATCGCACCGTACTGCACAGGTGGTCAACTAAAAATAAATAAAAAAACTTGGTTCTATAAATAGGAGACGAAGGAGTGGAGAAAACCCTAATCTCTCTTCCCTCAATTTAGTGAAGCGGCGAAACCAGCCGCGACTGCAAATTAGTCGTTTTTTGTTCATCTCTCCGACGGCCATATCTCCTTCTCAATTTTTACAAGGTAGACATTTATCTTGCTTGTTTCCTTTTGGGTTATTGGCATGAATCAAATCCAATTTCTATGTTAAAGTGAAGAATTCGAATCCTTGCTGTTTCTATACTTTTAATTGGTAGGAAAATATGATAAACCGAGAATTTCTTCTTTATTTTGGGGGATTTGGTGGAATTGTTATTTTCCTCTAGTTCTATACTAGATGTGATTGGATATTATCTTATATGATTTAAATTTGATCAAAACCTTAGCCGCTACTGTGTTTGCCGCCCTTCTTTCCAGTGCAATTTAGTGAAATGGCGAATAGCAAATACGAATACGTGAAGTCATTTGAGGTGCAGGATGTGATCATGCCGCCCTACACCATCATCATCTATGTTCATGCCCGTGATTTCTGCAGGTATGTTTTGAATCATAGTCTGTAAACAAGTTTACACACTTCTTCAAGATAATAAGTCCTATCATATAGGTTTTCTGAAGTGCATGAGTTTGAGAAACCAAATGACGTGAAAGCATTAGAGTTAATGAACGAGTGTGCCATTGCTGTTATGGAGCAGTTTCCAGATGTTATATTCTCGTATGGTTGCGCTGGTGAGCACAGGTAGTCAACAACATATCTTACACACAAATCTCTTTCCTTCCATTGTTTGGTCTATGAAACTTTTATTTGGTTGTTTGTAGTTTCATATTCCAAAAGAAAACCAAGTTCTACGAGCGGCGCAGCAGGTAAATTCTAAACAATTTTTATTTCTAAAAGATGGGATCTTTATTGATGTTTCATTTACAATATTCCATGTTTTTCTGTGTTATTACAATAAAGTCTGTGTCTTTGACTTTGATCTCCCTGAATACTAAATTTTAAACTTAGAATATAAAAATTTTGAGTTTTATTTATTCTATTTTATTGTGAAGCATGATACAAGATCATGAGTATCACGATTGCTGACTAAAAGTATACTTTGCAGCAAGATAAGCTCTGTTATTGTGTCTTTATTTACATCCGCTTATGTTTCCAAGTGGAGGGCTCTTTTTCCTCAGAAAGAGTTGAAATATGCCCCTTCATTTTGGGCTCAAGTTATTTGCTGTGATGATCTGCAAGCATATCTTTTATGGCGACAAGATGAATGTAAGTAAATTTTGCGTGCAAATTTACGTGATTAATTTCTAGATATTGTCAGGCAAATGGCACGCACCTGTTTATGTTGTAATGCTGTCATTGAACTATATATAATTCTCGGCTCATGCTATGTAGAAAATTGAAATTTATTATCCTTTTGGCAGGTCACACAAATAATGTGTATGATACTTGTCTTTGGCAACTGATTAAATGTGGAAAGAGTAAAGAGGAAGCACAAGCCACTTTGAGGGTAAACTGACTGTTTGACTTTCTCTATTCTCAATTTTGTTTGTATTGTGTATTTATCTCTTGAAATTTTGAAATGGTACATTTAAGTGGAAATGTGGTTCCAGGGATCTCTTAAACAAGACAAACATGAATTGCTTTACCAGTGTTTTAACATTAACTACAAGCAAGATATCCCGGAGATGTTTCGCCATGGTACATGCATTCTCAAGACAAAGGTAATTGTTAATATTACGGCTTTGTGCCTGTTTATTTTCAAATGAGCAGAATGGCTCGATTTTTGTGTTACAACTTACACTAGTTAAACTCTCTCTTTTTATGACTAGGTGGAGGATATTGTGAAGTGCAAAATTGATGACTCCCATGTCAAAAGATGTGAGAGGAAATTTTTAACAGTTAACTCGGCAAATATTGCATCAAAAAGATTTTGGAGTGAAAAAGGGTGTTTATCGGAAGGCGAGCTGGCACAATTTCGTGAAAAGTTGAACAAAACTACACCTGAGGACATCAAATCTTTCCTACACGAGAGCAGATTGATGTTGTGCACCTGGATTGTTGTTCGCATTGATGGTTGTCATTTCCACAGGTAACTATTTACTTCAATTGGAGCTCCGAACTGGGTCAGACAATAGCACTCAGTGGCTCTAATTTGTTTTGGATTATGGTAGGTTTTCTGAAGTTCATGAATTTGAGAAGCCAAATGATGCACAAGCTCTCAATCTAATGAATGCATGTGCAGTTGCTGTACTGGAAGATTTTAGGGACATCGTTTTTGCTTACGGTGTTAGTGATGAGTACAGGTCATAAATCAGTTTCCACATCATCTCTTTTTAACTATGTGTATGTGTTTGACAAGTTATTTGGTACTTTCTCCCCAGCTTTGTTTTGAATAAGTACTCCCAGCTTTATCAAAGATGTGCCGGGTATGGTATTTCTTCTATTATGATCTTGTTGCCTCTGTTTGATTATCGTATATGTAGTTTAAAATAGCTTCACTTGTGGTGCAGTGATATAGTTTCTGCTGTAGTATCTGTCTTCACTTCAACGTACATGATGAGATGGAATGAGTTTTTCCCCCAGAAAGAGATGGAACACCTACCATATTTTGATGGCCGTGCTGTTTGCTACCCATCCAGTGAGATCGTCAAAGATTATCTAGCATGGAGACAAGTTGATTGTAAGCTTAGTTTGTCAATCCCTCAATCATATTTCTGCTATAAATTCTGTAATTAAATAGAAGCTCCATTACTAATGTATGTATAAAAAAATTATAAAGTCATCCATGTATATCAATAAAAAGATCTATAGTACAATCATTACTCCCGATCTGCAGGTCACATCAACAATCAATACAATACTTGCTTCTGGTTGCTCGTGAAGTCCGGAAAGAGCAAGAGCGAAGCACAAATCAATACTTGCGATCTGCAGGTAGTCAGTCCTTTAGATAGTTTCCGGATGTATAAAATGATATTGTGATGATTAATAATGGTCACACAGATTATTCGTGTCTGTTTGAGGTTTCGACTATGCTCACTCCATTTTGAACCTTTTCTTATACCTTCGTTTTATATCTCTAATTTGCAGCGGACTCAAACTCTGGAGAAAAATGAACTTCTTGATAGACTCACTGGAGTTCCCAACTATTACAAATCATTGCCGCCTATGTTCTGCCTGGGTTCATCTGTTTTCTGGGACAAAGTGAAGGCTCTCTGCTTCAGAAACATCATTTGATTACTAATTGTCTCTGGCATCAAGTCTAACTTGTAGGCCTGTGTTTATGTAGGAGTCGAAGCTGGTGGACAACGGAGAAGGTGCTACTGGCAGGATAGTTGTAGGACATTGCAACATAATAGAGACAGGCTTCTGGGAAGCGCACCCTCAGATACTAGATGAGAAGGTAGCAGTACAAATGACCACCACCGGTAAGCAAGATTATGTTATGCCATGAAACTTCCTCGGTGGCCAACGTAATATATGCATGATTAGAGTTGATTCATTTCGGTTTTCGTAGAAATCATTTAATTTAGTTGCTGCTGTTGTTAAAATGTTTTTTGCCTTGTCAATGTTATTGGTGAGTAGGTTTATATTCTAGTTAATATTATTTCATTAAATGTTGAAAAAATATTTTGAAGAGAAGTCTATTATTGTGGATCATGATTTTTATCTCTTGTTCTGTAAAAATTAAAAACAATATGAAATTCATTCAAGCGATTCTGCAATTCATTCAACAAAATCTTCCTCAAGTTTCCGTCATGTCAACCCAATCTCAATCCATTCGTTCTTCAATCTTGCTTCGTAATTCCCAGTGTTGTTAAAATCGCGCCCCGAGCGCGCTTGGGTCGCGGGTCGCAAGGGCCGAGACCGACATCGCCCCGATGCGGCGGGGTCGTGCGAGATCCGTGGAGCGACGGTGAGGCGCGCCTGGGTCGGCTGGGTCGCCGTGGAGCGCCTGGGTCGGCTCGGTCGCCGTTGAGCCTAATTGAGAAACAAAGGCATCCATTCACTTTTTTTTACAGTAAGAGAGGAAGGAGAAGCAGAGAAACAGTTGTCGGTTTGATGGAAACGAGAAATCGATGTGAGTGTGGATAAATGGGAAATGGCTCACCTACACCGCGTTGCACTGGATAATTATTTCACGGTCTCCGTCAATCACTCTGCTCCACTGATTTAGTATACTTATTTAATTCTTTAAATATGAGTTCTAAAATATTTCTTAAAATATGAGTCAACTTTGCTAACAAAGACGTGTCATTTATTGTGCTGATCAGAGTCACAAACTATAGGGAGTATTATTTTTAAATCATTTCTTGTCATTTCTTTTTCTAATTACATGTTAGAAAGAACAAAAAAAGTAAGAAAGGCATGCATGAGTTTCCTATAATTCATTTTTCATGTTTCGTGCGAGTATTCGCTTGGCCATGTGATATTTTATCTACATGCCAAATCAAGTTTGTTAGTTGGGTTTCGAGACCTAACTTAATTAACTAAGTTGATGCACTTGTGAGCAGTGTGATAGTAGTTTCCTATAATACTAATCATTATTCATTTCCATAACATAGATAAAAGAATTAAAATAACTTGTGAAGGACTAATTATTTAACGCTTCACTTTTAAATGAATTAATTAATTTTTAATTCTTTTATCTATGTTATGGAAATGAGAAGGACTAATCAAAATAATTAATTCTTTTATCTATGTTATGGAATTGAAAATTCCTGATAATAGAAATAATGTTAGTAAATCGTCTATTTTCAATTTTTAAAAGTAAATAAATACTTATTCCGTTAGTACGCTTTACTAACAACATAAACGTTAACTATGCAATATAAACTTTTTTTGGAACTTTGATGATTTTTGATAATAAAATTCAGTTATTTAGTTATGTTATGTTGTTTAAAAATTTATATTTTTCGTCTAATCTTCTTTTTTTAATATGGAGTAATGATGTATGTAGATTTATTTGATGTGATAAACATTCCAGCAACAAACTTATAAAAGAGACACAAATATAATCATCATTCGGCTATTCTGGCGCCCCGATTCGTGGGTCTCTCGCCCCGTCGCCCCATCGCCCCGCGACCCGGGGTCCCCCCTCATCGCCCCGGGGCGCCCCGCGACCCTAACAACACTGGTAATTCCATATTCACACGATTCTGCATTGATTCTGTTTCATACTCTTTTTACTATTCATAATTGAAGACTATTTAGCAGGCTTCTCAATTAATAACGTTGATTCATATATTTTCCAGAAGGTGAGCAATTTGCATGTTGGGGGCGATTAATTTTGTAGGTGTTTAGATCACTAAAATTTGCTGGTTTTTATGAATTTCGCCATGAACTCATTATTTGTTCAATTTGTTGGCGATTCATTTCAGCTTAGCGTTTCGGTTTCATTTATTTTATTTATTATGAACTCAGTATTAACTCAATTTGTTTGTGATTCATTGCAGATTAGCTTCATTGATTCAGTGATTTTTATAGTAGTAAAGAACTTATTAATGATTCGATAGTATTTAGTGATTTTTGCTATACTCTGTTACGGCCTACAAAATCATAAGTGTCAAATTACTCTATTATGCATTACATATGGCATAAGGTTGCTGAAATTTGTTTCTGTTATTTGCAGCTGGAAATGAAGAGCTTGAGCAAAGTCTTTTTGGAAGATACTCAGGATTGTCATCATCTAAGAAGCAAAAGAAAATTGAAGATTTTTATTTTGTTGAGAAGCCTGCTGTTGTTGAAGTTCAGACACCATCATTGGTGAAAAGACCAAAGGTTCGTTAAGTAGCTCTGCAAGCTATTTGGTGTGGATAAAAGAGAAGGCTGAGAAGATGTTAAGCAAACCATTGCCTATGTGTGGTAAATGTTGTGAACGGCGTCACCCTGAATCTGGAAATTGTGACAAACAAATGGAAAAACAAACAAACGAGCACATTCACAGTACTTCAATGCCTTCTCTAGGGGTATCAATGTTGTACTTAACCAGATTGCCTTCTTATTTGTTGAATATTACTCCCTCCATTCCTTGTTAATACAGGCGTTTCTTTTCGGCATAGAGTCTAAGAATAGTGTGTTAAGTGGTTGGTGAATAAAGTAAGAGAGATGAAGAGAGAATAAAGTAAGAGAGTGTTACTTTTTGCCAAAAGTAGAAACGACTTAATTAACTTGGAACTTCCTGAAATAGAAAAATGACTCTATTAACATGGAACAGAGGGAGTATATTTTTGCCTTGTTATTTATGCCTCTAACCAGATTATCTTTTGGAGTTTGTCTCACAGCATGCACAATTATTCATACATTATTGTTTCTTCTTACATTACTACGCGTCATTACTTAAATCATTGCACTCTAGACTATATTTTATACTCATTACGTCTCGCTTAAATCATTATTGTATGATATAAATCCAACAACTATAAAAGTTCATGATATTATATTCCAAATTTAAAGTTTGTGTGAAAAAACAAATTTTTGGAAAGTTTCGTGATATTAGGAGGCAATATCCCTTTGATAAAAGAAGATAAAATAGATAAAATTCGAAAATGACTTATTTTGAAAAATTCGTATGCCACGATCCTATATATCGAAAGGTAAGCAAATTGAAAGGTCTTCGAATTGGGACCCTTGTTACGAAATCTCTCGTTCTGAGAATGTGACGCCTCCCCTCTCTGCTCCGGCTCTCTCTCGGTCACGCCCCTCTCTCTGCCACCGTCCATAGCCGCCCTCGGTTGTCAGCCCGTCAACAACCAGAAGTGAAGGCAAAAAAGTCGGGATTGGATACACGATTTTTCGGGACAGGATACCCGCATCGGGTATTTGGGTACCCAATTTTCAGTTTCTCAACAATTGGGAAATAATCAAGATCCCTAGTTTCATACTCCACCTCCCTCACCGATCTCCTACTTCCCGTCGATGGGCAGAGTGCCGGAGTCACGCCGTTGATCGGTGGGGTCAAGTCCGTCGTTGAAGCCGTGACTCCATCTCCCACCTAATCCCATCAGGTCATCATCTTCTCCATTTCAACAATTCCCAAATTGAGAAAAATTCGTAATTCTTCCTTCTTCCAAAATCCATCGACATAGTTCACGGCTCCAGCCGGACAGCGAGTCCTTGCCGTCACCGTTGCCTAGAGGTCAGCCCCTAACCGTCGATTCCTCCTCGGCCATCGTCGCTATTTTGCTCTGCGAAGAATAAGAGAAGAAGAGGAAGAAGAGAGAAACGGAGGGAAAGAAAGAGAGAGAATTTTTTTTTATTTGATTTGGTTACTAAAATCCAAAATCCAAAAATAGGAGTATATGAAATTTTGAGATAATATCTCTTACAAAATTTAATTCATCTCACATTAATAATCTCAAATTCAATAAAATAAATAATCGTAAATTTAGTTCATCTACAAATAAATAATTACATTTACCTGTCTCTACAAATTTAATAAAATAAATAAATTAATATAAAAATGTCACATCACAACCCATGTCTCCCCTTTTCCCACACGCATTACCATCAACAGTCTGCAGCAGTACCTGATCTGCCTAATATACCCCTCGGCGACAAAAATGACTTCAGGGGTATATTTGGTAGAAAATTATGGCTAGTACAAAATATGTGATTTGTATGTACCACGGGCATGATTTTGACAAGATCATTGACTATTTTTGAAATAAACAACAACATCAAGTACCATTTTTATAGTTCACTCAATAAAATAAATGAACCATATATTAAAGAAGGATCAAGTAAATGATCTTATGTTGTAACCTACTCCCTCTATCCCACTCTACTTGAAACGTTTTTTTTCCCTCTGTCCCACTTTACTTGAAACGTTTTTGTTAGATGTCCCATTTTACTTGACACGTTTCTGAAAATAGAAACATTACTCTCTTTTATTTTATTATCTCCACTTAACTAACAAAACAGTAGTATATAGAATCTCGTGCCGAAAAGCAAACGTTTCAAGTACAGTGGGACGGATGGAGTATAAATTTCTTTCAGCCACATGAAATGAAGAGAAATAATTTACCAAAGAAGCAATGTCAAAAGAAGAAGTGCTTTAATTTTTCAATGGTTTAGCACGTGCTAATATCTCTCTCCTTCCTTTAGTCTTCTTCGATTCTCTTTCCCTCACCTACTTTTCTTCAAGTGTGTGTGTGTGTGTGTGTGATATATGAAAGTATGTGTATATAATTAATGGGGCGCACTATAGTCAAAATGTGAACTTCTATCAAATAACAGAACAAATCTCATCCATTGGATCCATGGATTGGATGGTTGTGATAATAATAGCCGAGTTACATTATTAGACTAAAAAGCAAAAATCGCGAGTTAAATGTGCAAAAATTTCCACCGGAGGCAGACAGGCCAAGCAGGGCAACAAGAGCTAAACTAGTGAAAATCCCTAACTGATCAAACAGATATCCAAAGGAGCAGAATTGCATGGAGTAGGACAAGAGAAGAGAGTTTTGAAGTATGTTTTGTTGAGAAAGGGCACAAAAGTCCATTCAAAAGGGAAGATGCCCTAGGGATTTGAGCATGATGAGCTTCCCAAAAAATAAAGGATCAACCTTGGGAGAAAGAAACACGGATCATCATCAATCATTCGCCACACAATCACTCCACTACCATGAGCACCATTCTTCATCCATTCTAGTCCCCACATTCGATGTTTCTTCCATAGTCCTTTTACATTCTTTGAGCAGAGTTCATAGCCACGTGCCAGCTAGATCGTAGTCCAATCCGTTCCATCAAAGTTCGACATTGATGAGTCGGTTTTCATGCATTAGTTTACAAGAAATCACTTGCATAAATTGGAGGAAACTGATGGGAATTTAGTGGATTTCTATGTCAAAAGTAGGTCCAGTTGATCAAGTGGAATTAATCACCAACAGGGCAGTCAAGCTGAAAAGGATGCCAAATTGATCAAGTCGACCGCGGAATGAGGAAGAAAATCACAGCATTTGAGAGATGTGCTAGTAAGGATAGATTCGTAAAAGCACATGGCCAAACCCTACCAGATACATCCTTGCGCCTATAAAAGGAAAGGGGATCGATCGAGAGTGGGGGTCGCGAAATTTCTCAGCCAAGGAGGAGAGAATTGCCGCCGGAAGAGGATCCTCGCCGACCCAGGCCGCCGGCGCAACTCCGACAGAGTCGTCGCAACCTTTAATCGCTTTCAATTTGCTTAGAACTAGCTTAGAATTTAAATTCCAGCAACAGTAGTTAGATTTGAATTGTGAATTCTGTAATTGCGATCTTTGTCTTCAATTCTGTTAGCTAAAGACGTTGAAATTTGGATGATAAAAGCTATGTTTCATTTTGAATTTCTATCCATTACGTTTGGGGAAACGAATTGTGTTCAAATTGAGAATTCTCTGTTAGTGCGTTGTTGAATTAGCTTCAATTCTAGCTGGTATAAGTGAATTGTTTGTGGATTTTGATAGTTGGCATTGCAATCGGTCCTGATCTAGCTCGATATGTTAGAATCTGAGCTGATTGAGGTGAGATGTGCATTCAGATTGGGGAATCGAAGTCAATGGTTCTAGATCCGATCTGAATTGTTAGAGTGCGGTGGAATTGGAACAAAGTCGAGTTAGATTAACCATTCTGATTTCGATTTCGTCACGATCCAACCATCTTTGTGTGAATCGTGAGTTTTCTGGGTGGAATTGAATATGTGTGGATTGTTTTTGTTGAGGATTGAACTGTCGAAGCAGATCAGTTTAAGTTTGAACTGAGCAAAATTGGATGTTTAGTTGATCAATTGTTTATCGCTTTCGTAGATATAGATGTTTCCCCTGTTCCTGCATACTTGTTTTCAGTAGTTAGTGCGAGTTGATCAGTTAGGAAGTAGGATCTCTGTTTTCATTTCTTAGTTAAATCTAGTTGATCAGTTGGACTATGGTTTAGTCCAGCTTAGGTAGGCAACTTAACCCACTTAAGAAGCGTGGCAGCAGCTGCCTCGTAGTGTTTCCAAACAAACCAGAAACGCGTCGTCTCTGTGGGATCGATCCTTACTTCCCTATACTAGCCAATAGTGTAGTGGGTTAAGGTTTTGAGGCCGTTTTCCGATTCTCGCTTGAATCGAGTCCACATTCCAGTTGATTAGTTGGGGTCTATGAGCGAATTACTGCCACTGCCCTGCAGGATTGATGTAGACTGATCAGTTGGGAGGTTCTACTTGATCAAGTCGCATAACGACCGAAGAGAGATTGGAAAAACACGAGTCTCAGACATCATCGTGCATTTCTCATATTTCCGTAGTTTGTCGTATTTTGAGTATTTTAGTTTTGAGAATCTGTTTTGTTTGTTTCCGCCGATCGGTTGGATATTGCTGCTCAAGCTTTTGATTATGTTTTATTTCAAGGTTATGGAATGTTTTTTTTTCGTTATGTCTTGTGTTGAGGAGCATGTTTACCATTTTATTTACAACTATTCACAAGTGTATGATGGTTAAGATCTTTCAATCTGGGTTGATCTGACCTATTTCACGAGAAAGTGGAAAAATGCGAGTCTCAGTTGTATTACCCACTCACAAACGAAATCATCACCAACTGGCAGGGAGGTTGAATCATTCACCATGGATTTAGCATCTCATGACTAGGTATAGTACCACTACATGAATTAAATTTCATTTTTTAATATATGTTTTAGATTTGGTACAATAAATAATGTATCAATAGTATCTTATAATGTACATTCATAACAACAAATAATGTACAGATTGAAGAGAACAATGTTGAACATGTCTTGTTTATCTCCCTTGTTTTTTCCGATAATTTGAATGTGAAGGAATAATTAGTTAGTTGGGGAATCATGCTTTTTGTCCTTGTTTGTTACTTTTACAGATATTCTGATTTGTAGGTTAGCCAAAATAGGAAAATGGTCTCCACGTACTCTCGTTGCATGTGCTTCTCATTTTTAGGTAGTTTTCGGTAGGATAGATTAGTGTAGGGAATTTATGCTGATTTCCGTTAAAAAGCTTTTGATTCATGATTCATACTTGTTTCTTTTACGGTGCTTAGTCTAGCAGATTAGCTAGATCTTATATCTGTTTCCTAAGTCCAGTAGATAAGTCTAGTTTTAGTTTCCTCCCAAGTCAAGTAGATTTTAGAAAACCCACCACCAAATTTGTGTGGCAGCAGCCAACACTTTCCGAAATGTTTGAATGCATGTTTTACTCCTCTATCTTTGTGGGTTCGACCCCACTCTTGTCTCTATACTTTGTTTAGTTGGTTGCAATTGTGGGAAAATTATAAATATTGTTGAAAGGCTAGGACACGTGACACACGTGGTTGATAAAACAAATCACACATTAAGCTCATATCTAGACCTTTCAAATGGCAATGGATTAGAACGTCCTCTTGCTCCCAATCAGGTATACACCTTCGAATGACTTGATCAGTCCTCATCTACCAAAGATAGGGGTCATTCCAGAAGTAATACTTTGCTTCACTTTTGATTTTCATCCTTTGAGCTCGAGTGACTTCAGGGTTCGAAGGCAACTCTCCAACGACCAAGTAGTTTTCTAGATCAGCAAACCATGGTTCTTTATGCATCCGATTTTTTCCTTTTGCCTCTCTCTCTGGATCAGTTTGAGCTAACACCTTTGCCCAACTGATCAGCTTGGGAGATACCTCTACATAGTACCGATGTTCCTTAGGAAATGCATCTGGTATAGCTTCCTCACTATCACTTTGAAGTATTCTACTACGTTGGTCAGCTACCCTATTCTCAGTTCCTCTCTTGTCTCTTACTTCTCAGTCAAACTCTTGAAGTAGCAAAACCTAACGGATCAGTCTGGGTTTGGACTCTTTCTTTGCCAGCAGGTACTTGATAGTTGCGTGATTAGTAAAAACTATCACTCTTGACCTTAGTAGGTAAGGTCGAAACTTCTCGAAAGAGTACACCACAACCATCATCTATTTTTCCATAGTATCATAGTTCTTCTGGGCTTGATTTAGTGTGTTCGAAGCATAGAAGATGACATAATTCTTCCTATCAATCTTCTGGCCCAGTACAACTCCGACTGCAAAATCACTCGCATCGCACATCACCTCGAATGGATAATTCCAGTTGGGAGTGCAGATTACTGGGGCTGAAATCAGTTTGTCTTTGAGGAGATGAAATGCTTCCTTGCATGCATCATTGAACTCAAAATCTACATCATTCTGAAGGAGTCTTGTCAAAGGTTGCGCTCTCTTGGCGAAGTCCTTTATAAATTTTCTGTAAAACCCTGCATGACCAGGAAATCCACGTATATCTTTCTGGTTGGTCGGGTAAAGAAGCTTCGAAATCACTTCTACCATTGCTTGATCAACTTCAATACCCCTCTCCGATACAACATGCCCAAGTACGATGCCCTTGGTGACCATAAAATGGCATTTCTCAAAATTCAAGACCAAGTTCTTCTTGCGTCATCTTTCCAATTGTTAGAGTTTTGTATACTAGAAATCACATTTCGAGTGATTGAATACTGTATAAACTCTTAATTCATTTTCTAAGGAATAAAAAAGATCATTTTGTCATAATGTTGTTATGTTTTTACATTTAATGGCTGTTTAAATACATATTTAAATGTATAAGAAACTTAACAAAGTCTAAGTCTTTGTTTTAGTAGACCGGATGTGGGCATCGTCCACCGTAAGGTAACACGGTCAGTTCTGAACAAATAAAAAGAAGAATTTCACAACCTAGATAGGCCTAGACTACCTATCGTGGAAGGTTGCAATGTCAGTACGATTGTTTCTAAGCCTTAATGAAACAAGATGACATTGGTGTGATATAGCACTGAATGGATCTAACAGCAAGACGTGTCTTTATGCTATTTACTGAAAGACGAGGTCTTGATAAATAAATATTTCTTAATCTACATACGTTAGCATTGAGCATACGATGTTAATTTTACACTACTTTGATTTATCAAATGGTGCGGGTTTTTCGTAACCCAATAAGCCTGGTATTTTGGGTAGTGTTAATTAATATCTAGCGGTGCTAGGATTGCTATTATGTAGAAACGCACGCGAGGTGAGTCTCATTTGATAATGTCCCCAAGAGAGGCCGAAACGAAGTTTTATTATTCAGGAACCTAGCTAGTTGGAGTTTGATTACTCTATGGATAATAAATAAGGATTTCGAGCTGAGTCCACTCTTGGAATTAAATAAGAGATTAATTAATTAAGTCCATAGCAGACAATAATTAATTAATGGACATATGGATCTTAAGAGCGGGAAATAAACAATTAATTTTAAATGGAAACCCGAATTACTCATAATTTGGGATTTGGATGGGGCAGTGCAATATTATTTCTGTAGTGGCTGTAAATAATATTCCAATTTTAGCTTATATTATATTATGGGTTTTAATTTAATTAGTCCTAAGCTAATTGGAAGAGGCCATATCCAAATCTTCCATAGATCCCTGACTGGACCCAATATGAACTATTATAAATAGGAGAATAAAAGAAAGACAGAGACACAATTTTGACATCAAAATTTTTGAAAATTTTGAGCTCTCTCTCTCCTTGAGCAAGTCGATTTTTTCCAGCTCTCCTCCGTGAGAATTCTGTCTTCTTTATTCGAGTCCTAGTGTTCCGATGAGATCAGCCCACACTGATATCGGAGTACAGTTCGGGATACCAGTCAGAAGATCCGTGGTCGAGTATTGAAGATCGACACGTGTAGAAGTAGCAAGCCATCTACGATTTTTTGGAGAATCAAGAAGGTATTATTTCTGTTCCGTAGAAAAAGCATGTATTAGATTTCTATTAATCAAAAGCATGTTTTAATTCAAGTTATGAGCATGATACATGTGATAATTGCGCGAATTGAGTTTGTCTGAATAATCTGCTAAATAGATCTAGTCTCTGATTTATTGCACGCTTCCGCTGCCAGCCCCAACAACTGGTATCAGAGCCAATTTTTGGCTCTGATTATTTTGATTTAAATTTTACGAAATTCATGTATGCATGTTTTATTTTGATCTCGAAGCATGTTCTTTATGTTAGAAATTAGAATTATCTGATGAACACGATAACTATCGAATCAATGAACTTGAATTATTCGAATTTGTGAGACGTGCGAATCATCGGCGCTTGCGCCGGGACGAATCGCGCTACGTCGATTCGAAGAAGAGTTGTTGAGGTAGTTGATGCACTTTTTATTAGCACTAAAAGAACCTGCAAGTATACAGAGTATATATAGTATAGCTAAAGGTTAGTACCGGATATCGAACACGGGGAAGGCAAACACAAAGTGTCTATCCTCTACTAAGACTCAATTACTATCTGGAGAAACAAGTGGGTTTTGAAAACTTTTGGAAAACTAAAAACAATAAAGAGCATAGATCAACTAAAAGCAAATAAATCACGGAGAAAGACAATAGACATAAGGAAATCCTAGGGATGTGTGTTCACGGTTATGGTTATACAAAATTCCAACTACAATACCCTAGCACAGTTTTTACTTTGAAAGGATGAGTCACCTAGCTTATGCTCATGTGATGCAAACGTTGATTACAAAATTAGGGTTGTCAATCCTAACACGTAACTCCAAAAAGCTCCTAAGACCCTTGAAAAATCCTCACTCTTAATTAACAGTGTCGTTTTAAGGGAAACTAACTGTAGCGTCTACTAAGTGGATCTAACTCGCTAGAACTCTGTCACAGTTATGAAGCAAGTTATATTAAATCATACACAATTGTGTCACTCAATCATGAAGCATCAAGATTAACTTAGGGAAGAAACAAAGTAAAAACAAAACGGATATTATATAGAAAATGGAATTTGTATAACCAAAGTCGTTACTAACACATCCCTAGAATCCTATGAGTTAGTTACACATAATTGAATAAGCTAAAAACATAGATTCAAGGGAAGACAATTTGAACATAAAACTAAAGCAAATAAAACCCGTAGGTTGAATCCTTGTCGTTATTGATGTTCTTGAAATCCTTCTCCAACTCCTTGCACTAATGAATTACTCTAGGTCTTGATCTCTATGAAGTATATTGCAAGTAGAAGTTTTTTTTTATGAAGCTTGAGGCCTTATTTATAGGGAAAAACCAATCCTTATTGTAGAAGGAAAAGATCTCCAAAATATGGTAAATCTGGGTGCAAATCTAGGGCTTCTCCGGCGGGCTCGGATTCGCCGCCTTTCTCCGGCGGGCCGCCACACGTCTTCCAGCAGTTGCCGGACGAGACTTCTCTTCCAAGCACATTTTTTAGAGGCAGACCGCTGCATTGATCTGCCCACCGGGCACCGGCGGTCGCCGCACACTTCCGCGGCAGTCGCCAGTCGCCGTCTGGCTCCAGATTTCCAAACTTGGCGTTTTGGCTCCCTTTTTCGGCTCAATCATGCACATTTCTTACAAAACACGTCAAAATACCAAAATAGACAAAATATGCAAAAAATGGACGTGTAGAGTGATTTTGGCATAAAAAACGGACCAAATAATGGCCTTAAAATAGTGCAAAATTGGAGCGTATCAGTAGTGGAAACCCAAAATCATGATCACGGGGCGACGCGCAGACGAGCGTGGGCTCGTGCGCGCCGCTGGCCAAGAACACGAACCAGACGGCACCCGCACCAAGTCGACGACAGGAGGAGATAAGGCGCGGCAGCTCGTCCGAGAGCTGCCGAGATTTCAGGCACCACCGGTCCTGAACCCTAGGCGGAAGTCGGCTGAGACGCTGCACCAGGCGTAGTTGATACATGCTCGCCCCAACGCGAGCGGCTGGCCGAGCCAGTATGAGCAGGAGGCGCGACGTGAGCCGAGACAGGTCGAGAGCAGCGGCCGAGGCTGCACGGCGCCTGTCTGGCCGAGACGCCGAGCCAACATCCGAGACGCTGGATCCCGACTGGCTAAGCCAGATTCGAGCACGGCCGAGAGCAGCGACGCACCATGCGTGCTGCTGGCCGACCCAGCGTACATGCCAGGCAATGCCTGGTGCGAGACGCAGATTCCGGCGACGAACTCACCGGATCTTCATCGTCGTTGATTCGTGCTAACCTCGAACAACGAGATAACGATGGAGGAATATTTTAATGATTTTAATTCAATTGAATTAATAAGATATCATTAAAATAATATTATTTAATAGATTTGGGAAGATTTCCCTAGATTTTAGGAATATTTTAATTATTGACTATATCTATGGAAATAAATATATTTATTATATTCCTAGATGATATAGGCAAGAATAATTAAATAGTTTCCTAAATATAATACTCCCTCCGTCCCATGCTACTCGCACTTTTCATTTTAGGCCGTAAATTTGGGATTGATTTTTTTGTGTAATTAAAAAAGAATTTTAGGTGTAATGAGACATCACTTAATAAAAGAGCTCTTAACTTAAACTAACATATTAATTAAATGCATTAATTCTAACTTAAATTATAAATAGTGTAAGGACTTTGTGACGAGCCGAAAAGCAAACGTGCGAGTAGCACGGGACGGAGGGAGTATATATCAAGTATCCTAATTAGGATAGATATATAAGATACTACTAAATACTCCCTCCGTCCCAGGGAAGATGCCACACTTGGGTGACGGCACGGGATTTTAGGAGATGTTGTTTTGTGAGTTAAAGTGGAGAGAGAAAATAATATATTTATATTAATATGAGAGAAGACTTTTTCTAAAAAAGTAAATGTGACATCTTTTGTGGGACAAACTAAAAAGGAAAGTGTGTCATCTACTATGGGACGGAGGGAGTAATATTTATTCTCTTCTTTATCTTGAACAAGGAATTAATTTAAGTTTAATTATTCATGTCCGTCCAAGATTTAAATAATTTAATTTATTTAAGAAACATCTTATAGAATACATGAATAAGAATTAAACTTTAGAAAATTAACATAATTTCCTTAAACAAGATACCTAAAGATAATAAAAGATTTAATTATCCAGACAATTAAATACCAACAGAATTTAACTAAGCCTTTATTCTGCCTTAAGGCTAAGGATAATTAAAGAAAAACCATAACTACAATGTCTAAGCCATAATTACAAAGTAAGTTTGTATATGGTTTCCATCGGTTGGTCTGCAACGTTATGAAGCTTATTTCTAATATTATCGCCACCCATGTTGTGGGGACAATAATCCTAAGAAATAGCGAGTTCATATGGGCAGACTTCTCAATATAAATTGTTTGAACTAGAAAGTGGTTTCTAATATTATCGCCACCCATGCTGTGAGGACAGTAATCCTAAGAAATTACAAGTTTCAGAAGTATAGACGGAATTTATGAGGTAGCTTGATTTTGTTATCAACACATGAACATTGTCATGTGAGTGTGTTGTAGATATGAAATTCTGTAATGCTAAACCTGGTGGTCGTGCTTAGGCAAAATTTGGCGACCATGCCATGCTGTGGTCTCTGGACTATTCGTCGATGTTGTGACCAGTAAAATGTTAAAATTATAATGTGTATTAACCTCTGCTTGAGGGTACAATTTTTAATTTTACAGTTGTAAGATTTTGAAAAGTTTTATGGTTAATCTATTCAATACTCTTACATAAGTTTATGACAATAGATATAATTTCTGTTTTGTAGTGCAACTAAAACCGTCAAGATGTCATTCAATCATCTTTCTGCAATCCTTAAAGATGATATACTCGATGGGATAAATTACATAGAATGGAAACAAAATTTGGATTTCGTTCTCACAGCGAAAGAGTACAAGTTTGTACTCGAAACTCCACAACCACCATGTCCATCTGTTGAATCTTCAGCAAGTGAAAAGCAATCGTATGACAAGTGGCATTTGGCAAATGAAATGGCTAAAGGATATATTTTAGTCACGATGACTAAAGACCTTAGAAGCCTATATTCATCCATAGATTCTACCGCGGAGATATTGCGCATATTAAATGAACAATATGGCTCCCAGAAACGATTGTTCAGAACTTTTCACCGGATGTTAAGGATGAAAATAAAGTCTGGATCGTCAGTCAAGAATCATCTTGGCAGAATGATGAACCACCTTGAGATGTATCGATGCATGGGAGGTAGATTAACTCTCAAGATGCAGAAATACATCATACTTCATAGCCTTTCATCTCAATATCCAGTATACATGGACATGTATGATGTTGAAGAATTGAGTCTGGAATCATTATTGGCTGGTTTACAGTCAGCAGATAATTTCATCACTCAGATGGATAAGGCAGAGCAAGAATATATTCAAGCACAGTCTAAGAAATCTGTCAAAAATCAACATCTGAAACACATGAAGGGAATCAAGAAACCTTCAGGAAAGTGCTTCAAGTGTGGAGAAAATGGGCATTGGAGACCAGACTGCCCTAAAAAGGGCGAGTCTTCAGGTATGCGCCAGGCTCTAGTAGTTGAGTCATGTTTGACTTCAACTAATACCCATACTTGGGTTATTGAAACTGGAGCCACTGATCATATTTGTTTTGATCGTGACTTGATGCAGGTGACAAGACAACTACATGATCGTGAGATCGAAGTCCAGCCGGGCGATGCTACAAGAGTGGCAGGCGTTGCAATGGGAGACGTTTATTTACGCTTTAGTAGTGATAGATTTTTTATTTTGAAGAATGTTTTGTTGATACCTTCTTTTAGAAGAAATTTAATTTTAGTTTCTATATTGTCTTTCGATAGATATTCGATTTCTTTTAATGACAATTGTGTTATTAAGAAAGATGGTTCTTATATCTGTCGTGGTATTATGGAAAACAATCTTTACACAATCAATTCTACACAATTTACCAAACGTAAATCAGAACTCAATACAACATCGAAAGTTTCTCGAAAGAGAAAAACTCCTTCAAGTTCAATGAACGAAATGCACTTATGGCACCTTAGACTTGGTCATGCCAACCAGAGAAGGATTCATACTCTTGTGGACCAAGACCTTATTAAAGGTCTTGACAAGGAGTCTCTTTCTACATGTGAATCCTGTTTGGAAGGCAAGATGACTAAGAGACATTTTAGGGTGAAAGGCAATAGAACCAAGGAAGTACTTGAGCTCGTTCATATTGATGTGTGTGGACCAATGTCGACTGAGGAAAGAGGTGTTTTCGATACTTCATCACCTTCATTGATGATTTCTCGAAAATTAGATACGTCTATTTGATGCGGTAAAAGTCTGAATCCTTTGACAAGTTCAAAGAATTTAAGGCATATGCATAGACGCATCATGGTAAGAGTATCAAATTCCTACGATCTGATCGTGGAGGTGAGTACCTCAGTGCCGAGTTTTTGGACTACTTGGCAGTGTCGGGAATTGAATCCCAGTTG
This sequence comes from Salvia splendens, assembly GCF_004379255.2. Lineage (NCBI taxonomy): Eukaryota > Viridiplantae > Streptophyta > Magnoliopsida > Lamiales > Lamiaceae > Salvia > Salvia splendens. The sequence continues at coordinate 33,187,269 of NC_056040.1, forward strand.
ACTGCGCCTGGCACACCCCAACAGAATGGCGTAGCTGAAAGAAAGAATAGGACATTGTTAGAAATGGTCCGGTCGATGATGAGTTATGCACGGTTACCTATTTCATTTTGGGGACATGCCTTGCTTTCTGCAAGTCATATTTTATACAACTTACCATCAAAATCGGTTCCTGTTACTCCCTATGAGTTCTGGACTGGGCGTAAGCCCAATCTAGAACATCTCAAGATATGGGGGTGCCCGGCTCATGTTTTGGACAAAGATCCAAGCAAAGTAGAGTCAAGGACTGAGGTATGCGTGTTTATTGGTTACCCTAGAGGATCGAAAGCTTATGAATTCTATAGTCTCCGAGACAAGAATGTCATTGTGAGCACTCACGCGACATTCTTAGAGGAAGACTTTGTTATGAATCATAAACCCAGCAGTGAAGTGGCTCTTGACGAGCTAACTTCTGTCATAAGTTCCATTACCAAAGAACAAGTACCGAACGTACAAACTACACTAGAAATTTCAACTTCTATACCAAGTGTTGTAGTGCCGCGTCGTGGTGGGAGGGTTCCACGTGAACCCGATAGATACATTGGTTTGGGGGAGTCCTCGGACCACACCTCAGACGGTAATGTATCAGATCCCTGGAATTTCGTAGAGGCACAGGCAGATCCCGATAATTGCGAATGGGTGAAAGCAATGGAATCAGAACTACAATCTATGATAGACAAAGACGTATACGATTTGTCTGTCCTACCCGAAAGCTGTACTGCCACTGGGAGCAAATGGATATACAAACGTAAACGTTGACCCGATGGACGAGTCAAAGTCTTTAAGGCAAGACTAGTGGCCAACGGGTATACCCAAAAAGAAGGCATCGATTATGATGAGACCTTCTCCCCGGTGGCCATGCTCAAATCGATCTGGATACTGTTGTCTATTGCAGCTTACATGGACTGGGATGTATGGCAGATGGACGTTAAGACTGCATTCTTGAATGGTAGTCTTGAGGAGACCATCTACATGGAACAACCCGAGGGCTATGCCGTAAAAGGCATGGAGGACATGGTTTGGAAGCTTAAGAAGGCCATTTATGGCCTCAAGCAAGCATCTAGATGATGGAATCAGTGTTTTGATCAAACTGTCAAAACGTTTGAATTCGAAAAGTGCCCTAATGAAAGCTGTGTGTATAGGAAAGTTGAAAAGGGAAATGTAGTGTTCTTGGTTTTATATGTAGATGACATTCTCCTAATTGGAAACAATAAAGAGATGCTGTCATCAGTACGAACATGGTTGTCAAGCTAGTTCGAGATGAAAGATATGGGAGAAGCGGGACACATTCTAGGCATCAAGGTTCTCTGAGACTGTGAAAAGAGAATGTTGTGCTTATCTCAAGAATCTTACATCGATACTGTACTAACAAGATTTAGCATGCAAGATTCCAAGAAAGGTTTCCTGCCCTTCAGACATGGAATCTATTTATCTCAAGAGACGTGTCCTAAAACACCATCTTAGATAGAAGCGATGAGCAGGATACCTTATGCCTCGACAGTTGGTAGTCTCATGTATGCTATGCTTTGTACTAGACCTGATATCTGCTTTGTTGTTGGCATGGTTGCAAGATATCAATCAAATCCTGGCCCGGGACATTGGACTGCCGTAAAGAACATACTCAAGTACCTGAAAAGGACAAAATACTATGCTCTAGTTTACAATGCAGCCAAGCTATGTCCTATAGGATATACCGACTCAGATTTCCAAGCTGATCGGGATTCGAGAAAATCTACTTCTGGCTATGTGTTCACCTTAGGAGGTGGAGCCATAATATGGAAGAGTGTAAAGCAGAAATGCATTGCGGACTCTACCATGGAAGCCGAATATGTGGCCGTTTCAGAGGCTGCAAAGGAGGCTGTATGGCTTAGGAACTTTCTTGACATCAAAATTTTCGAAAATTTCGAGCTCTCTCTCTTTGAGCAAGTCAATTTTTTCCAGCTCTCATCCGTGAGAATTCTGTCTTCTTTATTCGAGTCCTAGTGTTCCGGTGAGATCAGCCCACACTGATATCGGAGTACAGTTCGGGATACCAGTCAGAAGATCCGTGGTCGAGTATTGAAGATCGACATGTGGAGAAATAGCAAGCCATCTACGATTCTTTGGAGAATCAAGAAGGTATTACTTCTGTTCCGTAGAAAAGCATGTTTTAGGTTTCTATTAATCAAAAGCATGTTTTAATTCAAGTTATGAGCATGATACATATGATAATTGCGCGAATTGAGTTTGTCTGAATAATCTGCTAAATAGATCTAGTCTCTGATTTATTGCACGCTTCCGCTGCCAGTCCCAACACCAATACCACATCCAGGCTACGCAGGAATGTCTTAAAGGAGTCACCATATACAGTAAAATCATGCATAAAGATTTTGATGCACTCCTCCAGTAGATCCAAAAAAATTCTCATCATACACCTTTGAAATGTTCCTAGAGCATTGCATAATCAGAGTGGCATCCTTCTATAAGCGTAGATGCCAAATGGTAGTGGGAAGTGATCCTTTCTAGTGGCGGAGTTTAGCTTACTGTAGTCTATACACATTCGCCAGCCAGTCACTAGCCTTGTTGGAACCAGTTTATTCTTAGAGTTGGTCACCACTTGAATACCAAACTTTTTAAGCACCATATGTAATGGACTGACCCATTCGCTATCCGGGATAGAGTAGATGATCCCTAGAGACAGTAGCTTGAGCACTTCCTTCATTACTTCCTTCCGCATATTCGGGTTCAGCTTCCTCTGTGGATCTCTATGACCTTTAGCACCTTCTTCTAGGCATATGTGATGCATATAAAGATCAGGGCTTATCCTTACCAAACCGATAAAGTCCATCCAATTGTCTTCTAGTTCCTTCCCAACACCTTTCGTAATTCGCCCTTCTGCTTCTGAGTCAGTTTGCTGCTGATGATCACAAGTAAGGATTCTTCCTCCCCTAGATAGGCGTACTTTAAGCCTAGGGGAAGTGTCTTCGTGGCTAGATCATCCACTTTTGGCATTTTCTCCAGACTGGCCAGTTGAATAGATCTGGTTGATCCAGTAGATTTTGGCTTCTTGCAGAATTCCATTATTGCTTTAGTAATTTCTTTATCAGTCATCCCTTGAGTCTTTATTGCTTCACGCCAACTTGCAACCTCTCTTTCAATGGATTCGTTCATGTCCGAATGATTAAACTTCCCCTGCATGAGTTCAGTCTCAAGGTATTCTCAAACAAGTGGGTTAATGACATCCATATAATGCAGATTCTCCATATCCATCGGAATTTTCATAGCTTCATCAATGTTAAATGTGAATTTCTCTCCATGAAAAAACCCAAGCAAATAGTCCCATGAAACACTTCAATGATAGTTCTTGCTATTCTCAAGAATGGTCTACCCAAAAGTATGCCACTTGACTCCTTAAATTCAGGTTCACTCATACGGATAACATAAAATTCAGTTGGATAAAGAAAATCATGAACCTTAACTATGGCATCCTCTAGTATTCCTTCTGGACGAATGCAAGACCGATCAACCAATTGAATGACTACTGGTGTATCCACTAAACTTACTCCTTTTAACTTATTATAAATCGAAAGTGGCATCACATTGATTGAAGCACCCAAATCACACATTGCATGCTCAATTTTCACATCTCCAATAGTAATCGGCAGAGTGAACATATCCGGATCAATTCGCTATGAGGGCAGATCACCCTTTTGAATAATTGTATCTACTGGTCTTCCAGGCGACTACTCCTTCTCTTGCTATAAAGCTCTAGAGATCTTCTTTCAATTGTATAGTGGAATATTGCAGTGGAAGAGGTGATGATTTGAATGAAGCTTGGGGTAGTATTTACATGGCTCTGGACGTCCTTGGGCAGCAAGGAATAAATTTGACTTTATTTGGTAATAAATCAGACTCGGATTTGACCTAATCGCTCACCGCCGAATTCCAGCGGGCCGTTGGGCACAAGCCAGCGGGCAGACAATCTTCTCCCAAGAGTCTTCTGGAGTGATTGAGCGGGCCACTGCACAATCCAGCGACCGTTGGGCGTGTCGTAACTCCTTAATGTGATTTCCAAGGTATGTCAGCCGTTGATCCTCATTGGGTTGATCTTCAGTGGCCGTTGGTTTCCAGCGGACTGCTGGAAATGCACTCCTGCTCCAGACACCGATTTTTGTATTTTTTTCCTACAATTTATGTTCTATTCTGCACATTTATCATAAAACACATCAAAACACCTAAAAGTACAAATATTACAATTATAAGATGTGAATTGTGGATTTAGCACTTAAAACGAACCAAAATATAGCCTCAAAACTGTCACGACCGCCCATACTGACGCGGCGATCGCGACTAAAACATGCAAGGTAGACTTTTATCGAAAACTTAATTACTTAAATGATGAAGAAAACGTTATATATATATATATATAATTTTAAAGAAACTTAGAGTTATACTACTACTATTAAACAAAAACAGCTTATGAAAAACATTTTAAAAAGGAAGCAGCGGAAAACCACAATTTAGAACTCATCCAACTCCTAAGAAAATAACATTTAGTTTAAGTTGTGAAAAACATCATTTTCAAGTAACATTGTAACAACTCGTTTCAAGCCTAACACAACCAAAACATGCTTGACATAGTACGGAAAAGATTTATGATAAAGAAACATAGTTCAGAAAAACACAGCAGCGGAAATAAGGTTCAAAGAGAGAGTCAAGGATCACGCCTATGTATGAAGACACGACGCATCCTAAGGCTAGCTCAACATCCTCCGCAACATCCTGCTCAACCTGCACATAAGAAAATAATATGCAGGGCTGAGTACTTGATGTACTCAATGGGCTCATGCCGAAAACATTTTAATTTAATTATGTCACCCATACCAGTGATCTCGAGTTTTAGATAGCAGAAAAATATCACGAGAACACAAAACTTTTCAAGACTGGCCAGTCAATTTATCTTCCCACTTTCCACATCATTCCATCAATCACAAACATCATCACGATGAGACGAAAGTGTGGCCACACTATTCGCCCCCGAGACCGGCCGACTAGCAAGGACGGCTCACGATCCCACCAGTGTACACAGCCTGATAGGGTTTGCGGCCCTACTCAGACCCGAATTCGTTTCACAACACAGCCCTATAGCCTAACGGAGCAAGCTCAGACGAACTAGGCATCAGACAACATTCTCACAAACAAAAACATGGCATGACATAATAGTTAAACCACCCTTATAACTCCACGTAATATTTTCGGAAAATAAAGAAGTTTGAAAAGAAAGCCCACCTCGTTCGCTTAACAATTCAATTCCAACTTATGAAACTTTCGTTCCTCGAGCTCACGTATACTCAATCACCCTTGCCAACGACAACACAATCAGTCTTTCATAAACTTATATTTTCATGCATGTCCTATTGTTCCTTTTTATCGTTCTCTTACCCATCCCAACATTCATCAACACAAGAAAGACATGTCATAATACTTTTCTCAACGAGTCACACAAAATCACGTCATAGGATGCTTTCTCAAATCACACATGCATCATATAATTCATCAAAACTTAGCACAAATGATATTTTCGTAAAACAGCAAAACTGGCAGAACTGCGCGGTTGGTTTGTAAAAATCACCAAAAATTCACCCGACCTCATATGAAGCTGAAATTTGGTCACAACACAGTAGACACATTAAAGTTCATCCAGGTAAAGTTTCACGCTCAAATCATGTCGTTTGGTCAGTCAAAACACTAATACAACACTCTGGTCGGAACATAAAAATTCTGGCAGTATTGCGCAGTCCATTTGAAAAATTCACCATAAATTCATACGATGTCCAAAGAAGCTGAAATTATTACACGACTCAGAAAACACTTCAAACTTTCATATGGTTTAAGAATCACATCAAACGGAGGTCATTTAGTTGGTCAAACAGAATACGAAACTTTCTGGTCGAGAACACACGTTTCAGGCAGAATTGCGCAGTCGACTTCAAACATTTTTCAAAAATTCATTTTTCCACATAACGGGCTGAAATTTACATGAGACTCAGAAAACACCTTGAAATTTAGTCAGTAAAATGTTCACATCAAAATTCGACCGTTTGTTAGGTCAATTACACATCAGAAGCTACTGGTCGAAAGTCACAGTTATCAGACTCACAATTTCGAAATTAAGGTTTCCTTCTCAATCACCCAAACATAAATTCTCATGCTTATAACACACATTCATGCTTGATAAGACTCTCTTAAACATGTTTGCACATAAACTTACATCATTCACCAAAGATTCAAAACAAACATCACACAATTCAATCGAAAACGTATAACTATCAAAGTTCTCAAGCAAACTCACTTTTCCCCCCGATTAAATTTGCGATCTACGATTCCTACACCCACTACATGCATGTAGGATTCAAGAACATGGTTCAAACTAAAAGAATGAGGAAAAGTGAAGCCAATATACCTTCTTTGACAAGAATGAATCGGTAGATGCAAGAAACAATGCGATTCGTCGGAGATTCTTGAAAATGAACTTCAATGGATGCAAGAACAAGGATTGGATGGAGGAGGAAGAGTGGGAGAGGGGAGAAAAACGTGTAGGGAGGGAGAGAGAGAGAGGTGGACGAAAATGGTGAGTAGAATGGTGGCTAGGGTTTGTTTAGGTGCTACTTATAGTCTAGGTTTAAGTCCATGAATAAATTAATTAATTAATTGTGGAGGAATAAAATATAGGCAAATAAATTAAAAAAATTCCACAATTATAAAAGGCCTAATTATCAAAAATTATGGCTGCAATTAAACAAGGAATTATTTGATATTTACTTGGAGAGAAATAAATCCACAATTTAGGAAATAAAGACAATGAATATTCCATAAACAAGGGAACAAAATAAATTAAATCTCCAAGTAAGAAAAATAATTGGGGGGGGGGGGGGGCGAAAATTCCATGGAGGAATGCACAAGGAAATTATTTAAATCCTCCAAAAATTAGTGAAGGGGCCGAAAATTTATTAGGCTTAAATAGCCAAGGAAATATTTCAATTCTTTATTTATTTTGGGTGAAGAAATAAAATGTGACATGATTTAATTGGATTTAATTCAAAAGAAAGGAGTCAACAAGGCACCAATTAAATCAAAGAAAAATAATTCATCCTCCTATTTTAATTAGGGGATTTTCGAAACTCCCAAAGGTAATAGGCTAGAGTTCGAATTTCATGTATTACAATTTAGGGATCATTTGGTTTGGATTTAATTTGGATAAATATCCCAAGCAATTAATTAAATCCAAGAAATGAAATACTAATTCAATAATTAGAAAGGGCCGAAAATTCCAAATGACTTGGCTTGAAAATATTAATGCATGATCCTAATAATTATTTCCCCACATTGGAAAATATAAAATATCAATCACTTCATTCCACATCACCCACGACCATTATTTCACGAAATTCACTTAATCACATATAAACAAAAGTTTCATAATCGAAATTCCAAATTAATACATATAAAAAGGGTCAAAAGTTTGGGATGTTACAAAAACAGTACAAAATCCGAGTGTGTCAACTCCCCCAAACTTAATCTTTTGTTTGTCCTCAACAAAAATAAGAAACAAATAAAACAAGAATACACGGATTGCCTAAGGACTAGATTTCATAGTCTCCTCAAATTATGGAATAGAGACTAAGCATACAAGATATAAAAATCAAGGTATAGCTATTAGTGCTTTTTCATTACTAACTCATTGATCACCTTGAAATCATGCACTCACAAGTGTTTTGATATGTGTGTCTCTTACTTACAAAGTGTATGGGTAAATATGAACTCTCAAATCATACATCATGCAAGGTTTACCATAGGCTTGCTCAAAGTCTCATCCCTCCTCTACTTTATGTGATTAAGCATCAAAAATTGGGAAGGTCTTCATTTTAGGTTGTAATATAGGCTTTTTGGTAGGTAGGATGTTTATGGCCAAAAGTGACTAAGTTCCAAAGCATATATTAAAAAAATATCTACTTCTTCACTTAATCACCTTCACTTCTCCTTATACTCCTCTAGACTTCGTCTAGCTTATACCTCCAATTTTTTCTTTGAATACCTCTAGACTTCGTCTAGCTTATACCTCCTCATATATTTTTTTTTCTTTTTCACCACAACCATTTTAATTTTTCACAAAGTAAGCACACATCTTTCTCTCAAAACATAACAACTTTAATCACATAATTTTATCCCCTTTTTCATGCACCTCCAACTCTTTCCATAATATGAAAATAATCACGAGAGTTTATCCCCATATTTTGGCTTCCATAGGCTTTAAAGCTTCAAAAATTGGCTCCAAAGGGTTAAGAGATTTATAGACTTTTTCAGGTAAGGTAAATTTTTAGGGTATAAAAATGGGCTAAGAAAAAATGGCCTAACTTCATTTTTCATCAACTTAAATACTATGTAAATTTAGGCAGACGAGAAGCAAGTTCTAGAAACAAATACATGAATGCAGATAACTCACGTATGAATAAAAATAAAGGTCAAATCTCATAAGGTTTATAGCATGATTCAAGGCAAACAAGTAATTCATTATTTATGCACTTTTTCACTAAGCAATCATATCAAAATATCAAGCATACCTAATCAAAGATGGAAGATTTTTATATCATAGGCAACATAATCTAATATGTCCCTAACATACGTGTTTCTGAAATTCTTATTTTTATGGTCAAGACATGGATTATACCCCGAGGTTATTAACGCAAAACATAAACTAGCTAACCTATGCTCACGATCCACCACGTCATCCCCCCAAACTTATTCAAAACTATGTAAAGAATAAGTTCGTTGAGTTGGTGGAGACATGAGAAACTCTAAAAAGAAAAGAAAAATACCTTGAAAATTTTCACACAAGAACTGAAGTAATCATGCGTGTCAACCCTAAAGAAAAAGTACAACTCCGACATATTCCAGCGGCCGGCTGAGTACAAGGCAGTGGCCGCTCAAATAGTCTTTAGAAAAAGTTAGAAAAATAATGTAAAATACTAAGGACTTTTTCAGCGGCCCGCTGGACACAATCCAGCGGCCGCTCAAATATTCAGGATACTGCCGGGACTTTTTCAAAGACCATTTGGCACAAGCCAGTGGCCCGGTGTATTACTCCAGAACCTGTGGAAAATTTTTAAGGGATACAAAAACTAAGAAAATAGTATCATTAAGAAATAAAAAATAATATAACAAGGATAGATGTTGGGTTGCCTCCTGATAAGGCTAATTTCATGCATTGGTTATGGGGTGTAAATTTGATGATTTCCTAGGTCTAAGACTTGTTTTGAGCCAGATTGTGTAGAGGAATCGCCAGGTCGAGGAAATGAAGGAAGGAAACGACCAGGCAGGAGAAAAGAGTGAAAAAGGGCAGAGGAGAGTACAAAAAACGCTAGACGGAGGAAGCTCAAGGAAGCGAAGGGAAAAATGGAGAATCCAGGAAGAGCCTAGAAGCAAATTCCCGTCTATAAATACTGGGAGCATTCATTCTATCAGAGGCTTCGGTTTTTCTCATCCCAGCTCTGAGCTCCAAGTTCACTCTTCATAATTCCTCTACACACACACTGCACCATGGGATAGTTCGAGAGGGGGTTCTGTCTTGCTATTTTAGCTGAAGTTTGTGTAACACCGTCCTTGTAAAGGGAAAAGAAATAATTTACTTACCGCTTTCCGTTAATTTCCGCTTCAAAATCTTAGATTTGAAGCTTACTGTTATTATTTTGTGTTGAACCGTCGTTAGTTGTTATGAAAGTTTCCGTTTCCATTTCCGTTTTAGTTTGTGTTGATGATTTAGTTTGCGTTATGTTTCCTTGGATGCTTTTCGCAGTTGTTGATTGAGTTTTGGAGTTGAGATTTGGACGATCGGAGTGATCGGTGCTGAATCGGAGCAATTTGATTTTGGGTTGTATTGGGAATTGTCAGTACTGTTGAACTATCGTTGATCGGTGAAATTGGTGTTAAATCGGAGTTGTCGGAAATGGAAATTGTTGCTGATTGTTTAGGGTTCAGACAACTTGGATCCGGAGTGGATGAAGTATCTGACTTTGAGATCGGTTGAATTTTTCATGGATATGATGTTTAGCTTCTGTTTTCTGTTTTACCTCGTCTAGTAGTTGTAGATCTGTTTACAATTCCGGTTAATCGTAGATTTAATTTCCGATGGGTTAAGCTCTGTTTATTTCTGTCGTATTACTCTGTTTTCCCACTTTGCAATGAATATTTCTAAGTATAAGTGGTAAGAGCGGGGTAGAACCCACAGAGATGATGTGTTAAAGCACACGTGAGTGAATGAACTGAATGGCTGCTGCCACGCTTTTTGTTAAGTATCTACCTAAGTTGGACTAGGTCATAATCCAACTGATCAACTGGAGTTTAACTAGGAAATGAAAACAGGGATCCTACTTCCTAACTGATCAACTCGCTCTAACTACTGAAAGCAAATATGTAGGAACAGGGGACATGCCTCTATCTAAGAAAGCAGTAAATCTAATCGATCAGCTAAACATTCTAAGTTCTCAACAGAAACTTTAACAAATCTACGACACAGAGTCGATCGAACACACAGAATTCCGGCAAAATCCCAATTCACACTCCAGACGGTTCGATCGTGAAGAGATCGAAGCTAGAATGGGCAATCTATTTATTTTTGTTTATATATATTTTTACTTTTCTTTTTACCGTGGCTCGTGCCACCCTTATATCTTCTCCTCCTTTCTCTATCACAAGTTTTTTTCCTTTTTCTTTTCTTAAGAACACCCTGCTCTCCAGTTGGCTTGTCTCTTTATTTATACTGTATCCCTATGAGACTTATCGTTCATGATCACTTTACTCTAAGCATCATATGACCTTCACTTATAGAACAACTTTTAATTCAGCCTTCAGGAGATTTAATTCCAAATTGATCAGTTAAGTATATCAAAGCTAGGTTCAATTAAGCCTTTTCTATCATCCTAAGTTTCATCCAAGTTGACTTTAGCTAAGTAAAGAGGTTATCACAGATCAACCACACCCCTCCTTCAATAGCTATCATCAAGGGGTTTATGTCTGTTCAATTCGCCAGTTCCATACAAGCTTCTGAACTATATATCCAAAACAACAACTAAAGCACCCAAAAAAGACTTAACCCAAAATATCACTACTCAGCAAGTACAAACTTCTCGCACTTAGACCATGCAATGGGCTAAGTGGGAGAAGTGGGAACAATTAGACCGGGCACCGGGCTAAGTGGGAGATAGTATAGACACAGAAAAACAAAAAAAAAGATTAACAAAACATAAAACTAAATTACTTGGTCAGGGTAGTTCGGGCGATTACTGCCTCCTCCGTTCTTTCAGAAATTTTAGCCTCTCCTCCTGCGCCTCTGCTGACCTCTTCAGATAGGCCTCTTGCGCTTGAGATTCTTGGTGGAGCTGGATTAGCAGCAACTCCACCCTATCTTTCCATTCCTCTGCAGCCCCGACGGTCTCTTCCTCACGTGCAGGCTGCTCTGGTTGGCTAGTTCCTGCAGCTGCCGGCACTATGTCACGCCCTTCAGTAGATGGATGGTGAGTTCTCTCTCTTCTAGGCTTCTCCGGTGCAGTGTCGAGGGAAACAATTGGCTGCCCCACGGTATAAAAGTGTAGCCTATCTTTCTGGATTCGAATGATTTCGACTTTCCTGAAGAATGGGATATCAAACATTTTTGGCTTAAGACACAGTTTTAACGATCTGCGAAGGCTTCGCTCCACCTTGAGCGTCAGATTAAACTTCACAAAAGCACCCACCACATGGAAGATGTTCAAATTGCACGAGGCACGACTTGCAATCGATCGACACGTATGTGACAGCCAATAGCCCAAGTGGACCTTCCTCTGCTCCTTCATACTCCACATGAAGTAGAGTTCCGGCATGGTGACAGTGGCGGATGTGTTCGCCTGGCACAGCAAGTTATATCCCAAGTAGACTTGCGCCAAACGGAGTGCGGGGTCCTTGATATGATGCGCTCTTGACTGAGTAGGCTTGAACTTTGGGGCCTCTGGGTGGGTAATTCCTTTCCTGAAATTGCCTCTGCTCCTCATTAGCAGAGGTTGCAGAGGGATCCCTTACTTCTTCATTCGGAGTGGATGTGCCTCCAGTACGTGGCACATCCAAACTCTGTGCCCACCTGAGTGCCGCCTGGTTGTCCACTTGTTCCCTCTTGCTCCTCGGCCTTCTATGATAGATAATCATGTCATTCACTCCCTTCATCCTCTTGGTTCTCACACTGGGGAATGATCCAATCGGGAGTTTCCCCAGTTGCCGATTCTAGATGGATTTGTGGCAATTCGGGCATCTCAGGTGATGTTGATATTCCTGGACTTCCTGGCCCTTTCTCCCCTTTCTCTGTTTCATCTACTTCCTCAAGAATCTCCACTTCCTGCACATCCTGGACAAACGTCTCCGGACTGGCGAGATTCTCTCCTGAATTCTTCACTCTCTGTTCATCCTTCACTACTCTAGCCTCGGATGTATCGACTTCTGGCATTGTCAAGTCGGCGGCGCGTCTTTCCTCATACTGCCCGGCACACTCGAGTTCTTTCTCCCCTTCTAAAGTTCTCTCAACCCCCACAATTTCATCCGACACTCCTTCTAAACCCCTCTCAGCTTGGATCGGTTGATTTGCTTCTTCTGACATTTCCATCTCACACATATTTTAGCCCGGCGTCCTCGTCGTTTCTTCTCCTTGAGACTTCTCAGTCTGATTTACTTCCTCGCCTTCCTCTATTTCCTCCAACACCTCCAATGGGACAGTATTGCCACTATATGCCTCTTTTTACTTTGTTGCGTCTTCCAAAGCGGCAGGTGAAATCTGTACCTTCCCTGGTGTCGCGCCTCTTCGGGAAGGCATCGCCGACCAGTTTCCGACAAATGTTGACAGGACTTGCTCAGCATCCACCTCCGGCCTCAATTGCTGAATCAACTTCTTCAATTGTTCCCCTGATGGTGCGATTGAGGACGAAGCGGAAGCACTCTTGTTCTCCATTCTCAAATTGGTAGTGACGGTGGCGGAATTTCTGTGATAGATTAGGGTTCCTGAGAATGAACACAAACGGGATGAGAATTTTGGGCGTAAATGGTGAAGTGCGTGGGGGAAGATTTGGGGATTTTGCTTAAACCCTATTTCAATTTGGGCGGTACAACTTCCCTCCATGAACTTACTGCCACGTGTAGGTAGCTTAAATTTGAACCGTCGCCCACTTGTCACACGGATTCAAACTCTACTTGATCATGTAAACTCCACAGGCTGGAGCCTCTCTATTTTGGTGACTTGATCAAGTGGGATTGTGATTCCGAAACTTACATCTAGTTAATTTTTTTTTTGGGATTTTTCAAAAAGTATTTACACACTATGTACACAGTCCTAAGTACTCTTGGTAGTTCACTTGATCTTACTGGACCAAACTGATCAAGTGGACTTACCGAGAGACTTACAACCTGCTTCATCAGGATTAAATTCTGGATACACACAGTTCTTCCACTGGGCATATCTCAGAGTTGTCTCTGAATATTTTCACCCGATGACCATTCACCAAGAAAGGGGTAGTGTCCGGATCAACTCCCTGAATTTCTACTGCTCCATTCGATCTCAGAGCAACGATTGTGTACGGTCCGACCCACTTAGACTTCAGTTTTCCGGGCATGAGCTTTAGCCTTGACCGGAACAGCAGCACTTTCTGTCCCACTTCCAGATTCTTCTTCCTGATATTTTTGTCGTGCCACCTCTTTGTTTTTTCCTTATACCACATGGCTGCGTCGTAAGAGTCCAACCTCAACTCCTCAAGCTCCTGTAACTGCAACCTCCTTTCTTCTTCACAGACTGCCGGCTTACAGTTCATTTCCTTAATGGCCCAGTACGCTTTGTGCTCCAACTCCACTGGGATATGGCACATCTTCCCGAAGACCAGCCTATATGGCGACATCCCAATTGGGGTCTTGAACTCGGTGCGGTATGCCCAAAGAGCATCGTCCAAGCGTTTGCTCCAATCTTTCCTTGTAAGGCTGACAGTTTTCTCGAGGATAGACTTGATTTCCCTATTAGAAATCTCCGCTTGGCCATTCGACTGGGGGTGGTAAGGAGTAGACAATCTATGGTGAACACCATATTTCCTCATTAAAGTCTCGATTGTCCTATTGTGGAAATGAGTGCCCTGATCAGAAATGATTGCCCGGGGCACTCCATATCGGCTGAAGATGTTTGACTTTAAGAACTTGGCTACCTCTGCAGCATCATTCGAGCTTGTAGCCTTCGCCTCTATCCACTTGGAAACATAGTCCACTGTTACCAAAATGTACTCGTTCCCGTAAGAAGATGGGAATGGTCCCATGAAGTCCATGCCCCAGACGTCAAAAATCTCACACACCACTATTGGCATTTGTGGCATCTCGTCTCTTACCGAGATCCCTCCAGTCAGTTGGCATCTACTGCACTTCCGGCAAAATTCCTATGCATCTTTATTGAGTGTTGGCCAGTAGAAGCCACTGTCTAGCACCTTCTTTGCTGTCTTTCTTGGTCCAAAATGCCCTCCACAAGCGAGGGTCATCCCAAAAATAGTATTCCACCTCACTCAACAGCTTCAGCTTTTGGGCTCTCGTGATCTCCGCAGTGGATGATAGCTCCCCTGTCACCAAATAGTTGGCTATATCCGCGGACCAAGGTTCCTCCTTTTTTCCTCTCTCCTGCTGATTTTCTGTCTTTTACTTCTGCTCTGTAAACACGTTGTGAACTGATCAATTGGACTGGCTTAATGACACTGTACAGATGTTCCTCGGGAAATGCATCTGGCACTTACTCTGCGTCTTCTCCTTGATCAATTCTACTCAAGTGGTCCGCAACTCTGTTCTCTGTTCCGGATTTATCTTTGGCTTCCCAATCAAACTCTTGCAAGAGCAAAACCCAGCGAATCAGGCGGGGTTTGGACTCTTTCTTCGCCAATAGATACTTGATTGCGGCATGGTCAGTGAACACAATAACCTTAGAACCCAATAAGTAGGGTCTAAATTTCTTGAACGAGTACACGATGGACAGCATTTCTTTCTCCGTTGTATCATAGTTCTTCTGAGCCTGATTCAATGTCTTTGATGCGTAGAAAATGACATAACTCTTGCCATCTATCCTTTTCCCCAACACCGCTCCCACATCATAGTCACTCGCGTCGCACATCACCTCGAAGGGGTGATTCCAGTTTGGCGACCTCATGATCGGCGCTGTGACTAATCTCTCTTTTAGGTAGTTGAAAGCTCTCTGGCACCCTTCATCGAAGTTAAATTCCACATCATTTTTCAAGAGGTGGGTCAATGGCTGGGAAATCTTTGCAAAGTCTTTGATGAACCTCCTGTAAAATACAACATGTCCCAAGAATCCCCGTACCTCTCTCTGATTCGTGGGAAATGGCAGCTTTGAAATCACTTCCAGCTTGGCCTTATCCACTTGAATTCCCCTCTCAGACACTACATGGCCTAATACAATGCCCTCTGGCACCATGAAGTGGCATTTCTCGAAATTCAAGACCAAATTCTTCTCAGCACATCTCTTCAAAAATTTATCCAAATTTGCCAAACATGCTTCATAGGAGTCTCCGTACACCGTGAAATCGTCCATGAAAATCTCAATGCAGTCCTCCAAAAAATCTGAGAATACGCTCATCGTACACCGCTGAAAAATGCCTGAGGCATTACATTGGCCGAATGGCATTCTCTGGTAGGCGTAGGTACCGAATGGACATGTGAATGTTGTCTTTTCTTGATCTTCACGGTCCACGTAAATTTGGAAGTATCCGCTGTATCCATCCAAAAAGCAGAAATACGATTTCCCATCAAGTCTTTCCAGCATTTGGTCGATAAAAGGTAATGGGAAGTTATCTTTCAGTGTTGCTTCATTCAGCTTCCTATAGTCGATACACATTCTCCACCCGGTAACCAGCCTCATGGGGACCAGCTCATTCTTTTCGTTTTCCCCCACCTGAATTCCCGACTTCTTCGGCACCATATGCACTAGGCTTACCCATTTACTGTCTGGGATTGAGTAGATGATTCCCAGGGCTAGCAATTTCAGAGCCTCATTCAATACCTCCTCCCACATGTTTGGATTAAGTTTCCTTTGTTGATCATGATGGGGTTTTGCCCCTTCTTCCAGACGGATATGATGCATACACAAATCAGGACTAATCCCGACTAAGTCTGACAGAGTCCACCCTATTGCCTTCTGATTCCTTTTTAGCACTTCAATCAAGTTCGCTTCTTGAGACTCTGTCAGCTGCCTGTTGATTATAACCGGGAGAGTCTCCTCCTCTCCCAAGCATGCATACTTCAAAGTTGCGGGCAATGTCTTCAACTCCTTTTTAGTATTGTTCACATCTTGGGGCAAAGGATTATTCTCCACTTGATTTCTATCCTCCCCCGTTTCCTCTGCTCTGTGTACCTAGTAAATTCCACTTGATCCGTTTGACTTAACAGAGTAGTTGGATTCATTTGACTGCATGAAGTCACTTGATCCAGTTGCTTCCTTCTTCTGGCAGAAATTCAAAATTTCCTTGCTCATTTCTTCATCGATCAAATACTTGGCCAACACAGCGTCACACCAGCCTGCCACTTCTTCTTCCAGTGCATTGCTCAGCTCAGAACCTGTAAATTTCTCCTGCAAAAATTCAGTCTCAAGATATTCCTGGACTAAGGGGTTAATCACATCAACATAATGCAGGTTTTCAACATCTAGTGGCTTACGCATGGCTTCATCGATGTTGAAGGTTAACTTCTCTCCATGATAATGGAGGCAAATCGTGCCATCGCTGACATCTATAATGGTCTTGGTGGTTCGAAGAAACGGCCGACCCAAGAGAACCCCGCTTTCTTCCTCTGCCTTTGTCTCACTCATCTTGATCATGTGAAAATCTGCAGGGTAGAGGAAGTCGTGCACTTTTGATACGCTCGGATTTTGCACTATTTTAAGGCCATTATTTGGTCCTTTTTTATATCAAGTCACTCTACACGTCCATTATTTATATATTTGTCTATTTTGGTATTTTGACGTGTTTTGTGAGAAATGTGCATAATTGAGCTGAAAAAGGGAGCCAAAACGCAAAGTCTGGAAATCTAGAGTCAGACGGCGACCGGCGACTGCCGCGGATGTGTGCGGCAACCTCCGGCGCCCGGCGGGCAGAGCAATGTAGCGGTCCGCCTTGGAAAAATACGCTTGGAAGAGAATTCTCGTCCAGCGACCGCCGGAAGTCGTGCGGCGGTCCGCCGCTGAGGGAACAGACTCTCTAGACTCCAACGCGGCGACCGCCGGCCAAGGTGCGGCGGCCCGCCAGAGAAAGGCGGCGAATCCGAGAAGCCTAGATTTGCTCCAAGATTTACCATATTTTGGAGATCTTTTCCTTCTACAACAAGGATTGAATTTTCCCTATAAATAAGACCTCAAGCTTCATAAAAAAGCGAGAGCTTCTACTTGCCAAATAATTCATAGAGATCAAGAGCTAGAGTACGTCATTGTGCAAGGAATTGAAGAAGGATTTCAAGAACATCAAGAATGACAAGGATTCAACCTACGGGTTTTATTTGCTTTAGTTTTATGTTCAAATTGTCTTCCCTTCAATCTATGTGTTTAGCTTATTCCATCATGTGTAACTAAACTCATAGGATTCTAGGGATGTGTTAGTAACGACTTTGGTATACAATTCCTTTTTTCTATTTAATATCCGTTTTGTTTTTATTTTGTTTCTTCTCTAAGTTAGTTTTGATGCTGCTACATGATTGCGTGACACAATGTGTATGCATTTTATATTGCTTGCTTCATAACTGTGACAGAGTTCTAGCGAGTTGATTCCCACTTAGTAGACACTACAGTTTAACATTCCTTTTAAAACGGCAACTGTTAATTGAGATGTGCGGACTTTTTCACGGGTCTTAGGAGCTTTCTGGAGTTACGTGTTAGGATTGACAACCCTAATTTTGTAATCAACGTTTGCATTCGCATGAGCATAAGCTAGGTGAACGTCATTCTATCAACAGTAAAAAACTGTGCTAGGGGTATTGTAGTTTGGAATTGACTTTATAACCATAACCGTGAAAGTACATCCCTGGGATTCCCTTATCTCTATCGCTTGTCTCCGTGTTTTATCTGCACTTAGTTGTTATTTGCTTTTTATTGTTTTTTAGTTCTCAAAAAGTTTTCCAAAACCCTTTTGTTTTTCCAGATATTAATTGAGTCTTAGTAGAGGATAGACCACTTTGTGTTTGTCTTCCCCGTGGTCGATATCCGGTACTGACCTTTAGCTATACTAGATCTACATTGTATAATTGCAGGTATTTATAGGCACGACAAAACAAATCACGACATGATAAACACAGATTTCATTCTCATCAATAAAGATTTAGGACGTTGTCCTTATTTAAAAGAAAGCCCACCTCGACTGCTTAGATATCAAGTACTTTCTTCCCTTTGCTATCACGCTTCGAGCGCAAGTTATCACCTTTAAATAGTGTGTATCACAAATCAGTCTCAATTAACGACCTCAAAATCATGTATGTCCCCAAACGTTTCCCTTTTCCCCATCGATTTATTTTTATCAACATCACATTCAAAACATGCTCATCATATCAATTTATTCATGCTATAACTTCAGATTCTATCATCAATTCATGGTCACGCATGAGTGTTTTTCAACACACATCACACGCACACACATACACACGCACACCGATGCACACACACACATGCATCCCATTCATCAATTGGTTTCCCCTTTTCACGTCGATCTATATGCATGAGGGTTCAAGAACACCGTTTAATCGGTTTTAGATGAGAAAAGATACAATTCAAAATACCTATTCTTGATAGAAACAATCGGTAGAAACAAAGTAAAATCTTGATTCTTCAACAATTCTGAGGCTTCAACTTGAAGCCTTCTCAAAAGATGATGAATTATTGGAGAAAAACTAGAAAACAAGTTGAGAGAGAGTGGGGAGAGTGGGCGGCGTGATTTTGAGAGAGAGAGACGTGTGTGTTTGGTGGCTAGGGGTTAGGTTTTCTCCCTTGTACTTATAGAGTGCAAATTATAATCTTTAATTAATAAATTAAAGATTTGAGAAAATTTGGTGGGGAGAAGTTAGCGCGAATTAGGGAGATAAAAATAGGGATTTCGAATTATATGCTATTTAATAAGCATATGATTTAATTTGGTATTTTACGGAGTAGAATAAATATCACGTAGCAGAATAAAATAATAATTCTTCCCAAAAAAATAGGGGGTAGGCATTTTTTTTAAGCTATCCCACAAGGAATTTAATTAAATTCCTAATTAAAATAGGGTATGGCAAGATCTCCTTAGATATGGTAAGATATGCTAGAATATTTGAATTTATCCATGGAAGAGAATAAATAAGGGATCAAATAATAATAATAAAATAATTTCCTTCTCCCATAAATAGGAGATTTTCGAAATCTCCATGTATGAGCATAGGGCTCGAACATTTCATGGAGAAAAATAAGGAATAATCGGACGTTGGATTTAATTTGGATAAATATCCCAAGCTATTAATAAAATCCAAGAAAATTAAGATTTCTTCTCCAACAATAATAGGGTCGAAATTTCAATTAAATACTAATGCTCCTATTAATCTCACTCATCCCGTCGCAAATAATTCGCCCCAATATATTTTACCACGCATCAAAATTTTTCACACAGTCAAGTCATAATTTCAACCCATTTTCACTTCCTCCTCATATTCTCAACACATTGACCTTTCAACGACCACGTCATATATTCCACATCTTTGATTATTCAACATCTCATCATATACTCAATGTATTTGATTATTCAAATCAAATCTCAACTCCAAAACGCAATTAGGTTACACAGGAATCATGCAATTAATTCACTCATCATTTAATTCACATATTTCACGGCATTAAAAGCATTAAATGCATAAATTTTATGCTTCGCAAATTAGGGTTCAGAGAGTGGGGCGTTACAAGATGAGAGTCCCTTTTTTTCCTTTGCTTTAATTTCCTTTTATAGAGGCTCAAATCCCTAGGTCATGTTTTCAGCGCCAAGCTTTTACGGATTTTCCCCTTGCACTAGAATTTTCCAAAAGTTGGGACTCGGCTTCAAAAAGTTCAACTTGATTAACTGGACTGCGCCTTTTCTGAATGTATGCTACACTGAGTATCTCCATCCACTTGATCTGTTATATCTGCATTTTCATAAGAATTCTGCCAAAACCGTGAGTTCATCTAAGTAATACGCTTAACTACCCCTAAAACCAATGCATGGAAAATGACTCATCACCTTTCCCCCTGTAGATGGCAGGATTCCGTAGGAATGCACGCATGAGAGTCACGCAAGGCATGGACCATGGCGGATGCCTACTAAGCGCAAAGAATGGGATAAGAGGAAGACCTGGTCACGTTTATCAGCGAGTTCGGGGAGATTTGGCAAATGGCATGACCACATGGAGTGCCGGATTACGATGGCATCATACGTTTGATTATCCACTTACCTAGATTTTGGAAGAGTTGGGCTGAGGCAACAACGACTCACTACTTATGGCGAAAACGGCCATCACACGACCTATGACGGACATTTCTGGAGTTTCATGAATACGGTAGTGAGGGCAATAGAGGACTATCCAAGAGGACCCCCCCCTACACTTGAAGTACCCCCACCCAACGAGTCCCTAATGTTGGCAGCATGGACTTTCCTTCAATGCTCTTTGGAGGACGGGAAGATGAAGAGTCATCGAGAGGCAAGAGTACTCGTGTTGAGGAAAAGGAAGATGAGAAGTGCTACCTCATGATTAGAGGCGAGGATTATGAAGAGGAACCTGAGAAGATGGAAGAGGAAACTGAGGAAAAGGAAAAGGAACCTGAAGGGGGGGAAGAGGAGGAGGAAGAACCAATGGAGATAGAGGACCATCAGTTCAAGACTTCCAAGGAAGAGGATGTCAAGGTTACAACTGAGAAATCTACTAGGACACCATCTCCCGAGGTAACATTTGAGGATATGCAAAACCTCCACCCCGTAGACCAAGCCTTCTACACCGACTTGTATATGCATAAGGGATACTTGGAAGCAAGGTTGGCTGTCGTGACTTGGGTTCCCGTGGTGCCAGAATCACTGGAGCAAGTGGTTCTCCCAGAGTTTCCTGAAGATGTGCTGTCATCAGTGAGATACGACTTTCACGAGACCTATGGGAAAGTACCAGAAAACCCCATATGGATTCTCAGTGACTCCGAGGACGAAGATTGAGGAGATGAGAGACTTATGTTTTGGATATTTCTAGTTTATGATAGACCTTTTTCTTAGTTGTTCCGTTTTCTTTCGTACCTTGTTTTGGATGTTCTGGATTTAAGACCTCGATGAGGCAAAGATTATTTTTAATGAAGAAGTTGTTTTGGATTATGAGTTGTGAGATTTTCCCCTTACCCCTTGATAGATAGTGGGGTTTCTAGGTTGTGCAATGTGTGTTAATATATCCAACTGATCAGGAGGTGACCCCTAAGCTAGTTGTGTCGTTGGCACTACGACCTGACTCCTAATATCAACAATTTTCCTCAACCCACATCCTACTGGTTAGTATAGTGGATGCAAGGTTTGAATCCCACAGAGATGGATGTTTTGCAACTTTTGACTGCGGTGACAACCTGGGAGGTTGGTTAGCTACCACGCTTGGGTTGAGATTCTACCTAGACGGAAACAAAGAGACTAAGACTCTACTGACTAGTAAGAAAATTCTCCGTAATTCGGACCGAAAGAAGTAAATACGGTAAACGAGTACAACTATTGTGTATGAGAATAAAACAAAGGTTACTAAAAATAAGGGAACAATCACTGGACAAACACTGGACTAAACTGTTGAACTGCAACTCTGTCTAAAGTCTGACAAAAGCAAAGGACAAAAGGTAAAAATAACAGAAAAAAGTGATGTGGATTACAGATCAGGTGCTCAGATTGTCTTCTCCAGCAAGAAAATTGCAGAAACTTAAACATACTTGAATATCCACGAACATAACACGAAATTGTAAATTCCTAAACTAGATCTACAAATCGGAAATCAAATTGCTTCAAGTAAAACAAAACAGAACTGCAGATTTAATCATACTGGCCAAGATGCGAAAGGAAAGAGTACGTGATTTCAGATCTCATGCATATTATGCTAAAATTAACAACTAACACTTGGAAATGCAGAATAGTTCAATTCTGTAGAAACAAACTAAATCATGCAACTTTAAGAGATTATCTAAGCTAACTAAGATTATCTAACTAGGCAGAAAGGAAAGAAAAAACGAAACATCAAAACAAAAGATAACTTCCATAGCATTAAACGAGTTTGACAGCAACTTCAACAAGGAAAATAGCAAAAACTTCAAGTCTACTACAGAACTTCAGCAAATAAACAAGTACGAAATTAAACTAGGAAAGCAAGTAAAGATTGTTTTGGTTTCCGGCAATAAAACAGTAAAAGATGATGGTTGCAGCGCGACTGGATGGATTGATGATCACTTCCTTGTCTGGATTTCGAGGTCTTCAAATGGTGTGGACTGATGGCGAGGAATGAGAGAATGCAGGAGCTAGCTTCCGCCTCGGGTGTCTACTCCAAGAGCGGTTGCTAAGTGAGCTGCCTAAGGGTTTCTTTTTTCGACCTCTTTTCTTCTTCATGTGATCTCCTATTTATAGGGTGGCTCTCCTCCAAATTAGGGTTGCATCTTTATGCGAAATGGTCATTTTGCCCTCTTTAGATAGGTGATCTTCAACTAGCATCCTTCTTCTCTCCAACTCGAGCCTTTTGGCATGCATACTGATCAGTATTGCACCCTTCTTGCGTCATTTCCCATTTGAACCTGCGGTTCCTTCTCTACTGACCTGTACCCTATTCCTGCACACTTATGGAACTTTTTTTGTAAAATATGTACGTTAAGCTCATCATACTGACCAGTAACCGTGGCCTAGAATACGACTTATCAAACTGCTCACACTTACCACATGCTTGTCCTTAAGCATGAAGAACAAACCAAATAAAAAATAAGTCGAATTCTAGCCTGGTTATGCCCCTGACCGACCCTAACTAAAAAGAAAAACCTAAGGACCCTAATGAGTCTAAAACATAGACACCACAGAAAAGAAATACGTAAAAGAAAAACACATCGAAAAGAAAAACACATTAAAACACATTGAACAAGCTATATTTTCAAACAATCTCTCCTTTGGGCTAAGTTCAATCAGGCAGTAGACAGCTTCCAGTTTCCACCACCTCCCCTTCTCAGTCCTAGCCAGCATATTCGGTTGTCAGGATCGCCCTACTTCTAAGCCAACAATAGATTCACTTAGTCACTCATTCCCCACCAGGGATGTCAGGACTGTTCTTCTTCGCTCATGCTGGCTACAGATGCTTCGGACTTAGATCCCATGCGTAACTCCCAAGGGTCTTAAAGGGTTGTAACTTGTAACGGGGCCGTGGGCTTGTAATGTTTTGGGGTGGATGTTCCTAAGGCTCTAAGGTTCAAAACTACACTACTTTATTCTGATGTGGGGGAACTGTGTGTACTTGGGCCTTTGGCTGGGTGACTTTTCTTGTCTTGATCTCCTTCAATTGGATTTCTTCAACTGCTCAGTAGGCTCCTTAGTGGCTTCGCCACCCTTATTCCTTCTTCTCTTTTTTTTTCTTTTCTTCTTCTTCTTCTTTCTTTACTTTTTTTTTGAGGCCGAATTTATTTTTTTTCCTGGCCGTTTCTCCTTTCTTCATCTCTTCCTTTTTTTTTTGGGAACCAAGTGTTTCGCTTGGTCAGTTTTCTTCTTCCTTCTAGCCTTTTTCTCCAGTTGGTCTCTTTGTTTTGCTTCCTTGATCAGTTGCTTCCCAGCCTCATGCTTTCCATACACACTGTCCCAGTGGCTAGTGGGTTATATAGGGGTTTAATGGAGGGGCTAGAATAAAGGTTCTAAGGGAGAGAATATACAATTTTTTTTGGGAGGGGGTTTTCCTAATGCCCTCAAAATTTGCTACACGCAGTCACCTCACCCTAGGCATCATGTGTCAGCCTCTCTTCTTTTTTTTATGTATTCAGTGGAAAGTAGTTCCACTTTAAGCTTCAACTCACCATTTAAAGAAGGCTTTCGTGCTGACTTAAAGTTGGGCTTTTCCTTCATACTTACATCATCTATACTGACTAGAAGAAATTGGGGAAGGTGATTTCTACTCTCAGCACGCCTTATTTCCCTCTATTCCTCTCGCCATTAGTTTGACTAGTTGAGTTTTAAGCCGTTCGTTCATTCAACACGTTCCCTAAAAAAAACTATCCTATGACCTAAAATCATAAAAAAACTACCACATAAACAGTGCATAAACAACACATATATACATATCATACTGGCCAATATCCCCCCCTACCACTTCATTAGTGCTAGCCCTCGGGTACGGGTCTGAAGTGGAGAGTAGGTTGGCTAGTATGACAGACTCACAGATAACAAAAGAAAAGAAAACATACTAAATTAAAAAACTTCTCACACTTAGACTATACAATAGGCTAAGTGGGAGAAAGTTAGAAAAATAAACAACTACAGAAATGCTCCTACTTCCGCAAACCCCAACTCCTCACACTTAGACTATAAAATAGGCTAAGTGTGGAGAATCTGGATTTGCGTAAACGAACAATAAACACATATGTACACACAAAGAGCTACCTAAAAAAACATATATATTAGCTAACTAAAAATATAGAAAAAACTAAAGAAAACTTACTGGTTGGTGGAGTTGGTCACTTGTTCCTTCAGCTCCTCCTCGGACTGGAGCTCGGTGCAGGTGTTACTTCGGGTACACTTTCTTCCTCTGACTCAGCAGCCTCTTCTTCCTTCTCAGCAGCTGCACTGGGTTCCTTTTCCTTTTCTTCATGTCCATTCTTCCTGGCTTTTCTCGCGCTTCCTCCTTTGGCCATCTCCTCTAGGATCTTCTCTATCATGTCCGGCATTCTCGTCATCTCCACTCTGGCCTCCCTGTTCTCTGCTCTCAGCTCCTCCACTGCCCTCTTGAGTCATGTCTGCCCCTTCCCTTGAGCTTGTGCTGCTTGAGCTGCAGCTACCCTTTCAGCTGGGATGCCTGCTTCTCCCATCGCGTAGAAGCGAGGCACTCCTTCTCTGATATAAATCGTATTGGTGCGGGCAAAGAGGGGGATATCAAACAACCCTGGGGGGTCCACTCTGGCCATAGGGATAACCCTTATGTCTCAACTACTGATGCTGTTTCTCACAAACGCCCCTAGGATGTTGCAGAGGGAGAGATTCCTAGCAGGGTGAGTGGCTATAGGATGGCATTGGTAAGCGGTCAGAACCTAAGATGTATGGTTCTCCCTCGCTTGGCACACCAAAGGAGATATAGCTCTGTCATGGATGTTCTGACGACAGAATTAGACTGTCCCAACAGGTTGAAATCGAAGAACAGCTGGACCAGTGGAGGATAGGATTGTTGAAATGAGTAGAGCGGGATATGGTAGATGCAACCGGCCAGATGCCGGGTGAGTCAACTCCTCCCAGGCCTCCTGGGGGTTAAAGGCAACATGCCTGTGGGGATTCCCCTTTCTCTGGCTCTCCACTCTGGCCCAATGGCCTCCTCCAATGTATACATCCCTAGCCTCACTGCCCACTCGACCAAACTCATTCTTACCTCCCTTCCAAACACTCTAAACGACATAGACTCTTCATCCAGATCAGTAGTAAATTGAAACCTGAATGTAGTAAAGAATTACTTTGCTAGCCTAACAGGTATAGCAGAATGTATGATAGGAAAGACTCACGTGCAGCTAACTCATCCAGAGAGGGAAGATGTAATACCTTGCCGCATTTTATCTGCTTGATCCCATCTTCTTTGTCATCGAATGAGTCTTGCAGTTGCTGAGTGTTGTATTGCTTCATGTCTTCCATCAAGTCATCGTCAAGATGGACTTGCCATGGCCGTTATACCACTCTCTCCACCGGAGGATGAATCAACTCACGGTGGTTGCTAGGAAGCTGGTGCTCGTCCATTTCTTCATCCTCCAGTGAAACGTCGCTCTCGAAATCAGACTCCTCACTCAAGAGGTAATCACTGTCATCGTCTCTCCGCTGCCTTGTTCTCCTCTCGGATTCTCTGATGACTACCCCTGTATCGTCCATGCGGGTTTTTGCTTGCTGCTTTTCTTCGGCTGCTGATACGGTCGGATTTTGCACTATTTTAAGGCCATTATTTGGTCCGTTTTTAATGTCAAAGTCACTCTACATGTCCATTATTTGCATATTTTGTCTATTTTGGTATTTTGACGTGTTTTGTGAGAAATGTGCATAATTGAGCTGAAAAAGGGAGTCAAGATGCTAAGTCTGGAAATCTGGAGTCAGACGGCGACCGGCGACCGCCGCGTATATTGTACGGCGACCGCCGGCGCCCGCGGTCAGAGCATTGTAGCGGTCCGCCTCGAAAATTTACGCTTTGAGAGGAGTCTCGCCCGCGACCGCCGAAGACACGTGGTGGTCCGCCACGGAGGGTCAGACTCTCTGGACTCCAATGCGGCGACTGCCAGCCAAGGTGCGGCGGCCCGCCGGAGAAAGGCTGCGAATCCGATCAGCCCTAGATTTGCTCCAAGATTTACCATATTTTGAAGATTTTTTCCTTCTATGATGAGAAATGACTTTCCCCTATAAATAGGACCTCAAGCTTCATCAAATTAGACACACAGAGAGAGAGAGAGCTACTACTTGCAAAATAATTCATACAGATTAAAAGTTAGAGTACTTCAATTGTGCAAGGAGTTGGGGAAGGATTTCAAGAACATCAAGAACGACAAGGATTTTACCTACGGGTTTTATTTGCTTTAGTTTTATGTTCAAACTGTTTTCCCTTCAATCTGTGTTTTTAGATTATTCTACTATGTGTAACTAAATTCATAGGATTCTAGGGGTGTGTTAGTAGCAACTTTGGTTATACAATTTCGTTTTCTATTTAATATCCGTTTTGTTTTTACTTTGTTTCTTCCCTAAGTAATTCTCATGCTTCATAATGAGTGACACAATTATGTATGATTAAATATAACTGCTTCATAACTGTGACAGAGTTCTAGCGAGTTAGATTCACTTAATAGACACTACAGTTAGCTTCCTTTAAAGCGGCACTGTTAATTGAGAGTGAGGACTTTTCAAGGGTCTTAGGAGCTTTTTGGAGTTACGTGTTAGGATTGACAACCATAATGTTAGTAATCAACGTTTGTATCGCATGAGCATAAGCTTGGTGACTCGTCCTTTCAAAGTATAAACTGTGCTAGGGTGTTGTAGTTTGGAATTTGTATAACCATAAAAGTGAAAGCACATCCCTGGGATTCCCTTATCTCTATATTTTATCTCCGTGATTTATTTGCATTTAGTTGTTCATTGCCATCAATATTTTCTGTTTTCAAAAAGTTTTCAAAACCTTTCTTTCTCCAGATAGTAATTGAGTTCTAGTAGAAGATAGACACTTTGTGTACGTCTTCCCCGTGTTCGATATCCGGTACTGATCTTTGGCTATACTATTTCTATTATGTATACTTGCAGGTATTTAGTGCTAAAAAAAAGTGCATCAAGTTTTTGGCCGTTGCCGGGAAGACAATTCACTTTGGAGTGATATCTTCAAACGGACAATTTTACTACTTTGGATTTTAATTGCTTTCAGTTTTAATTTTTAAGTTTTAATTTATTTTTGTTTTCGAGTCTTGCAGGTTCTGTATGCGAACGCGTTCTGGGAAGTACATCTTAGAACCGCTTGATTTAGAACTTGAAAGAACTCGTAGAAAAATAAGAAGTGAAAAAGGATCAGGAACAATGGGTGACAGAACAGACATCGAGAAGTTGCAGGAGATGGTGAAGCTACTGATGGATGAGAGAGATACGGAAAGAGCAGCCATGAGGCTTTGGAAAAGAAGAACAGAGATACACTACCTGTGATGAACATGTTCAATCATGGGAATATGGTTACTTTTCCTGACGGTCCTCGTATTGATGCTAATAATTTTGAGTTGCGCATGCCCTTTATCCAAAGGGTCGAGCAAACTCCTTTTGCAGGAAGGGCCACTGAGGATGCTAACCGCCATCTCTCCAAATTCGTGGAAATTGCAAACACTCTCAAATTAAATGAGGTCGACGACGATGCTATAAGGGTAAGACTCTTTCCCTTTTCATTGATTGATTCTGCTAAAGAGTGGTTTGAGTGTATGCCACCAGAAAAGGTCTCCACATGGAAGGACATCGTAGCTGCTGCTCTTCCATATATACTACCCGCCAGGCACAATTTGAAGCTCAAGAGTGAGATCTTCCAATTCATTCAAGGCCATGACGAGCCCCTCTATGAGGCCTTTGCTCGTTTCAAAGCTCTCCTGCGAAAATGCCTAAACCATGGTTTCACCATAGACCATCAGGTAGGAATCCTTTATAATGGATTTAATGAAAAGCTATGTGCTATGCTTGACTCAGGGGCAAATGGAGGTTTTCTAAGGAAGACGGGAGAGGATGCCATGGCGGTGATCGAGGAGTTCGCCACCAACAGTCGGGGGTGGTCGAAAGAAAGGCATGCCACAAGGAGAGTTGCAGCTATAGAAGAGGCCGAGGAGAATTCCTTTGCTAAGGAGCTAGCGGAGCTCAGAGTTAGGGTTGACCAGATGGACATCTCGAGGAAAGAGGACCCAATTCCATCAACTTCCATAGTGGTGGTCACAAAACACGAAACTCCCGTCTCAACTGTGGAAGAGATCAACTACGTGCAAGGAGGCGGTCCCAATAGAAACTACAATAATAATTATCGCCCTAAACAGGGGGGGCGTTAATTTCAATAATTATGGTGGAAACCGCCCGCACCCTAATCTCTCTTATCTAACAATAATTACTTGCAACCCCCTGCAGGATTTAATGTTAGCAAGGGAGGAGTAGTTGAACCGATCAAGAAGGAAGAGAAGTATGACCAAGGAATCACGAAGATTTTGGAAGTAATTACACAAGACAGAAAGATTAATGACACCAAGATCGGAGTGGTGGAGGCTAGGATAAACAAACCTCGAGCAAGGAATGAACACAATTTCTACTGCCATTGCAAACATGAACACTCAAATGGAGTAAATCCAAAAGAAGTTAGAGGAAGATCGAGCAAAGGCAGCCGCACGAGATGACATCAACAAGAAGTGGGTGGCGAAGCAGAAATCTGGGGACTGCCCAGTCGCTGGCGGACCGCCGCATACCCTGCAGCAGGCCGCCACTGACCCACCGATTACAATCTTCCAGACCGCCGGAGGACCGCCGCATACCCCGCAGTGGGCTGCCGCTGACAAGGCAGAATCATCCCTCAAGCAGGGACTCGTGCGGAATAACGGGATTGCGCTACCTTTCCAACCAAAGAGGAAGTTTAAGCTCGAAGAGCAATTCAAGTATTTCTTGAACATGTTTTGCAAAGTTCATACTAATATTCCTTTGGTCGAATCGCTGCAGGAAATTCCCAAATATGCAAAGCTTTTAAGGGAGACAGTGATGAGGAAGAAAAAGCCAACCAAAGCCGACCTTAAGCTACCACATCATTATAGCGAGATCATCCAAAAGGATAGGGCAGTAAAGCAAAGAGACCCGGGCCAGTTCATCATTAGGTGCCGGATTGGAGAAGGGAAAGTTGACAAGGCACTGTGCGATTTAGGATCATCCATCAATCTCATGCCATTGAAGTACTATGAAAAGCTCAACATTGGGCACTCAAAACTTCAGACGTGACACTAAGGTTGGCCGATAATTCGTCCATAAAAACTGTAGTTAAAGTCGATGATTTTATTTTCCCTGCCGACTTTATTGTGCTTGATGAAAGTAGACAAGAATGTCCCTCTAATTTTAGGCAGAGATTTTCTAGCCACATGCAAAGCTTTGATTAATGTAGGTCGTGGGGAGATCACAATCAGTGACAACTATAGTCGCTCCACCTATAAGATCGAGAGCGAGATGCACAATTTGAGGAGGCAAGGCAGGCAAAGAAGGAACAACAGTGCAGGGCAGTCATGGTCACCGATTTGACCAAGCCCCAAGATCCCTTTGAAGTGGAGGATCCTTCTACCTCCATGATTTACATTGTTAAAGAGGTAAGACATTCTTCTAAAAAGGACGATTCTAACTCTTCTACGTCTGGTCCACAGAAGAAGAAGCAAAAGAGGAAGAAAGCACCCAAAGAAGACCCCGAGATATATGTTGTCAAAACCAATAAGGGAAAATACAAGTGGTGAAAAAAGCTAGGGACCAAGTTGCTCCCCATGCCAATTTTCAACACTCGGGTCTTTGATCCGCCCAATTAGTGGGCCAGTTCAAGTCGAGCTAACGACTAAAAACAAAAGCGCTCATTGGGAGACAACCCATTTCTTTAATTTTTTTTTTTTTTAAAGTTATTTTCGTTGTTTTAAAAAAAAAAAAATTAATTACGGGTGGAGGTCGCCGCATTTAAGCACGACGGTCGCCACACGTGTGTCCACATGTGCAAGATAGGTCGGGCCTAGGGCAGGCATAGGGCGGACCGGAGTGACCGCTGAGCGGGCTGTGGCGGCCTGCCAGGATTCGCTGTTTACGAAGGCCCGTGTGGCGGCCCGCCACGCATTACGCGGCGGTCGCCACACGCAGTCCAGAGAAGGGAATTGCCAATATAAGGTATGTTTTATCATTCTTTTCTATTCCTTATCAAATTCCTTCCTTGCACAAAAACCCCCACCTTTAAAAATCACCAATTCACACACCCACACTATCATTCTCTCAATTCTCTCCAAGTTTAGAGTTCTTCTTTCTCTTCTTCTCTCACCAAAATTCTCTCCACCAAAAGGTTAATCTAAATTTCTGAGCTTAGCTTTATTCTTTCCTGGATTTTGCTATGTTTTGGTTGATTTGTTCGGTAGAAATCTTAATTCATGATGGGGGATGATTATGTGTGTGTAGTTTGGAATTCCATGGTTTAAATCTTTCTAGGATAGTGAAATGTTGATTTGTGAATAATGATTCTCTCTGTTCTTAAATGTTCAAATGTTGCATCATGTTCATAGCATTATGAGGCTATTATTACCTCCATGAATTGCAATACTTGTTAATTTTAGAGATGTTGGTTTATATTGATTTATGGTTGATACGTCTCTGCATGGGGATGAATTCACGTTGGGGGATAGATTGAAGTGTCCTATTGTTGTTGATTAAGCTTTACATGTTAACATACTACAATTTAGGATGCTATTTTACACAAACTTGCACATGATTTCTTATCTCTTGATTTTTACTTGGTTGAGTGCAAGTTGGGGGACCTTTGATCTCCTATTTGTTGGTGCTCTTTTAAGAGTGTGAATTTTTTTTTGTAGGATAATGAGATCAAAAGGGAAACCCGAGAATGCAAAGAATTATGGCATTAGCCTTGCCACGGAAGAGCAAAAGGCCATGTGGAAGCGAGTGTCGGCTAGAGAGACACGCACCATCTAGATATCCCCACGATTTCCCTCTCCAAACCTTGGGGATCATGGAGATTTTTGGAAGTTGTGCGACGTGGGCGATGGGAATGGCCTCATCTACATGTTCCAAAGGAAGTGGCCATCGTTTAGGAAGTGTACTCTCGAGTTCCTCAGCTCGCTCAAGGTCACCAAGGATCGCCGCCACAATATTCCACTTAGCATCGATTTTCGCCTTGGGAACCGTTGGCATTTGCTCACCATGGATGAGCTTAGTGGAATTTACCATTTCTTCGACCCCAACCCCCGACGTGGACAAGGGTATGATTTTTCAGAGGTTTGGGGAGCGATTACGATGAGCAAGAGCCCACGCCGCGGGCTATGCCAATTCTTCATCAATTCGCAACCCCGTCTTGAGGTACCTCCATCGTGCTTGACCCAACTTATGTTTGCTCGGGTCGACGGGGGAAGTGTCTCCCAAACGGAGCTCAATGTGATGTGGTGCCTACTCAACAAGAAGGGAATCGAATATGGGAACCCTTTTTCTACCTACTATGTGGATAGGATCACGAAGAAAGAC
The DNA here is from genome assembly GCF_004379255.2 of Salvia splendens. Taxonomy (NCBI): domain Eukaryota; kingdom Viridiplantae; phylum Streptophyta; class Magnoliopsida; order Lamiales; family Lamiaceae; genus Salvia; species Salvia splendens. The sequence goes on from NC_056040.1 coordinate 33,219,338, forward strand.
GGGGCGTCATTTGTTGTGGGGGATTGATTACGGCGATTATCGAACATTTGAAATTTCTTTTGTTGCCGTTTTGACGGAAGATGCGGAGAAAGTTATTACCTATGAGGTCTCTTTCGTAGGGCTTTTGAAGACCGATTATTGGGGTCAAGGCTATTTTATGCAAGTGGCGGGAGATCACTTTCCCGTTCCGATCCTGCAATTGACCAAGATCGATGTTTGGGCGAACCAAGTCAATTGGAAATAAGCTCTAAAAAACATATTCAAGGGAAGACAATTTGAACATAAAACTAAAGCAAATAAAACCCGATTAGGGTTGAATCCTTGTCGTTAATTGATGTTCTTGAAATCTTCTCCACTCCTTGCACTAATGAAACTTAGTCTTGATCTCTATGAATATATGCAACCAAGAGAAGTTTTTTTATGAAGTTGAGAGCCTATATTTCAGTTAGGGAAAAACCTAATCCTTATTGTAAGAAGGAAAAGATCTCAATATCGGTAAAACTGGGTGCAAATCTAGGGCTTACTCGGTATTCGCCGCCTATTCCCGGCAGGGCCGCACACGGTCTTCGGCACGTTGGCGGACGAGATTCTCTTCCAAGAATTTTTCAAATAGCAGACCGCTGCATTGATCTGCCCACCGGGCACCGGCGGTCGCCCGCACACTTCCGCGGCAGTCGCCAGTCGCCGTCTGGCTCCAGATTTCCAAACTGGCGTTTTGGCTCCCTTTTTCGGCCTCAATCATGCACATTTCTTACAAACACGTCAAAATACCAAAATAGACAAAAATATGCAAAAAATGGACGTTGTAGAGTGATTTTGGCATAAAAACGGACCAAATAATGGCCTTAAATAGTGCAAAATTGGAGCATATCAGTAGTGGAAACCCAAAATCATGATCACGGGGCGACGCGCAGACGAGCGTGGGCTCGTGCGCGCCGCTGGCCGAGAACACGAACCAGACGGCACCCGCACCAAGTCGACGACAGGAGGAGATAAGGCGCGGCAGCTCGTCCGAGAGCTACCGAGATTTCAGGCACCACCGGTCCTGAACCCTAGGCGGAAGTCGGCTGAGACGCTGCACCAGGCGTAGCTGATACATGCTCGCCCCAACGCGAGCGGCTGGCCGAGCCAGTATGAGCAGGAGGCGCGACGTGAGCCGAGACAGGTCGAGAGCAGCGGCCGAGGCTGCACGGCGCCTGTCTGGCCGAGACGCCGAGCCAACATCCGAGACGCTGGATCCCGACTGGCTAAGCCAGATTCGAGCACGGCCGAGAGCAGCGACGCACCATGCGTGCTGCTGGCCGACCCAGCGTACATGCCAGGCATTGCCTGGTGCGAGACGCAGATTCCAGCGACGAACTCACCGGATCTTCATCGTCGTTGATTCGTGCTAACCTCGAACAACGAGATAACGATGGAGGAATATTTTAATGATTTTAATTCAATTGAATTAATAAGATATCATTAAAATAATATTATTTAATAGATTTGGGAAGATTTCCCTAGATTTTAGGAATATTTTAATTATTGACTATATCTATGGAAATAAATATATTTATTATATTCCTAGATGATATAGGCAAGAATAATTAAATAGTTTCCTAAATATAATACTCCCTCCGTCCCATGCTACTCGCACTTTTCATTTTAGGCCGTAAATTTGGGATTGATTTTTTTGTGTAATTAAAAAAGCATTTTAGGTGTAATGAGACATCACTTAATAAAAGGAGCTCTTAACTTAAACTAACATATTAATTAAATGCATAATTCTAACTTAAATTATAAATAGTGTAAGGACTTTGTGACGAGCCGAAAAAGCAAACGTGCGAGTAGCACGGGACGGAGGGAGTATATATCAAGTATCCTAATTAGGATAGATATATAAGATACTACTAAATACTTCCTCCGTCCCAGGGAAGATGCCACACTTGGGTGACGGCACGGGATTTTAGGAGATGTTGTTTTGTGAGTTAAAGTGGAGAGAGAAAATAATATATTTATATTAATATGAGAGAAGACTTTTTCTAAAAAGTAATGTGACATCTTTTGTGGGACAAACTAAAAAGGAAAGTGTGTCATCTACTATGGGACGGATGGAGTAATATTTATTCTCTTCTTTATCTTGAACAAGGAATTAATTTAAGTTTAATTATTCATGTCCGTCCAAGATTTAAATAATTTAATTTATTTAAGAAACATCTTATAGAATACATGAATAAGAATTAAACTTTAGAAAATTAACATAATTTCCTTAAACAAGATACCTAAAGATAATAAAAGATTTAATTATCCAGACAATTAAATACCAACAGAATTTAACTAAGCCTTTATTCTGCCTTAAGGCTAAGGATAATTAAAGAAAAACCATAACTACAATGTCTAAGCCATAATTACAAAGTAAGTTTGTATATGGTTTCCATCGGTTGGTCTGCAACGTTATGAAGCTTATTTCTAATATTATCGCCCACCCATGTTTGTGGGGACAATAATCCTAAGAAATAGCGAGTTCATATGGGCAGACTTCTCAATATAAATTGTTTGAACTAGAAAGTGGTTCTAATATTATCGCCACCCATGCTGTGAGGACAGTCATCCTAAGAAATTACAAGTTTCAGAAGTATAGACGGAATTTATGAGGTAGCTTGATTTTGTTATCAACACATGAACATTGTCATGTGAGTGTGTTGTAGATATGAAATTCTGTAATGCTAAACCTGGTGGTCGTGCTTAGCAAAATTTGGCGACCATGCCATGCTGTGGTCTCTGGACTATTCGTCGATGTTGTGACCAGTAAAATGTTAAATTATAATGTGTATTAACCTCTGCTTGAGGGTACAATTTTAATTTTACAGTTGTAAGATTTTGAAAAGTTTTATGGTTAATCTATTCAATACTCTTACATAAGTTTATGACAATAGATATAATTTCTGTTTGTAGTGCAACTAAAACCGTCAAGATGTCATTCAATCATCTTTCTGCAATCCTTAAAGATGATATACTCGATGGGATAAATTACATAGAATGGAAACAAAATTTGGATTTCGTTCTCACAGCGAAAGAGTACAAGTTTGTACTCGAAACTCCACAACCACCATGTCCATCTGTTGAATCTTCAGCAAGTGAAAAGCAATCGTATGACAAGTGGCATTTGGCAAATGAAATGGCTAAAGGATATATTTTAGTCACGATGACTAAAGACCTTAGAAGCCTATATTCATCCATAGATTCTACCGCGGAGATATTGCGCATATTAAATGAACAATATGGCTCCCAGAAATGATTGTTCAGAACTTTTCACCGGATGTTAAGGATGAAAATAAAGTCTGGATCGTCAGTCAAGAATCATCTTGGCAGAATGATGAACCACCTTGAGATGTATCGATGCATGAGAGGTAGATTAACTCTCAAGATGCAGAAATACATCATACTTCATAGCCTTTCATCTCAATATCCAGTATACATGGACATGTATGATGTTGAAGAATTGAGTCTGGAATCATTATTGGCTGGTTTACAGTCAGCAGATAATTTCATCACTCAGACGGATAAGGCAGAGCAAGAATATATTCAAGCACAGTCTAAGAAATCTGTCAAAAATCAACATCTGAAACACATGAAGGGAATCAAGAAACCTTCAGGAAAGTGCTTCAAGTGTGGAGAAAATGGGCATTGGAGACCAGACTGCCCTAAAAAGGGCGAGTCTTCAGGTATGCGCCAGGCTCTAGTAGTTGAGTCATGTTTGACTTCAACTAATACCCATACTTGGGTTATTGAAACTGGAGCCACTGATCATATTTGTTTTGATCGTGACTTGATGCAGGTGACAAGACAACTACATGATCGTGAGATCGAAGTCCAGCCGGGCGATGCTACAAGAGTGGCAGGCGTTGCAATGGGAGACGTTTATTTACGCTTTAGTAGTGATAGATTTTTTATTTTGAAGAATGTTTTGTTGATACCTTCTTTTAGAAGAAATTTAATTTTAGTGTCTATATTGTCTTTCGATAGATATTCGATTTCTTTTAATGACAATTGTGTTATTAAGAAAGATGGTTCTTATATCTGTCGTGGTATTATGGAAAACAATCTTTACACAATCAATTCTACACAATTTACCAAACGTAAATCAGAACTCAATACAACATCGAAAGTTTCTCGAAAGAGAAAAACTCCTTCAAGTTCAATGAACGAAATGCACTTATGGCACCTTAGACTTGGTCATGCCAACCAGAGAAGGATTCATACTCTTGTGGACCAAGACCTTATTAAAGGTCTTGACAAGGAGTCTCTTTCTACATGTGAATCCTGTTTGGAAGGCAAGATGACTAAGAGACATTTTAGGGTGAAAGGCAATAGAGCCAAGGAAGTACTTGAGCTCGTTCATACTGATGTGTGTGGACCAATGTCGACTGAGGAAAGAGGTGTTTTCGATACTTCATCACCTTCATTGATGATTTCTCGAAAATTAGATACGTCTATTTGATGCGGTAAAAGTCTGAATCCTTTGACAAGTTCAAAGAATTTAAGGCATATGCATAGACGCATCATGGTAAGAGTATCAAATTCCTACGATCTGATCGTGGAGGTGAGTACCTCAGTGCCGAGTTTTTGGACTACTTGGCAGTGTCGGGAATTGAATCCCAGTTGACTGCGCCTGGCACACCCCAACAGAATGGCGTAGCTGAAAGAAAGAATAGGACATTGTTAGAAATGGTCCGGTCGATGATGAGTTATGCACGGTTACCTATTTCATTTTGGGGACATGCCTTGCTTTCTGCAAGTCATATTTTACACAACTTACCATCAAAATCGGTTCCTGTTACTCCCTATGAGTTCTGGACTGGGCGTAAGCCCAATCTAGAACATCTCAAGATATGGGGGTGCCCGGCTCATGTTTTGGACAAAGATCCAAGCAAAGTAGAGTCAAGGACTGAGGTATGCGTGTTTATTGGTTACCCTAGAGGATCGAAAGCTTATGAATTCTATAGTCTCCGAGACAAGAATGTCATTGTGAGCACTCACGCGACATTCTTAGAGGAAGACTTTGTTATGAATCATAAACCCAGCAGTGAAGTGGCTCTTGACGAGCTAACTTCTGTCATAAGTTCCATTACCAAAGAACAAGTACCGAACGTACAAACTACACTAGAAATTTCAACTTCTATACCAAGTGTTGTAGTGCCGCGTCGTGGTGGGAGGGTTCCACGTGAACCCGATAGATACATTGGTTTGGGGGAGTCCTCGGACCACACCTCAGACGGTAATGTATCAGATCCCTGGAATTTCGTAGAGGCACAGGCAGATCCCGATAATTGCGAATGGGTGAAAGCAATGGAATCAGAACTACAATCTATGATAGACAAAGACGTATACGATTTGTCTGTCCTACCCGAAAGCTGTACTGCCACTGGGAGCAAATGGATATACAAACGTAAACGTTGACCCGATGGACGAGTCAAAGTCTTTAAGGCAAGACTAGTGGCCAACGGGTATACCCAAAAAGAAGGCATCGATTATGATGAGACCTTCTCCCCGGTGGCCATGCTCAAATCGATCTGGATACTGTTGTCTATTGCAGCTTACATGGACTGGGATGTATGGCAGATGGACATTAAGACTGCATTCTTGAATGGTAGTCTTGAGGAGACCATCTACATGGAACAACCCGAGGGCTATGCCGTAAAAGGCATGGAGGACATGGTTTGGAAGCTTAAGAAGACCATTTATGGCCTCAAGCAAGCATCTAGATGATGGAATCAGTGTTTTGATCAAACTGTCAAAACGTTTGAATTCGAAAAGTGCCCTAATGAAAGCTGTGTGTATAGGAAAGTTGAAAAGGGAAATGTAGTGTTCTTGGTTTTATATGTAGATGACATTCTCCTAATTGGAAACAATAAAGAGATGCTGTCATCAGTACGAACATGGTTGTCAAGCTAGTTCGAGATGAAAGATATGGGAGAAGCGGGACACATTCTAGGCATCAAGGTTCTCTGAGACTGTGAAAAGAGAATGTTGTGCTTATCTCAAGAATCTTACATCGATACTGTACTAACAAGATTTAGCATGCAAGATTCCAAGAAAGGTTTCCTGCCCTTCAGACATGGAATCTATTTATCTCAAGAGACGTGTCCTAAAACACCATCTTAGATAGAAGCGATGAGCAGGATACCTTATGCCTCGACAGTTGGTAGTCTCATGTATGCTATGCTTTGTACTAGACCTGATATCTGCTTTGTTGTTGGCATGGTTGCAAGATATCAATCAAATCCTGGCCCGGGACATTGGACTGCCGTAAAGAACATACTCAAGTACCTGAAAAGGACAAAATACTATGCTCTAGTTTACAATGCAGCCAAGCTATGTCCTATAGGATATACCGACTCAGATTTCCAAGCTGATCGGGATTCGAGAAAATCTACTTCTGGCTATGTGTTCACCTTAGGAGGTGGAGCCATAATATGGAAGAGTGTAAAGCAGAAATGCATTGCGGACTCTACCATGGAAGCCGAATATGTGGCCGTTTCAGAGGCTGCAAAGGAGGCTGTATGGCTTAGGAACTTTCTTGACATCAAAATTTTCGAAAATTTCGAGCTCTCTCTCTTTGAGCAAGTCAATTTTTTCCAGCTCTCATCCGTGAGAATTCTGTCTTCTTTATTCAAGTCCTAGTGTTCCGGTGAGATCAGCCCACACTGATATCGGAGTACAGTTCGGGATACCAGTCAGAAGATCCGTGGTCGAGTATTGAAGATCGACATGTGGAGAAATAGCAAGCCATCTACGATTCTTTGGAGAATCAAGAAGGTATTACTTCTGTTCCGTAGAAAAGCATGTTTTAGGTTTCTATTAATCAAAAGCATGTTTTAATTCAAGTTATGAGCATGATACATATGATAATTGCGCGAATTGAGTTTGTCTGTATAATCTGCTAAATAGATCTAGTCTCTGATTTATTGCACGCTTCCGCTGCCAGTCCCAACACCAATACCACATCCAGGCTACGCAGGAATGTCTTAAAGGAGTCACCATATACAGTAAAATCATGCATAAAGATTTTGATGCACTCCTCCAGTAGATCCAAAAAAATTCTCATCATACACCTTTGAAATGTTCCTAGAGCATTGCATAATCAGAGTGGCATCCTTCTATAAGCGTAGATGCCAAATGGTAGTGGGAAGTGATCCTTTCTAGTGGCGGAGTTTAGCTTACTGTAGTCTATACACATTCGCCAGCCAGTCACTAGCCTTGTTGGAACCAGTTTATTCTTAGAGTTGGTCACCACTTGAATACCAAACTTTTTAAGCACCATATGTAATGGACTGACCCATTCGCTATCCGGGATAGAGTAGATGATCCCTAGAGACAGTAGCTTGAGCACTTCCTTCATTACTTCCTTCCGCATATTCGGGTTCAGCTTCCTCTGTGGATCTCTATGACCTTTAGCACCTTCTTCTAGGCATATGTGATGCATATAAAGATCAGGGCTTATCCTTACCAAACCGATAAAGTCCATCCAATTGTCTTCTAGTTCCTTCCCAACACCTTTCGTAATTCGCCCTTCTGCTTCTGAGTCAGTTTGCTGCTGATGATCACAAGTAAGGATTCTTCCTCCCCTAGATAGGCGTACTTTAAGCCTAGGGGAAGTGTCTTCGTGGCTAGATCATCCACTTTTGGCATTTTCTCCAGACTGGCCAGTTGAATAGATCTGGTTGATCCAGTAGATTTTGGCTTCTTGCAGAATTCCATTATTGCTTTAGTAATTTCTTTATCAGTCATCCCTTGAGTCTTTATTGCTTCACGCCAACTTGCAACCTCTCTTTCAATGGATTCGTTCATGTCCGAATGATTAAACTTCCCCTGCATGAGTTCAGTCTCAAGGTATTCTCAAACAAGTGGGTTAATGACATCCATATAATGCAGATTCTCCATATCCATCGGAATTTTCATAGCTTCATCAATGTTAAATGTGAATTTCTCTCCATGAAAAAACCCAAGCAAATAGTCCCATGAAACACTTCAATGATAGTTCTTGCTATTCTCAAGAATGGTCTACCCAAAAGTATGCCACTTGACTCCTTAAATTCAGGTTCACTCATACGGATAACATAAAATTCAGTTGGATAAAGAAAATCATGAACCTTAACTATGGCATCCTCTAGTATTCCTTCTGGACGAATGCAAGACCGATCAACCAATTGAATGACTACTGGTGTATCCACTAAACTTACTCCTTTTAACTTATTATAAATCGAAAGTGGCATCACATTGATTGAAGCACCCAAATCACACATTGCATGCTCAATTTTCACATCTCCAATAGTAATCGGCAGAGTGAACATATCCGGATCAATTCGCTATGAGGGCAGATCACCCTTTTGAATAATTGTATCTACTGGTCTTCCAGTCGACTACTCCTTCTCTTGCTATAAAGCTCTAGAGATCTTCTTTCAATTGTATAGTGGAATATTGCAGTGGAAGAGGTGATGATTTGAATGAAGCTTGGGGTAGTATTTACATGGCTCTGGACGTCCTTGGGCAGCAAGGAATAAATTTGACTTTATTTGGTAATAAATTAGACTCGGATTTGACCTAATCGCTCACCGCCGAATTCCAGCGGGCCGTTGGGCACAAGCCAGCGGGCCGACAATCTTCTCCCAAGAGTCTTCTGGAGTGATTGAGCGGGCCACTGCACAATCCAGCGACCGTTGGGCATGTCGTAACTCCTTAATGTGATTTCCAAGGTATGTCAGCCGTTGATCCTCATTGGGTTGATCTTCAGTGGCCGTTGGTTTCCAGCGGACTGCTGGAAATGCACTCCTGCTCCAGACTCCGATTTTTGTATTTTTTTCCTACAATTTATGTTCTATTCTGCACATTTATCATAAAACACATCAAAACACCTAAAAGTACAAATATTACAATTATAAGATGTGAATTGTGGATTTAGCACTTAAAACGAACCAAAATATAGCCTCAAAACTGTCACGACCGCCCATACTGACGCGACGATCGCGACTAAAACATGCAAGGTAGACTTTTATCGAAAACTTAATTACTTAAATGATGAAGAAAACGTTATATATATATATATATAATTTTAAAGAAACTTAGAGTTATACTACTACTATTAAACAAAAACAGCTTATGAAAAACATTTTAAAAAGGAAGCAGCGGAAAACCACAATTTAGAACTCATCCAACTCCTAAGAAAATAACATTTAGTTTAAGTTGTGAAAAACATCATTTTCAAGTAACATTGTAACAACTCGTTTCAAGCCTAACACAACCAAAACATGCTTGACATAGTACGGAAAAGATTTATGATAAAGAAACATAGTTCAGAAAAACACAGCAGCGGAAATAAGGTTCAAAGAGAGAGTCAAGGATCACGCCTATGTATGAAGACACGACGCATCCTAAGGCTAGCTCAACATCCTCCGCAACATCCTGCTCAACCTGCACATAAGAAAATAATATGCAGGGCTGAGTACTTGATGTACTCAATGGGCTCATGCCGAAAACATTTTAATTTAATTATGTCACCCATACCAGCGATCTCGAGTTTTAGATAGCAGAAAAATATCACGAGAACACAAAACTTTTCAAGACTGGCCAGTCAATTTATCTCCCCACTTTCCACATCATTCCATCAATCACAAACATCATCACGATGAGACGAAAGTGTGGCCATACTATTCGCCCCCGAGACCGGCCGACTAGCAAGGACGGCTCACGATCCCACCAGTGTACACAGCCTGATAGGGTTTGCGGCCCTACTCAGACCCGAATTCGTTTCACAACACAGCCCTATAGCCTAACGGAGCAAGCTCAGACGAACTAGGCATCAGGCAACATTCTCACAAACAAAAACATGGCATGACATAATAGTTAAACCACCCTTATAACTCCACGTAATATTTTCGGAAAATAAATAAGTTTGAAAAGAAAGCCCACCTCGTTCGCTTAACAATTCAATTCCAACTTATGCAACTTTCGTTCCTCGAGCTCACGTATACTCAATCACCCTTGCCAACGACAACACAATCAGTCTTTCATAAACTTATATTTTCATGCATGTCCTATTGTTCCTTTTTATCGTTCTCTTACCCATCCCAACATTCATCAACACAAGAAAGACATGTCATAATACTTTTCTCAACGAGTCACACAAAATCACGTCATAGGATGCTTTCTCAAATCACACATGCATCATATAATTCATCAAAACTTAGCACAAATGATATTTTCGTAAAACAGCAAAACTGGCAGAACTGCGCGGTTGGTTTGTAAAAATCACCAAAAATTCACCCGACCTCATATGAAGCTGAAATTTGGTCACAACACAGTAGACACATTAAAGTTCATCCAGGTAAAGTTTCACGCTCAAATCATGTCGTTTGGTCAGTCAAAACACTAATACAACACTCTGGTCGGAACATAAAAATTCTGGCAGTATTGCGCAGTCCATTTGAAAAATTCACCATAAATTCATACGATGTCCAAAGAAGCTGAAATTATTACACGACTCAGAAAACACTTCAAACTTTCATATGGTTCAAGAATCACATCGAACGGAGGTCATTTAGTCGGTCAAACAGAATACGAAACTTTCTGGTCGAGAACACACGTTTCAGGCAGAATTGCGCAGTCGACTTCAAAAATTTTTCAAAAATTCATTTTTCCACATAACGGGCTGAAATTTACACGAGACTCAGAAAACACCTTGAAATTTACTCAGTAAAATGTTTACATCAAAATTCGACCGTTTGATAGGTCAATTACACATCAGAAGCTACTGGTCGAAAGTCACAGTTATCAGACTCACAATTTCGAAATTAAGGTTTCCTTCTCAATCATCCAAACATAAATTCTCTGGCTTATAACACACATTCATGCTTGATAAGACTCTCTTAAACATGTTTGCACATAAACTTACATCATTCACCAAAGATTCAAAACAAACATCACACAATTCAATCGAAAACGTATAACTATCAAAGTTCTCAAGCAAACTCACTTTTCCCCCCGATTAAATTTGCGATCTACGATTCCTACACCCACTACATGCATGTAGGATTCAAGAACATGGTTCAAACAAAAAGAATGAGGAAAAGTGAAGCCAATATACCTTCTTTGACAAGAATGAATCGGTAGATGCAAGAAACAATGCGATTCGTCGGAGATTCTTGAAAATTAACTTCAATGGATGGAAGAACAAGGATTGGATGGAGGAGGAAGAGTGGGAGAGGGGAGAAAAACGTGTAGGGAGGGAGAGAGAGAGAGGTGGACGAAAATGGTGAGTAGAATGGTGGCTAGGGTTTGTTTAGGTGCTACTTATAGTCTAGGTTTAAGTCCATGAATTAATTAATTAATTAATTGTGGAGGAATAAAATATAGGCAAATAAATAAAAAAAATTCCACAATTATAAAAGGCCTAATTTTCGAAAATTATGGCTGCAATTAAACAAGGAATAAATCCACAATTTAGGAAATAAAGACAATGAATATTCCATAAACAAGGGAACAAAATAAATTAAATCTCCAAGTAAGAAAAATAATGGGGGGGGGGGGGGGCGAAAATTCCATGGAGGAATGCACAAGGAAATTATTTAAATCCTCCAAAAATTAGTAGAGGGGCCGAAAATTTATTAGGCTTAAATAGCCAAGGAAATATTTCAATTCTTTATTTATTTTGGGTGAAGAAATAAAATGTGACATGATTTAATTGGATTTAATTCAAAAGAAAGGAGTCAACAAGGCACCAATTAAATCAAAGAAAAATAATTCATCCTCCTATTTTAATTAGGGGATTTTCGAAACTCCCAAAGGTAATAGGCTAGAGTTCGAATTTCATGTATTACAATTTAGGGATCATTTGGTTTGGATTTAATTTGGATAAATATCCCAAGCAATTAATTAAATCCAAGAAATGAAATACTAATTCAATGATTAGAAAGGGCCGAAAATTCCAAATGACTTGGCTTGAAAATATTAATGCATGATCCTAATAATTATTTCCCCACATTGGAAAATATAAAATATCAGTCACTTCATTCCACATCACCCACGACCATTATTTCACGAAATTCACTTAATCACATATAAACAAAAGTTTCATAATCGAAATTCCAAATTAATACATATAAAAAGGGTCAAAAGTTTGGGATGTTACAAAAACAGTACAAAATCCGAGTGTGTCAACTCCCCCAAACTTAATCTTTTGTTTGTCCTCAACAAAAATAAGAAACAAATAAAACAAGAATACACGGATTGCCTAAGGACTAGATTTCATAGTCTCCTCAAATTATGGAATAGAGACTAAGCATACAAGATATAAAAATCAAGGTATAGCTATTAGTGCTTTTTCATTACTAACTCATTGATCACCTTGAAATCATGCACTCACAAGTGTTTTGATATGTGTGTCTCTTACTTACAAAGTGTATGGGTAAATATGAACTCTCAAATCATACATCATGCAAGGTTTACCATAGGCTTGCTCAAAGTCTCATCCCTCCTCTACTTTATGTGATTAAGCATCAAAAATTGGGAAGGTCTTCATTTTAGGTTGTAATATAGGCTTTTTGGTAGGTAGGATGTTTATGGCCAAAAGTGACTAAGTTTCCAAAGCATATATTAAAAAAATATCTACTTCTTCACTTAATCACCTTCAACTTCTCCTTATACTCCTCTAGACTTCGTCTAGCTTATACCTCCAATTTTTTCTTTTGAATACCTCTAGACTTCGTCTAGCTTATACCTCCTCATATATTTTTTTTTCTTTTTCACCACAACCATTTTAATTTTTCACAAAGTAAGCACACATCTTTCTCTCAAAACATAACAACTTTAATCACATAATTTTTATCCCCTTTTTCATGCACCTCCAACTCTTTCCATAATATGAAAATAATCACGAGAGTTTATCCCCATATTTTGGCTTCCATAGGCTTTAAAGCTTCAAAAATTGGCTCCAAAGGGTTAAGAGATTTATAGACTTTTTCAGGTAAGGTAAATTTTTAGGGTATAAAAATGGGCTAAGAAAAAATGGCCTAACTTCATTTTTCATCAACTTAAATACTATGTAAATTTAGGCAGACGAGAAGCAAGTTCTAGAAACAAATACATGAATGCAGATAACTCACGTATGAATAAAAATAAAGGTCAAATCTCATAAGGTTTATAGCATGATTCAAGGCAAACAAGTAATTCATTATTTATGCACTTTTTCACTAAGCAATCATATCAAAATATCAAGCATACCTAATCAAAGATGGAAGATTTTTATATCATAGGCAACATAATCTAATATGTCCCTAACATACGTGTTTCTGAAATTCTTATTTTTATGGTCAAGACATGGATTATACCCCGAGGTTATTAACGCAAAAACATAAACTAGCTAACCTATGCTCACGATCCACCACGTCATCCCCCCAAACTTATTCAAAACTATGTAAAGAATAAGTTCGTTGAGTTGGTGGAGACATGAGAAACTCTAAAAAGAAAAGAAAAATACCTTGAAAATTTTCACACAAGAACTGAAGTAATCATGCGTGTCAACCCTAAAGAAAAAGTACAACTCCGACATATTCCAGCGGCCGGCTGAGTACAAGGCAGTGGCCGCTCAAATAGTCTTTAGAAAAAGTTAGAAAAATAATGTAAAACACTAAGGACTTTTTCAGCGGCCCGCTGGACACAATCCAGCGGCCGCTCAAATATTCAGGATACTGCCGGGACTTTTTCAAAGACCATTTGGCACAAGCCAGTGGCCCGGTGTATTACTCCAGAACCTGTGGAAAATTTTTAAGGGATACAAAAACTAAGAAAATAGTATCATTAAGAAATAAAAAATAATATAACAAGGATAGATGTTGGGTTGCCTCCTGATAAGGCTAATTTCATGCATTGGTTATGGGGTGTAAATTTGATGATTTCCTAGGTCTAAGACTTGTTTTGAGCCAGATTGTGTAGAGGAATCGCCAGGTCGAGGATATGAAGGAAGGAAACGACCAGGCAGGAGAAAAGAGTGAAAAAGGGCAGAGGAGAGTACAAAAAACGCTAGACGGAGGAAGCTCAAGGAAGCGAAGGGAAAAATGGAGAATCCAGGAAGAGCCTAGAAGCAAATTCCCGTCTATAAATACTGGGAGCATTCATTCTATCAGAGGCTTCGGTTTTTCTCATCCCAGCTCCGAGCTCCAAGTTCACTCTTCATAATTCCTCTACACACACACTGCACCATGGGATAGTTCGAGAGGGGGTTCTGTCTTGCTATTTTAGCTAAAGTTTGTGTAACACCGTCCCTGTAAAGGGAAAAGAAACAATTTACTTACCGCTTTCCGTTAATTTCCGCTTCAAAATCTTAGATTCGAAGCTTACTGTTATTATTTTGTGTTGAACCGTCGTTAGTTTTTATGAAAGTTTCCGTTTCCATTTCCGTTTTAGTTTGTGTTGATGATTTAGTTTGCGTTATGTTTCCTTGGATGCTTTTCGCAGTTGTTGATTGAGTTTTGGAGTTGAGATTTGGACGATCGGAGTGATCGGTGCTGAATCGGAGCAATTTGATTTTGGGTTGTATTGGGAATTGTCAGTACTGTTGAACTATCGTTGATCGGTGAAATTGGTGTTAAATCGGAGTTGTCGGAAATGGAAATTGTTGCTGATTGTTTAGGGTTCAGACAACTTGGATCCGGAGTGGATGAAGTATCTGACTTTGAGATCGGTTGAATTTTTCATGGATATGATGTTTAGCTTCTGTTTTCTGTTTTACCTCGTCTAGTAGTTGTAGATCTGTTTACAATTCCGGTTAATCGTAGATTTAATTTCCGATGGGTTAAGCTCTGTTTATTTCTGTCGTATTACTCTGTTTTCCCACTTTGCAATGAATATTTCTAAGTATAAGTGGTAAGAGCGGGGTAGAACCCACAGAGATGATGTGTTAAAGCACACGTGAGTGAATGAACTGAATGGCTGCTGCCACGCTTTTTGTTAAGTATCTACCTAAGTTGGACTAGGTCATAATCCAACTGATCAACTGGAGTTTAACTAGGAAATGAAAACAGGGATCCTACTTCCTAACTGATCAACTCGCTCTAACTACTGAAAGCAAATATGTAGGAACAGGGGACATGCCTCTATCTAAGAAAGCAGTAAATCTAATCGATCAGCTAAACATTCTAAGTTCTCAACAGAAACTTTAACAAATCTACGACACAGAGTCGATCGAACACACAGAATTCCGGCAAAATCCCAATTCACACTCCAGACGGTTCGATCGTGAAGAGATCGAAGCTAGAATGGGCAATCTATTTATTTTTGTTTATATATATTTTTTACTTTTCTTTTTACCGTGGCTCGTGCCACCCTTATATCTTCTCCTCCTTTCTCTATCACAAGTTTTTTTCCTTTTTCTTTTCTTAAGAACACCCTGCTCTCCAGTTGGCTTGTCTCTTTATTTATACTGTATCCCTATGAGACTTATCGTTCATGATCACTTTACTCTAAGCATCATATGACCTTCACTTATAGAACAACTTTTAATTCAGCCTTCAGGAGATTTAATTCCAAATTGATCAGTTAAGTATATCAAAGCTAGGTTCAATTAAGCCTTTTCTATCATCCTAAGTTTCATCCAAGTTGACTTTAGCTAAGTAAAGAGGTTATCACAGATCAACCACACCCCTCCTTCAATAGCTATCATCAAGGGGTTTATGTCTGTTCAATTCGCCAGTTCCATACAAGCTTCTGAACTATATATCCAAAACAACAACTAAAGCACCCAAAAAAGACCTAACCCAAAATATCACTACTCAGCAAGTACAAACTTCTCACACTTAGACCATGCAATGGGCTAAGTGGGAGAAGTGGGAACAAACACAGTCAAACAACACAAATATTAACAGGCAAAACTTCTCACAATTAGACCGGGCACCGGGCTAAGTGGGAGATAGTATAGACACAGAAAAACAGAAAAAAAGATTAACAAAACATAAAACTAAATTACTTGGTCAGGGTAGTTCGGGCGATTACTGCCTCCTCCGTTCTTTCAGAAATTTTAGCCTCTCCTCCTGCGCCTCTGCTGACCTCTTCAGATAGGCCTCTTGCGCTTGAGATTCTTGGTGGAGCTGGATTAGCAGCAACTCCACCCTATCTTTCCATTCCTCTGCAGCCCCGACGGTCTCTTCCTCACGTGCAGGCTGCTCTGGTTGGCTAGTTCCTGCAGCTGCCGGCACTATGTCACGCCCTTCAGTAGATGGATGGTGAGTTCTCTCTCTTCTAGGCTTCTCCGGTGCAGTGTCGAGGGAAACAATTGGCTGCCCCACGGTATAAAAGTGTAGCCTATCTTTCTGGATTCGAATGATTTCGACTTTCCTGAAGAATGGGATATCAAACATTTTTGGCTTAAGACACAGTTTTAACGATCTGCGAAGGCTTCGCTCCACCTTGAGCATCAGATTAAACTTCACAAAAGCGCCCACCACATGGAAGATGTTCAAATTGCACGAGGCACGACTTGCAATCGATCGGCACGTATGTGACAGCCAATAGCCCAAGTGGACCTTCCTCTGCTCCTTCATACTCCACATGAAGTAGAGTTTCGGCATGGTGACAGTGGCGGATGTGTTCGCCTGGCACAGCAAGTTATATCCCAAGTAGACTTGCGCCAAACGGAGTGCGGGGTCCTTGATATGATGCGCTCTTGACTGAGTAGGCTTGAACTTTGGGGCCTCTGGGTGGGTAATTCCTTTCCTGAAATTGCCTCTGCTCCTCATTAGCAGAGGTTGCAGAGGGATCCCTTACTTCTTCATTCGGAGTGGATGTGCCTCCAGTACGTGGCACATCCAAACTCTGTGCCCACCTGAGTGCCGCCTGGTTGTCCACTTGTTCCCTCTTGCTCCTCGGCCTTCTATGATAGATAATCATGTCATTCACTCCCTTCATCCTCTTGGTTCTCACACTGGGGAATGATCCAATCGGGAGTTTCCCCAGTTGCCGATTCTAGATGGATTTGTGGCAATTCGGGCATCTCAGGTGATGTTGATATTCCTGGACTTCCTGGCCCTTTCTCCCCTTTCTCTGTTTCATCTACTTCCTCAAGAATCTCCACTTCCTGCACATCCTGGACAGACGTCTCCGGACTGGCGAGATTCTCTCCTGAATTCTTCACTCTCTGTTCATCCTTCACTACTCTCGCCTCGGATGTATCGACTTCTGGCATTGTCAAGTCGGCGGCGCGTCTTTCCTCATACTGCCCGGCACACTCGAGTTCTTTCTCCCCTTCTAAAGTTCTCTCAACCCCCACAATTTCATCCGACACTCCTTCTAAACCCCTCTCAGCTTGGATCGGTTGATTTGCTTCTTCTGACATTTCCATCTCACACATATTTTGGCCCGGCGTCCTCGTCGTTTCTTCTCCTTGAGACTTCTCAGTCTGATTTACTTCCTCGCCTTCCTCTATTTCCTCCAACACCTCCAATGGGACAGTATTGCCACTATATGCCTCTTTTTACTTTGTTGCGTCTTCCAAAGCGGCAGGTGAAATCTGTACCTTCCCTGGTGTCGCGCCTCTTCGGGAAGGCATCGCCGACGAGTTTCCGACAAATGTTGACAGGACTTGCTCAGCATCCACCTCCGGCCTCAATTGCTGAATCAACTTCTTCAATTGTTCCCCTGATGGTGCGATTGAGGACGAAGCGGAAGCACTCTTGTTCTCCATTCTCAAATTGGTAGTGACGGTGGCGGAATTTCTGTGATAGATTAGGGTTCCTGAGAATGAACACAAACGGGATGAGAATTTTGGGCGTAAATGGTGAAGTGCGTGGGGGAAGATTTGGGGATTTTGCTTAAACCCTATTTCAATTTGGGCGGTACAACTTCCCTCCATGAACTTACTGCCACGTGTAGGTAGCTTAAATTTGAACCGTCGCCCAGTTGTCACACGGATTCAAACTCTACTTGATCATGTAAACTCCACAGGCTGGAGCCTCTCTATTTTGGTGACTTGATCAAGTGGGATTGTGATTCCGAAACTTACATCTAGTTAATTTTTTTTTTGGGATTTTTCAAAAAGTATTTACACACTATGTACACAGTCCTAAGTACTCTTGGTAGTTCACTTGATCTTACTGGACCAAACTGATCAAGTGGACTTACCGAGAGACTTACAACCTGCTTCATCAGGATTAAATTCTGGATACACACAGTTCTTCCACTGGGCATATCTCAGAGTTGTCTCTGAATATTTTCACCCGATGACCATTCACCAAGAAAGGGGTAGTGTCCGGATCAACTCCCTGAATTTCTACTGCTCCATTCGATCTCAGAGCAACGATTGTGTACGGTCCGACCCACTTAGACTTCAGTTTTCCGGGCATGAGCTTTAGCCTTGACCGGAACAGCAGCACTTTCTGTCCCACTTCCAGATTCTTCTTCCTGATATTTTTGTCGTGCCACCTCTTTGTTTTTTCCTTATACCACATGGCTGCGTCGTAAGAGTCCAACCTCAACTCCTCAAGCTCCTGTAACTGCAACCTCCTTTCTTCTTCACAGACTGCCGGCTTACAGTTCATTTCCTTAATGGCCCAGTACGCTTTGTGCTCCAACTCCACTGGGATATGGCACATCTTCCCGAAGACCAGCCTATATGGCGACATCCCAATTGGGGTCTTGAACTCGGTGCGGTATGCCCAAAGAGCATCGTCCAAGCGTTTGCTCCAATCTTTCCTTGTAAGGCTGACAGTTTTCTCGAGGATAGACTTGATTTCCCTATTAGAAATCTCCGCTTGGCCATTCGACTGGGGGTGGTAAGGAGTAGACAATCTATGGTGAACACCATATTTCCTCATTAAAGTCTCGATTGTCCTATTGTGGAAATGAGTACCCTGATCAGAAATGATTGCCCGGGGCACTCCATATCGGCTGAAGATGTTTGACTTTAAGAACTTGGCTACCTCTGCAGCATCATTCGAGCTTGTAGCCTTCGCCTCTATCCACTTGGAAACATAGTCCACTGTTACCAAAATGTACTCGTTCCCGTAAGAAGATGGGAATGGTCCCATGAAGTCCATGCCCCAGACGTCAAAAATCTCACACACCACTATTGGCATTTGTGGCATCTCGTCTCTTACCGAGATCCCTCCAGTCAGTTGGCATCTACTGCACTTCCGGCAAAATTCCTATGCATCTTTATTGAGTGTTGGCCAGTAGAAGCCACTGTCTAGCACCTTCTTTGCTGTCTTTCTTGGTCCAAAATGCCCTCCACAAGCGAGGGTCATCCCAAAAATAGTATTCCACCTCACTCAACAGCTTCAGCTTTTGGGCTCTCGTGATCTCCGCAGTGGATGATAGCTCCCCTGTCACCAAATAGTTGGCTATATCCGCGGACCAAGGTTCCTCCTTTTTTCCTCTCTCCTGCTGATTTTCTGTCTTTTACTTCTGCTCTGTAAACACGTTGTGAACTGATCAATTGGACTGGCTTAATGACACTGTACAGATGTTCCTCGGGAAATGCATCTGGCACTTACTCTGCGTCTTCTCCTTGATCAATTCTACTCAAGTGGTCCGCAACTCTGTTCTCTGTTCCGGATTTATCTTTGGCTTCCCAATCAAACTCTTGCAAGAGCAAAACCCAGCGAATCAGGCGGGGTTTGGACTCTTTCTTCGCCAATAGATACTTGATTGCGGCATGGTCAGTGAACACAATAACCTTAGAACCCAATAAGTAGGGTCTAAATTTCTTGAACGAGTACACGATGGACAGCATTTCTTTCTCCATTGTATCATAGTTCTTCTGAGCCTGATTCAATGTCTTTGATGCGTAGAAAATGACATAACTCTTGCCATCTATCCTTTTCCCCAACACCGCTCCCACATCATAGTCACTCGCGTCGCACATCACCTCGAAGGGGTGATTCCAGTTTGGCGACCTCATGATCGGCGCTGTGACTAATCTCTCTTTTAGGTAGTTGAAAGCTCTCTGGCACCCTTCATCGAAGTTAAATTCCACATCATTTTTCAAGAGGTGGGTCAATGGCTGGGAAATCTTTGCAAAGTCTTTGATGAACCTCCTGTAAAATACAACATGTCCCAAGAATCCCCGTACCTCTCTCTGATTCGTGGGAAATGGCAGCTTTGAAATCACTTCCAGCTTGGCCTTATCCACTTGAATTCCCCTCTCGGACACTACATGGCCTAATACAATGCCCTCTGGCACCATGAAGTGGCATTTCTCGAAATTCAAGACCAAATTCTTCTCAGCACATCTCTTCAAAAATTTATCCAAATTTGCCAAACATGCTTCATAGGAGTCTCCGTACACCGTGAAATCGTCCATGAAAATCTCAATGCAGTCCTCCAAAAAATCTGAGAATACGCTCATCGTACACCGCTGAAAAATGCCTGGGGCATTACATTGGCCGAATGGCATTCTCTGGTAGGCGTAGGTACCGAATGGACATGTGAATGTTGTCTTTTCTTGATCTTCATGGTCCACGTAAATTTGGAAGTATCCGCTGTATCCATCCAAAAAGTAGAAATACGATTTCCCATCAAGTCTTTCCAGCATTTGGTCGATAAAAGGTAATGGGAAGTTATCTTTCAGTGTTGCTTCATTCAGCTTCCTATAGTCGATACACATTCTCCACCCGGTAACCAGCCTCATGGGGACCAGCTCATTCTTTTCGTTTTCCCCCACCTGAATTCCCGACTTCTTCGGCACCATATGCACTAGGCTTACCCATTTACTGTCTGGGATTGAGTAGATGATTCCCAGGGCTAGCAATTTCAGAGCCTCATTCAATACCTCCTCCCACATGTTTGGATTAAGTTTCCTTTGTTGATCATGATGGGGTTTTGCCCCTTCTTCCAGACGGATATGATGCATACACAAATCAGGACTAATCCCGACTAAGTCTGACAGAGTCCACCCTATTGCCTTCTGATTCCTTTTTAGCACTTCAATCAAGTTCGCTTCTTGAGACTCTGTCAGCTGCCTGTTGATTATAACCGGGAGAGTCTCCTCCTCTCCCAAGCATGCATACTTCAAAGTTGCGGGCAATGTCTTCAACTCCTTTTTAGTATTGTTCACATCTTGGGGCAAAGGATTATTCTCCACTTGATTTCTATCCTCCCCCATTTCCTCTGCTCTGTGTACCTAGTAAATTCCACTTGATCCGTTTGACTTAACAGAGTAGTTGGATTCATTTGACTGCATGAAGTCACTTGATCCAGTTGCTTCCTTCTTCTGGCAGAAATTCAAAATTTCCTTGCTCATTTCTTCATCGATCAAATACTTGGCCAACACAGCGTCACACCAGCCTGCCACTTCTTCTTCCAGTGCATTGCTCAGCTCAGAACCTGTAAATTTCTCCTGCAAAAATTCAGTCTCAAGATATTCCTGGACTAAGGGGTTAATCACATCAACATAATGCAGGTTTTCAACATCTAGTGGCTTACGCATGGCTTCATCGATGTTGAAGGTGAACTTCTCTCCATGATAATGGAGGCAAATCGTGCCATCGCTGACATCTATAATGGTCTTGGTGGTTCGAAGAAACGGCCGACCCAAGAGAACCCCGCTTTCTTCCTCTGCCTTTGTCTCACTCATCTTGATCATGTGAAAATCTGCAGGGTAGAGGAAGTCGTGCACTTTTGATACGCTCGGATTTTGCACTATTTTAAGGCCATTATTTGGTCCTTTTTTATATCAAAGTCACTCTACACGTCCATTATTTATATATTTTGTCTATTTTGGTATTTTGACGTGTTTTGTGAGAAATGTGCATAATTGAGCTGAAAAAGGGAGCCAAAACGCAAAGTCTGGAAATCTAGAGTCAGACGGCGACCGGCGACTGCCGCGGATGTGTGCGGCAACCTCCGGCGCCCGGCGGGCAGAGCAATGTAGCGGTCCGCCTCGGAAAAATACGCTTGGAAGAGAATTCTCGTCCAGCGACCGCCGGAAGTCGTGCGGCGGTCCGCCGCCGAGGGAACAGACTCTCTAGACTCCAACGCGGCGACCGCCGGCCAAGGTGCGGCGGCCCGCCAGAGAAAGGCGGCGAATCCGAGAAGCCCTAGATTTGCTCCAAGATTTACCATATTTTGGAGATCTTTTCCTTCTACAACAAGGATTGGATTTTCCCTATAAATAAGACCTCAAGCTTCATAAAAAAGCGAGAGCTTCTACTTGCAAAATAATTCATAGAGATCAAGAGCTAGAGTACGTCATTGTGCAAGGAATTGAAGAAGGATTTCAAGAACATCAAGAATGACAAGGATTCAACCTACGGGTTTTATTTGCTTTAGTTTTATGTTCAAATTGTCTTCCCTTCAATCTATGTGTTTAGCTTATTCCATCATGTGTAACTAAACTCATAGGATTCTAGGGATGTGTTAGTAACGACTTTGGTTATACAATTCCTTTTTTCTATTTAATATCCGTTTTGTTTTTATTTTGTTTCTTCTCTAAGTAGTTTTGATGCTACATGATTGAGTGACACAATTGTGTATGATTTAATATTGCTTGCTTCATAACTGTGACAGAGTTCTAGCGAGTTAGATCCACTTAGTAGACACTACAGTTAACTTCCTTAAAACGGCACTGTTAATTGAGAGTGAGGACTTTTCAAGGGTCTTAGGAGCTTTATGGAGTTACGTGTTAGGATTGACAACCCTAATTTTGTAATCAACGTTTGCATCGCATGAGCATAAGCTAGGTGACTCATTCTATCAAAGTAAAAACTGTGCTAGGGTATTGTAGTTTGGAATTTGTATAACCATAACCGTGAAAGTACATCCCTGGGATTCCCTTATCTCTATCGCTTGTCTCCGTGTTTTATCTGCACTTAGTTGTTATTTGCTTTTTATTGTTTTTTAGTTCTCAAAAGTTTTCCAAAACCCTTTGTTTTTCCAGATATTAATTGAGTCTTAGTAGAGGATAGACACTTTGTGTTTGTCTTCCCCGTGTTCGATATCCGGTACTGACCTTTAGCTATACTAGATCTACATTGTATACTTGCAGGTATTTATAGGCACGACAGAACAAATCACGACATGATAAACACAGATTTCATTCTCATCAATAAAGATTTAGGACGTTGTCCTTATTTTAAAAGAAAGCCCACCTCGACTGCTTAGATATCAAGTACTTTCTTCCCTTTGCTATCACGCTTCGAGCGCAAGTTATCACCTTTAAATAGTGTGTATCACAAATCAGTCTCAATTAACGACTCAAAATCATGTATGTCCCCAAACGTTTCCCTTTTCCCATCGATTTATTTTTTATCAACATCACATTCAAAACATGCTCATCATATCAATTTATTCATGCTATAACTTCAGATCTATCATCAATTCATGGTCACGCATGAGTGTTTTTCAACACACATCACACGCACACACATACACACGCACACCGATGCACACACACACATGCATCCCATTCATCAATTGGTTTCCCCTTTTCACTCGATCTATATGCATGAGGGTTCAAGAACACCGTTTAATCGGTTAGATGAGAAAAGATAAATCAAAATACCTCTTCTTGATAGAAACAATCGGTAGAAACAAAGTAAAATCTTGATTCTTCAACAATTCTTGAGGCTTCAACTTGAAGCCTTCTCAAAAGATGATGAATTATTGGAGAAAAATAGAAAACAAGTTGAGAGAGAGTGGGAGAGTGGGAGGCGTGAGTTATGAGAGAGAGAGACGTGTGTTTGGTGGCTAGGGTTAGGTTTTCTCCCTTGTACTTATAGAGTGCAAATTATAATCTTTAATTAAATAAATTAAAGATTTGAGAAAATTTGGTGGGGAGAAGTTAGCGCGAATTAGGGAGATAAAAATAGGGATTTCGAATTATATGCTATTTAATAAGCATATGATTTAATTTGGTATTTTACGGAGTAGAATAAAATATCACGTAGCAGAATAAAATAATAATTCTTCCCAAAAAAAGTAGGGGGTAGGCATTTTTTTTAAAGCTATCCCACAAGGAATTTAATTAAATTCCTAATTAAAATAGGGTATGGCAAGATCTCCTTAGATATGGTAAGATATGCTAGAATATTTGAATTTATCCATGGAAGAGAATAAATAAGGGATCAAATAATAATAATAAAATAATTCCTTCTCCCATAAATAGGAGATTTTCGAAATCTCCATGTATGAGCATAGGGCTCGAACATTTCATGGAGAAAAATAAGGAATAATCGGACGTTGGATTTAATTTGGATAAATATCCCAAGCTATTAATAAAATCCAAGAAAATTAAGATTTCTTCTCCAACAATAATAGGGTCGAAAATTTCAATTAAATACTAATGCTCCTATTTAATCTCACTCATCCCGTCGCAAATAATTCGCCCCAATATATTTTACCACGCATCAAAATTTTTCACACAGTCAAGTCATAATTTCAACCATTTTCACTTCCTCCTCATATTCTCAACACATTGACCTTTCAACGACCACGTCATATATTCCACATCTTTGATTATTCAACATCCTCATCATATACTCAATGTATTTGATTATTCAAATCAAATCTCAACTCCAAAACGCAATTAGGTTACACAGGAATCATGCAATTAATTCACTCATCATTTAATTCACATATTTCACGGCATTAAAAGCATTAAATGCATAAATTTTATGCTTCGCAAATTAGGGTTCAGAGAGTGGGGCGTTACAAGATGAGAGTCCCTTTTTTTCCTTTGCTTTCCTTTCCTTTTATAGAGGCTCAAATCCCTAGGTCATGTTTTCAGCGCCAAGCTTTTACGGATTTTCCCCTTGCACTAGAATTTTCCAAAAGTTGGGACTCGGCTTCAAAAAGTTCAACTTGATTAACTGGACTGCGCCTTTTCTGAATGTATGCTACACTGAGTATCTCCATCCACTTGATCTGTTATATCTGCATTTTCATAAGAATTCTGCCAAAAACCGTGAGTTCATCTAAGTAATACGCTTAACTACCCCTAAAACCAATGCATGGAAAATGACTCATCACCTTTCCCCTGTAGATGGCAGGATTCCGTAGGAATGCACGCATGAGAGTCACGCAGAAGGCATGGACCATGGCGGATGCCTACTAAGCGCAAAGAATGGGATAAGAGGAAGACCTGGTCACGTTTATCAGCGAGTTCGGGGAGATTTGGCAAATGGCATGACCACATGGAGTGCCGGATTACGATGGCATCATACGTTTGATTATCCACTTACCTAGATTTTGGAAGAGTTGGGCTGAGGCAACAACGACTCACTACTTATGGCGAAAACGGCCATCACACGACCTATGACGGACATTTCTGGAGTTTCATGAATACGGTAGTGAGGGCAATAGAGGACTATCCAAGAGGACCCCCACCTACACTTGAAGTACCCCCACCCAACGAGTCCCTAATGTTGGCAGCATGGACTTTCCTTCAATGCTCTTTTGGAGGACGGGAAGATGAAGAGTCATCGAGAGGCAAGAGTACTCGTGTTGAGGAAAAGGAAGATGAGAAGTGCTACCTCATGATTAGAGGCGAGGATTATGAAGAGGAACCTGAGAAGATGGAAGAGGAAACTGAGGAAAAGGAAAAGGAACCTGAAGGGGGGGAAGAGGAGGAGGAAGAACCGATGGAGATAGAGGACCATCAGTTCAAGACTTCCAAGGAAGAGGATGTCATGGTTACAACTGAGAAATCTACTAGGACACCATCTCCCGAGGTAACATTTGAGGATATGCAAAACCTCCACCCCGTAGACCAAGCCTTCTACACCGACTTGTATATGCATAAGGGATACTTGGAAGCAAGGTTGGCTGTCGTGACTTGGGTTCCCGTGGTGCCAGAATCACTGGAGCAAGTGGTTCTCCCAGAGTTTCCTGAAGATGTGCTGTCATCAGTGAGATACGACTTTCACGAGACCTATGGGAAAGTACCAGAAAACCCCATATGGATTCTCAGTGACTCCGAGGACGAAGATTGAGGAGATGAGAGACTTATGTTTTGGATATTTCTAGTTTATGATAGACCTTTTTCTTAGTTGTTCCGTTTTCTTTCGTACCTTGTTTTGGATGTTCTGGATTTAAGACCTCGATGAGGCAAAGATTATTTTTAATGAAGAAGTTGTTTTGGATTATGAGTTGTGAGATTTTCCCCCTTACCCCGTGATAGTTATGGGGTTCTAGGTTGTGCAATGTGTGTATATATATCCAACTGATCAGGAGGTGACCCCTAAGCTAGTTGTGTCGTTGGCACTACGACCTGACTCCTAATATCAACAATTTTCCTCAACCCACATCCTACTGGTTAGTATAGTGGATGCAAGGGTTGAATCCCACAGAGATGGATGTTTTGCAACTTTTGACTGCGGTGACAACCTGGGAGGTTGGTTAGCTACCACGCTTGGGTTGAGATTCTACCTAGACACGGAAACAAAGAGACTAAGACTCTACTGACTAGTAAGAAAATTCTCCGTAATTCGGACCGAAAGAAGTAAATACGGTAAACGAGTACAACTATTGTGTATGAGAATAAAACAAAGGTTACTAAAAATAAGGGAACAATCACTGGACAAACACTGGACTAAACTGTTGAACTGCAACTCTGTCTAAAGTCTGACAAAAGCAAAGGACAAAAGGTAAAAATAACAGAAAAAAGTGATGTGGATTACAGATCAGGTGCTCAGATTGTCTTCTCCAGCAAGAAAATTGCAGAAACTTAAACATACTTGAATATCCACGAACATAACACGAAATTGTAAATTCCTAAACTAGATCTACAAATCGGAAATCAAATTGCTTCAAGTAAAACAAAACAGAACTGCAGATTTAATCATACTGGCCAAGATGCGAAAGGAAAGAGTACGTGATTTCAGATCTCATGCATATTATGCTAAAATTAACAACTAACACTTGGAAATGCAGAATAGTTCAATTCTGTAGAAACAAACTAAATCATGCAACTTTAAGAGATTATCTAAGCTAACTAAGATTATCTAACTAGGCAGAAAGGAAAGAAAACAACGAAACATCAAAACAAAAGATAACTTCCATAGCATTAAACGAGTTTGACAGCAACTTCAACAAGGAAAATAGCAAAAACTTCAAGTCTACTACAGAACTTCAGCAAATAAACAAGTACGAAATTAAACTAGGAAAGCAAGTAAAGATTGTTTTGGTTTCCGGCAATAAAACAGTAAAAAGATGATGGTTGCAGCGACTGGATGGATTGATGATCACTTCCTTGTCTGGATTTCGAGGTCTTCAAATGGTGTGGACTGATGGCGAGGAATGAGAGAATGCAGGAGCTAGCTTCCGCCTCGGGTGTCTACTCCAAGAGCGGTTGCTAAGTGAGCTGCCTAAGGGTTTCTTTTTTCGACCTCTTTTCTTCTTCATGTGATCTCCTATTTATAGGGTGGCTCTCCTCCAAATTAGGGTTGCATCTTTATGCGAAATGGTCATTTTGCCCCTCTTTAGATAGGTGATCTTCAACTAGCATCCTTCTTCTCTCCAGCTCGAGCCTTTTGGCATGCATACTGATCAGTATTGCACCCTTCTTGCGTCATTTCCCATTTGAACCTGCGGTTCCTTCTCTACTGACCTGTACCCTATTCCTGCACACTTATGGAACTTTTTTTGTAAAATATGTACGTTAAGCTCATCATACTGACCAGTAACCGTGGCCTAGAATACGACTTATCAAACTGCTCACACTTACCACATGCTTGTCCTTAAGCATGAAGAACAAACCAAATAAATAATAAGTCGAATTCTAGCCTGGTTATGCCCCTGACCGACCCTAAGTAAAAAGAAAAACCTAAGGACCCTAATGAGTCTAAAACATAGACACCACAGAAAAGAAATACGTAAAAGAAAAACACATCGAAAAGAAAAACACATTAAAACACATTGAACAAGCTATATTTTCAAACAATCTCTCCTTTGGGCTAAGTTCAATCAGGCAGTAGACAGCTTCCAGTTTCCACCACCTCCCCTTCTCAGTCCTAGCCAGCATATTCGGTTGTCAGGATCGCCCTACTTCTAAGCCAACACTAGATTCACTTAGTCACTCATTCCCCACCAGGGATGTCAGGACTGTTCTTCTTCGCTCATGCTGGCTACAGATGCTTCGGACTTAGATCCCATGCGTAACTCCCAAGGGTCTTAAAGGGTTGTAACTTGTAACGGGGCCGTGGGCTTGTAATGTTTTGGGGTGGATGTTCCTAAGGCTCTAAGGTTCAAAACTACACTACTTTATTCTGATGTGGGGGAACTGTGTGTACTTGGGCCTTTGGCTGGGTGACTTTTCTTGTCTTGATCTCCTTCAATTGGATTTCTTCAACTGCTCAGTAGGCTCCTTAGTGGCTTCGCCACCCTTATTCCTTCTTCTCTTTTTTTTTCTTTTCTTCTTCTTCTTTCTTTACTTTTTTTTTTGAGGCCGAATTTATTTTTTTTCCTGGCCGTTTCTCCTTTCTTCATCTCTTCCTTTTTTTTTTGGGAACCAAGTGTTTCGCTTGGTCAGTTTTCTTCTTCCTTCTAGCCTTTTTCTCCAGTTGGTCTCTTTGTTTTGCTTCCTTGATCAGTTGCTTCCCAGCCTCATGCTTTCCATACACACTGTCCCAGTGGCTAGTGGGTTATATAGGGGTTTAATGGAGGGGCTAGAATAAAGGTTCTAAGGGAGAGAATATACAATTTTTTTTGGGAGGGGGTTTTCCTAATGCCCTCAAAATTTGCTACACGCAGTCACCTCACCCTAGGCATCATGTGTCAGCCTCTCTTCTTTTTTTGTATGTATTCAGTGGAAAGTAGTTCCACTTTAAGCTTCAACTCACCATTTAAAGAAGGCTTTCGTGCTGACTTAAAGGTTGGGCTTTTCCTTCATACTTACATCATCTATACTGACTAGAAGAAATTGGGGAAGGTGATTTCTACTCTCAGCACGCCTTATTTCCCTCTATTCCTCTCGCCATTAGTTTGACTAGTTGAGTTTTAAGCCCGTTCATTCAACACGTTCCCTAAAAAAAACTATCCTATGACCTAAAATCATAAAAAAAACTACCACATAAACAGTGCATAAACAACACATATATACATATCATACTGGCCAATATCCCCCCCTACCACTTCATTAGTGCTAGCCCTCGGGTACGGGTCTGAAGTGGAGAGTAGGTTGGCTAGTATGACAGACTCACAGATAACAAAAGAAAAGAAAACATACTAAATTAAAAAACTTCTCACACTTAGACTATACAATAGGCTAAGTGGGAGAAAGTTAGAAAAATAAACAACTACAGAAATGCTCCTACTTCCGCAAACCCCAACTCCTCACACTTAGACTATAAAATAGGCTAAGTGTGGAGAATCTGGATTTGCGTAAACGAACAATAAACACATATGTACACACAAAGAGCTACCTAAAAAAAACATATATATTAGCTAACTAAAAATATAGAAAAAACTAAAAGAAAACTTACTGGTTGGTGGAGTTGGTCACTTGTTCCTTCAGCTCCTCCTCGGACTGGAGCTCGGTGCAGGTGTTACTTCGGGTACACTTTCTTCCTCTGACTCAGCAGCCTCTTCTTCCTTCTCAGCAGCTGCACTGGGTTCCTTTTCCTTTTCTTCATGTCCATTCTTCCTGGCTTTTCTCGCGCTTCCTCCTTTGGCCATCTCCTCTAGGATCTTCTCTATCATGTCCGGCATTCTCGTCATCTCCACTCTGGCCTCCCTGTTCTCTGCTCTCAGCTCCTCCACTGCCCTCTTGAGTCATGTCTGCCCCTTCCCTTGAGCTTGTGCTGCTTGAGCTGCAGCTACCCTTTCAGCTGGGATGCCTGCTTCTCCCATCGCGTAGAAGCGAGGCACTCCTTCTCTGATATAAATCGTATTGGTGCGGGCAAAGAGGGGGATATCAAACAACCCTGGGGGGTCCACTCTGGCCATAGGGGATAACCCTTATGTCTCAATTACGATGATGCTGTTTCTCACAAACGCCCCTAGGATGTTGCAGAGGGAGAGATTCCTAGCAGGGTGAGTGGCTATAGGATGGCATTGGTAAGCGGTCCAGAACCTAAGATGTATGGTTCTCCCTCGCTTGGCACACCAAAGGAGATATAGCTCTGTCATGGATGTTCTGACGACAGAATTAGACTGTCCCAACAGGTTGAAATCGAAGAACAGCTGGACCAGGTGGAGGATAGGATTGTTGAAATGAGTAGAGCGGGATATGGTAGATGCAAACCGGCCAGATGCCGGGTGAGTCAACTCCTCCCAGGCCTCCTGGGGGTTAAAGGCAACATGCCTGTGGGGAATTCCCCTTTCTCTGGCTCTCCACTCTGGCCCAATGGCCTCCTCCAATGTATACATCCCTAGCCTCACTGCCCACTCGACCAAACTCATTCTTACCTCCCTTCCAAACACTCTAAACGACATAGACTCTTCATCCAGATCAGTAGTAAATTGAAACCTGAATGTAGTAAAGAATTACTTTGCTAGCCTAACAGGTATAGCAGAATGTATGATAGGAAAGACTCACGAGCAGCTAACTCATCCAGAGAGGGAAGATGTAATACCTTGCCGCATTTTATCTGCTTGATCCCATCTTCTTTGTCATCGAATGAGTCTTGCAGTTGCTGAGTGTTGTATTGCTTCATGTCTTCCATCAAGTCATCGTCAAGATGGACTTGCCATGGCCGTTATACCACTCTCTCCACCGGAGGATGAATCAACTCACGGTGGTTGCTAGGAAGCTGGTGCTCGTCCATTTCTTCATCCTCCAGTGAAACGTCGCTCTCGAAATCAGACTCCTCACTCAAGAGGTAATCACTGTCATCGTCTCTCCGCTGCCTTGTTCTCCTCTCGGATTCTCTGATGACTACCCCTGTATCGTCCATGCGGGGTTTCTTGCTGCTTTTCTTCGGCTGCTGATACGGTCGGATTTTGCACTATTTTAAGGCCATTATTTGGTCCGTTTTTAATGTCAAAGTCACTCTACATGTCCATTATTTGCATATTTTGTCTATTTTGGTATTTTGACGTGTTTTGTGAGAAATGTGCATAATTGAGCTGAAAAAGGGAGTCAAGACGCTAAGTCTGGAAATCTGGAGTCAGACGGCGACCGGCGACCGCCGCGTATATTGTACGGCGACCGCCGGCGCCCGGCGGTCAGAGCATTGTAGCGGTCCGCCTCGAAAATTTACGCTTTGAGAGGAGTCTCGCCCGGCGACCGCCGGAAGACACGTGGTGGTCCGCCACCGGAGGGTCAGACTCTCTGGACTCCAATGCGGCGACTGCCAGCCAAGGTGCGGCGGCCCGCCGGAGAAAGGCTGCGAATCCGATCAGCCCTAGATTTGCTCCAAGATTTACCATATTTTGAAGATTTTTTCCTTCTATGATGAGGAATGACTTTCCCCTATAAATAGGACCTCAAGCTTCATCAAATTAGACACACAGAGAGAGAGAGAGAGCTACTACTTGCAAAATAATTCATACAGATTAAAAGTTAGAGTACTTCAATTGTGCAAGGAGTTGGGGAAGGATTTCAAGAACATCAAGAACGACAAGGATTTTACCTACGGGTTTTATTTGCTTTAGTTTTATGTTCAAACTGTTTTCCCTTCAATCTGTGTTTTTAGATTATTCTACTATGTGTAACTAAATTCATAGGATTCTAGGGGTGTGTTAGTAGCAACTTTGGTTATACAATTTCGTTTTCTATTTAATATCCGTTTTGATTTTACTTTGTTTCTTCCCTAAGTAATTCTCATGCTTCATAATTGAGTGACACAATTATGTATGATTAAATATAACTTGCTTCATAACTGTGACAGAGTTCTAGCGAGTTAGATTCACTTAATAGACACTACAGTTAGCTTCCTTTAAAGCGGCACTGTTAATTGAGAGTGAGGACTTTTCAAGGGTCTTAGGAGCTTTTTGGAGTTACGTGTTAGGATTGACAACCATAATGTTAGTAATCAACGTTTGTATTGCATGAGCATAAGCTTGGTGACTCGTCCTTTCAAAGTATAAACTGTGCTAGGGTGTTGTAGTTTGGAATTTGTATAACCATAAAAGTGAAAGCACATCCCTGGGATTCCCTTATCTCTATATTTTATCTCCGTGATTTATTTGCATTTAGTTGTTCATTGCCATCAATATTTTCTGTTTTCAAAAAGTTTTCAAAACCTTTAGTTTCTCCAGATAGTAATTGAGTTCTAGTAGAAGATAGACACTTTGTGTACGTCTTCCCCGTGTTCGATATCCGGTACTGATCTTTGGCTATACTATTTCTATTATGTATACTTGCAGGTATTTATAGTGCTAAAAAAAAGTGCATCAAGTTTTTGGTGCCGTTGCCGGGGAAGACAATTCACTTTGGAGTGATATCTTCAAACGGACAATTTTACTACTTTGGATTTTAATTGCTTTCAGTTTTAAATTTTTAAGTTTTAATTTATTTTTGTTTTCGAGTCTTGCAGGTTCTGTATGCGAACGCGTTCTGGGAAGTACATCTTAGAACCGCTTGATTTAGAACTTGAAAGAACTCGTAGAAAAATAAGAAGTGAAAAAGGATCAGGAACAATGGGTGACAGAACAGACATCGAGAAGTTGCAGGAGATGGTGAAGCTACTGATGGATGAGAGAGATACGGAAAGAGCAGCCCATGAGGCTTTGGAAAAGAAGAACAGAGATACACTACCTGTGATGAACATGTTCAATCATGGGAATATGGTTACTTTTCCTCACGGTCCTCGTATTGATGCTAATAATTTTGAGTTGCGCATGCCCTTTATCCAAAGGGTCGAGCAAACTCCTTTTGCAGGAAGGGCCACTGAGGATGCTAACCGCCATCTCTCCAAATTCGTGGAAATTGCAAACACTCTCAAATTAAATGAGGTCGACGACGATGCTATAAGGGTAAGACTCTTTCCCTTTTCATTGATTGATTCTGCTAAAGAGTGGTTTGAGTGTATGCCACCAGAAAAGGTCTCCACATGGAAGGACATCGTAGCTGCCTTCCTCGATAAATACTACCCGCCAGGCACAATTTTGAAGCTCAAGAGTGAGATCTTCCAATTCATTCAAGGCCATGACGAGCCCCTCTATGAGGCATTTGCTCGTTTCAAAGCTCTCCTTCGAAAATGCCTAAACCATGGTTTCACCATAGACCATCAGGTAGGAATCCTTTATAATGGATTTAATGAAAAGCTATGTGCTATGCTTGACTCAGGGGCAAATGGAGGATTTCTAAGGAAGACGGGAGAGGATGCCATGGCGGTGATCGAGGAGTTCGCCACCAACAGTCGGGGGTGGTCGAAAGAAAGGCATGCCACAAGGAGAGTTGCAGCTATAGAAGAGGCCGAGGAGAATTCCTTTGCTAAGGAGCTAGCGGAGCTCAGAGTTAGGGTTGACCAGATGGACATCTCGAGGAAAGAGGACCCAATTCCATCAACTTCCATAGTGGTGGTCACAAAACACGAAACTCCCGTCTCAACTGTGGAAGAGATCAACTACGTGCAAGGAGGCGGTCCCAATAGAAACTACAATAATAATTATCGCCCTAAACAGGGGGGCGGTAATTTCAATAATTATGGTGGAAACCGCCCGCACCCTAATCTCTCTTATTCTAACAATAATTACTTGCAACCCCCTGCAGGATTTAATGTTAGCAAGGGAGGAGTAGTTGAACCGATCAAGAAGGAAGAGAAGTATGACCAAGGAATCACGAAGATTTTGGAAGTAATTACACAAGACAGAAAGATTAATGACACCAAGATCGGAGTGGTGGAGGCTAGGATAAACAACCTCGAGCAAGGAATGAACACAATTTCTACTGCCATTGCAAACATGAACACTCAAATGGAGTAAATCCAAACGAAGTTAGAGGAAGATCGAGCAAAGGCAGCCGCACGAGTTGATGACATCAACAAGAAGTGGGTGGCGAAGCAGAAATCTGGGGACTGCCCAGTCGCTGGCGGACCGCCGCATACCCTGCAGCAGGCCGCCACTGACCCACCGATTACAATCTTCCAGACCGCCGGAGGACCGCCGCATACCCCGCAGTGGGCCGCCGCTGACAAGGCAGAATCATCCCTCAAGCAGGGACTCGTGCGGAATAACGGGATTGTGCTACCTTTCCAACCAAAGAGGAAGTTTAAGCTCGAAGAGCAATTCAAGTATTTCTTGAACATGTTTTGCAAAGTTCATACTAATATTCCTTTGGTCGAATCGCTGCAGGAAATTCCCAAATATGCAAAGCTTTTAAGGGAGGCAGTGATGAGGAAGAAAAAGCCAACCAAAGCCGACCTTAAGCTACCACATCATTATAGCGAGATCATCCAAAAGGATAGGGCAGTAAAGCAAAGAGACCCGGTCCAGTTCATCATTAGGTGCCGGATTGGAGAAGGGAAAGTTGACAAGGCACTGTGCGATTTAGGATCATCCATCAATCTCATGCCATTGAAGTACTATGAAAAGCTCAACATTGGGCCACTCAAAACTTCAGACGTGACACTAAGGTTGGCCGATAATTCGTCCATAAAAACTGTAGTTAAAGTCGATGATTTTATTTTCCCTGCCGACTTTATTGTGCTTGATATGAAAGTAGACAAGAATGTCCCTCTAATTTTAGGCAGAGATTTTCTAGCCACATGCAAAGCTTTGATTAATGTAGGTCGTGGGGAGATCACAATCAGTGACAACTATAGTCGCTCCACCTATAAGATCGAGAGCGAGATGCACAAATTTGAGGAGGCAAGGCAGGCAAAGAAGGAACAACAGTGCAGGGCAGTCATGGTCACCGATTTGACCAAGCCCTAAGATCCCTTTGAAGTGGAGGATCCTTCTACCTCCATGATTTACATTGTTAAAGAGGTAAGACATTCTTCTAAAAAGGACGATTCTAACTCTTCTACGTCTGGTCCACAGAAGAAGAAGCAAAAGAGGAAGAAAGCACCCAAAGAAGACCCCGAGATATATGTTGTCAAAACCAATAAGGGAAAATACAAGTGGTGGAAAAAGCTAGGGACCAAGTTGCTCCCCATGCCAATTTTCAACACTCGGGTCTTTGATCCGCCCAATTAGTGGGCCAGTTCAAGTCGAGCTAACGACTAAAAACAAAAGCGCTCATTGGGAGACAACCCAATTTCTTTAATTTTTGTTTTTTTTTAAAGTTATTTTCGTTGTTTTAAAAAAAAAAAAATTAATTACGGGTGGAGGTCGCCGCATTTAAGCACGACGGTCGCCACACGTGTGTTCACATGTGCAATATAGGTCGGGCCTAGGGCAGGCATAGGGCGGGCCGGAGTGACCGCTGAGCGGACTGCGGCGGCTTGCCAGGATTCGCTGTTTACGAAGGCCCGTGTGGCGGCCCGCCACGCATT
Source organism: Salvia splendens (assembly GCF_004379255.2). Taxonomy (NCBI): domain Eukaryota; kingdom Viridiplantae; phylum Streptophyta; class Magnoliopsida; order Lamiales; family Lamiaceae; genus Salvia; species Salvia splendens. Next base: position 33,254,683 of record NC_056040.1, read on the forward strand.
ACGCGGCGGTCGCCACACGCAGTCCAGAGAAGGGAATTGCCAATATAAGGTATGTTTTATCATTCTTTTCCTATTCCTTATCAAATTCCTTCCTTGCACAAAACCCCCACCTTTAAAAATCACCAAATTCACACACCCACACTATCATTCTCTCAATTCTCTCCAAGTTTAGAGTTCTTCTTCTTCAAATTCTCTCCACCAAAAGGTATGAATCCTAACTAAATTTCTGAGCTTAGCTTTAATTCTTTCCTGGATTTTGCTATGTTTTGGTTGATTTGTTCGGTAGAAACTCTTAATTCATGATGGGGGATGATTATGTGTGTGTAGTTTTGGAATTCCAAGGTTTAAATCTTTCTAGGATAGTGAATTGTTGATTTGTGAATAATGATTCTCTCTTGTTCTTAAATGTTCAAATGTTGCAATCATGTTCATAGCATTATGAGGCTATTATTACTTCCATGAATTGCAATACTTGTTAATTTTAGAGATTGTTGGTTTATATTGATTTATGGTTGATACGTCTCTGCATGGGGGATGAATTCACGTTGGGGGATAGATTGAAGTGTCCTATTGTTGTTGATTAAGCTTTACATGTTAACATGCTACAATTTAGGATGCTATTTTACACAAACTTGCACATGATTTCTTATCTCTTGATTTTTACTTGGTTGAGTGCAAGTTGGGGGAACCTTTGATCTCCTATTTATTGGTGCTCTTTTAAGAGTGTGAATTTTTTTTTGTAGGATAATGAGATCAAAAGGGAAACCCGAGAATGCGAAGAATTATGGCATTAGCCTTGCCACGGAAGAGCAAAATTCCATGTGGAAGCGAGTGTCGGCTAGAGAGACGGCACCATCTAGATATCTCCACGATTTCCCTCTCCAAACCTTGGGGATCATGGAGGATTTTTGGAAGTTGTGCGACGTGGGCGATGGGAATGGCCTCATCTACATGTTCCAAAGGAAGTGGCCATCGTTTAGGAAGTGTACTCTCGAGTTCCTCAGCTCGCTCAAGGTCACCAAGGATCGCCGCCACAATATTCCACTTAGCATCGATTTTCGCCTTGGGAACCGTTGGCATTTGCTCACCATGGATGAGCTTAGTGGAATTTACCATTTCTTCGACCCCAACCCCGACGTGGACAATGAGTATGATTTTTCCGAGGTTTGGGGAGCGATGACGAATGAGCAAGAGCACGCCGCGGGCTATGCCAAGTCTTCATCAATTCGCAACCCCGTCTTGAGGTACCTCCATCGTGCTATGACCCAACTTATGTTTGCTCGGGTCGACGGGGGAAGTGTCTCCCAAACGGAGCTCAATGTGATGTGGTGCCTACTCAACAAGAAGGGAATCGAATATGGGACCCTTTTTACCTACTATGTGGATAGGATCACGAAGAAAGACGGGGGCGTCATTTGTTGTGGGGGATTGATTACGGTGATTATCGAACATTTGGAAATTTCTTTTGCCGGTTTGACGGAAGATGGCGGAGAAAGGTTTATTACCTATGAGGTACTCTTTTCGGTAGGGCTTTTGAAGACCGATTATTGGGGTCAAGGCTATTTTATGCAAGTGGCGGGAGATCACTTTCCCGTTCCGATCCTGCAATTGACCAAGATCGATGTTTGGGCGAACCAAGTCAATTGGAAACTCAACACACCCGCCCACCGACGAGCTATCGAGGCTAACCCCGTCAATGGGGAGTTTAGAAAGAGGAAACCTAGGTGTAGTGGGGAGTTCCTCCTCCTGGGTAGTAGGGTGCGGTGGTATTTTGTCTGTCTGACTGGTAGGCGGCGGGGACTCCACCACAAGTTTTGTCGGAGTGATCTCCTCGCCTTCACTAGATACCACTACAGCATCAGCTGTAGTATTAGCCCCTACCTACTTGGCCATCCCATGCCCTAGGCATCGTTGCGAGATGCGCTGAGGTTTCTGTCTTTCTGTCTTCAACACTAGCTTCCTCTTAACCGCCTTTGTCATGGTAACGGGAGGTGTCTTCATGCTCGACCCTTCTTCTGTACTGGGGGCCTCTCCTACTGCTTTTGATGCGCTGCCCTCCAGACCCTCAGCCATCTTAGCAATCCTGTCAGCGCTGCCCTCCAATCTACATTAGGGTTCGTCTGGTTTAAGAAAGCCGCCAGAACGTCGATGGAAACCATAGGAGTTATCAGAGGGTTCGACGTCTGTGGTGGTTGTTGTGGTATGGTTTGTTGTAACGGTTTGTGGCATCGGTTGTGGTTCCGCCGATGATGAAGGCGGGTTTGCCATTTTCTGAACGATTTTCTTCTTCCCCATAGTCGAAATGGTCAGAGTGTTTGGGAAGTTTTTGATTTGATGGTGGTGGTTTCAGTGACTGGAAAATTTTCACGAGGTTTTCTTTCGAGAGAGAAAATTTGAATTTGGGTTCCGAAATATGAAGGGAAAGAGGTGGAGTGGGGTGTGATGTAGTGGGTGGGTGTAGACAATTTTCTGACCGGTTGTAGGCGGTCTCCCGGTCGCAGGCGGTCCCCCGGTCGCGATGCTTCGATCAGAGGCAGTTGGGGGTGCTCGCTTGTGATTGGACGTCTCCTGTCACTCACTGACTCACGCGCCCACCCAGTCGCAGCTGACGCCTGCAGACCTGCATAAAAGCTTCCCCAATTCAAATTCCTCCTTTTCCAACCACTTCCAAAAACCAATTTCCCCCTGCATAAAACCAATCGAACTTAAAGCATTTTTCGGAGTTACATGCAAATAGAAAGAATTCTGACCAGTTTGTACTCTGAATTAATCTTAAGTTCATCAAAATATTTTTGGGTTTTCTTAATTTTTATATTACCTACGACTATTAAATCTTTAACTAGCATATATTTACACCATTTACTTTCACACCCTACTGCCCATTAGGCGACACCCACGTGTGCATGTAGGGCGTGTTTGTTTGACAAGGATTGTTGCCTGGGAAAGTAATCTAATTCCTAATCATTAAATTTATGTGTTTGGACAGGATGAGGAAAGTAATATGATTCCCAATTGTTAAAATTCTGTGTTTGGTTTAATTAAATGAAAAATAGGGAAAGTAATTATATTCCTAAAAATAAGGAAAGTTATATAAAAAATCAGGATTCTTTTTCCACTACTCAAACCAGTTATTCTTTTTCCCCAATCTGTAATTTTAAAGCAACGCTCTCAATACTCATCTTCCTCTACGTCTCTGTAAATCTTTCTTTCCTATTTCTCACGCTAACCCTTTTTTTTGCCAATTTCGTTTTTTTGCAAAAATTATCTCCAACGTCTGCCAATTGCTCCAACACTTGCTAAGAGTGATTTATCTAAATTAGGTTTTCAATCGATTCATATATGTATTTGTGTTAATTTACGTATTTGTACCCCATTGTATGAATAGTTTATTGCAAGTCTCCTGCTGAATTAACCATATGCAATGTTGGTAGTAGTTTGGTCAAGGCTACTGGTATTTCATACTGCTCTTCCTTGAATATAACATTCAAGCTTTTCATGTCAGATTAGTCATAGTAATAATCTGCTTTATAATTGAGGGTCTAGTGTTCATAGTAATAATTTGATCTCAAATTGATAAACAAATTCAAAGTAGAATAGGTGTAGTTATAAAATAGGCAACGAAACATCTATAGAATAATGTAAATAATATTTCCAAACAGAGTAATCCTATTCCCTGATAATTATATTCATAGAATTCATATTCTTGGAAATCATAAATCTTAGAAATTTTAATCCTAGAAATTATAATCCCGAAAATCATAATCCTAGAAATCATTTTCCCTAATAACTTTACTTTCCTGACAAACAAACAGGGCCGTAGTGGAATTTCTTCCACTACACATATCTCCGTTTTTTCCCTAAATATCTTCAGCCTATGTACATTAACAATAAAAGGTTCAGTTTAGTATCACTCCCTGAAATTTCCACTGCTCCATTCGAGTGGAGTGCGGTAATGATGTAAGGTGCTGCCCATTTAGACTTGAGCTTCCCAGGCATGAGCTTCAACCGCGACTGGAAGAGTAGTACTTTCTGGCCAACTTGGAGCTCATTGGTCCTTAGATTCTTGTCGTGCCATAACTTTGTTCTTTTCTTGTACCACATGGCTGAATCAAATGACTCCAATCTAAGTTCCTCCAGCTCCTGTAGCTGCAGCTTCCTTTCCTCCTCACAGGCTCTAGCATCCATGTTTACTTGCTGTACTGCCCAGTACGCTCGATGTTCGATCCCTACAGGTAAGTGTCACATCTTCCCGAACACAATGCAGTATGGAGACATTTCTATCGGTGTTTTGTAAGCTGTCCTATAGGCCCACAGAGCATCCTCCAATCTCATGCTCCAATCCTTGCTCTAGGGGTTGACAGTCTTCTCGAGTATGCTCTTTATCTCGCTATTAGATATCTCCGCTTGGCCATTACTCTGGGGGAGGTAGGGGCTTGACATTCTGTGATGGACACCATACTTCTTCATCAGAGCTTCAATGGTACGGTTGCAAAAGTGGGTCCCTTGGTCAGATATGATCGCCCTTGGAATTCCGAAGCGGCTAAAAACATTATTCTTCAAGATTTTGGCAACTTCCTTTGCATCACAGGTACTGGTGGCCTTTGCTTCGATCCACTTGGGGACATAATCTACCGCGACCAAGATGTAAGAGTTCCCATAAGATGACGGGAACGGACCCATGAAGTCCATGCCTCAAACGTCGAATATTTCACAAACAACAACTGGTACTTGAGGCGTCTCATCTCGTGCAGAGATCCCACCAGTCAGTTGGCAGCGGTTACAATTTCTGCAAAAACTCATAAGCGTCTCTGTTAAGAGTTGGCCAATAAAACCCACTATCAAGAACCTACCTCGCAGTTTTCTTGGCGCCGAAATGCCCTCCGCACGCTAGAGAGTGGCAAGGCATCAACACATCCCCTTGTTCCCAGTCAGGAACACACCTTCTGATCACTTGATCGGCTCCAATTTTCCACAGATAGGGGTCATCCCAAAAATAATACTTTGCCTCACTTTTAATCTTCAATCTCTTAGCTTTTGAAACGTCAGGTATGGTTGGAAGCTCCCCTGTTACTAGGTAGTTCGCTATGTCAGCAAACCATGGCCCTTGACCCACTTTTTCTTTTCCTTTGGCCGTTACTTCCTGCCTAGTAAGCTTCAGTACTTCTTCCCAGTCGATCCTTCGGTTAGAAAAAATCACCTCGCAGAGATGTTCTTCGGGGAAACTATCCTGCACGTCCTTGCCACTGTCTTCTTGAATTATCCGGCTCAGATGGTCTGCCACCCTATTCTCCACTCCTCTCTTGTCTTCGACGTCCCAATCGAACTCTTGCAGCTGGAGTACCCACCTGATCAGTCTGGGCTTAGATTCTTTCTTGGCGATCAGGTACTTGATTGTTGCATGATCAGTATACACGATGACCTTTGATCCCAGCAGGTACTGTCGGAATTTTTCAAATGAATATACCACAGCCAGCATCTCATTCTCCGTTGTGTCGTAGTTACACTGAGCTTGGTTCAAGGTCTTTGAGGCGTAAAATATGATGTGGCTCTTCCCTTCTATTTTTGACCCAGAACAGCTCCCACTGCGTAGTCGCTGGCATCGCACATTACTTCGAATGGATGATTCCTGCCCGGAGTGCGGATGATAGGCGTAGAAATCAGCTTTTCCTTAAGGAGATTAAAAGCAGCCTTGCAGTTTTCATCAAAAACAAACTCGACCTCATTCTGAAGAAGTCGGGTTAGAGGTTGGGCTATCTTGGCGAAATCCTTGATGAACCTTCGGTAAAATCCTGCATGCCCCAGAAAACCTCTGATCTCCTTCTGGGGAAGGGTAGCTTGGAGATAACTTCAACTTTGGCTTTATCTACTTGAATCCCTTTTTGTCGGCGCACCTCCTCAGGACTTTATCCAAATTTGCTAAGCACGATTCATAATTGTCTCCATAAACTGTAAAATCATCCATAAATATGTCAATGCAGTCCTCGAGGAAATCCACGAATAGTCTCATCATGCATCGCTGAAACGTCCCTGGTGTGTTACAGAGACCGAAAAGCATGCGCCGGTATGCGTATGTTCCAAATGGACATGTAAATGTAGTTTTGTCTTGGTCATCCGGGTCAACGTAGATCTGGAAATACCCACTTTCGCCATCCAAAAAATAGAAGTAGGGTTTCCCAGCCAATCTCTCCAACATTTGATCGATGAACGGGAGTGGAAAATGGTCTTTGCGAGTGGCTGTGTTGATTTTCCGGTAATCTATGCACATCCACCACCCAGTAACCAAGCGGGTGGGAACTAGCTCATTCTAATCATTCTTTACCACTTGTATCCCTGACTTTTTCGGGACCATATGAACTGGGCTGACACACTCACTATCGGGCACTGAGTAGATAAATCTCAAGGATAACAACTTTAAAACTTCCTTCAGAACCTCTTCGCGCATGTTGGGATTTAACTTCCTCTGCGGCTCTCGGCTTGGTTTGACTCCTTCTTCCAACCTGATATGGCGCATACATACATCTGGGCTTATTCCCACTAGATCGGTCAAGCTCCATCCAATTTCCTTCTTTTTCCTGCTCAGTACAACCAATAAGCTTGCCTCCTGCTCTTCTGTCAGCTTGCTGTTGATGATCACTGGGAGCGAATTTCCCTCCCGCAGATAGGCATACTTCAGATTGGCCGGTAATTTCTTTAGATCAACTTGAGGAGGGAGTGTATCGGTAGGCAGAGGATTTTTTTCTGACCCATCCTCCCTTTCTGTCTCTAATTCAGTTGTGCCCTCTGTACTGCCCAGTATCCTTTCACTTGTGGTTCCCGCGAATTCGGGTTTCCGGCAGAACTCCTTGATGGCTTCCTCAATTTCCTCATCAGTGAGATCTTGACTATGGATCGGCTCATACCATGCAACTGCGTCCACATCCGGCTGCTCATATACATCAAGGGCCTGAAGTTTCTCCTGCAATAACTCAGCCTCAAGATACTCTTGGACTAGGGGGTCAATTACATCAACATAACATAGATTTTCAGAATCAATAGGCTTCTTCATGGCCTCATCAATACCGAATGTAAACTTTTCACCATGAAAATCTATGCATGTTGTCCCTTCATCCATATCCACAATGGTTTTTGTTGTGCGCAAAAAGGCCTCCCTAAAAGTATTCCACTAGACTCTCTAGCTTCAGGTTCACTCATTTTTATCACCTAAAAGTCAGCAGGATATACAAAATCATGCACTCTCACTAACACATTCTCTAGAACACCTTCGGGATTTATGCATGTCCTATTAGCCAGTTGAATTAGCACCCTAGTGTTTGTTAACTTCACACCTTTCAAACGATTGTATATAAGCAAAGGCATAACATTTATGGATGCTCCAAGATCACACATTGCATGGCTGATTTTCACATTCTCTATAGTCATGGGTAGAGTAAACATACCTGGGTCCACTCTCTTAGGCGGGAGCTTCTCCTGGGTGATAGCTGATGCTATTCCTTCCACCACGATCTTTCCATCCTCCTGAGCTTTTCCTGCTATGAAATCCTTGTATCAACTTCCCGAATGGGGGCAACTTCACAACTTGGAGAAATGGTATGGTGTCATCCAGCCTCCCGAATATGGAAGCATAATCCACCGGGTTCTCCTTCTTTCTTCTGGTCACAAATCGGTATGGGAAGGGTTTCTCCCCCCTTGTTGTATTCCTTAGAATCTCGGTAACTTCCTCAGTAGGCTTTCTTCTTGCTCCTATTGAGGGTTCAATGGTTGACCCTGCTTTGTTACGGTTGCTCCTCTCAAGTATCGGTGTTCCATCTTTTCCATCCCTTTCTAGGTATTTCCGCTGCTCTTCCTTTAGTTCCATGTCCACCTTGCTCCAGCCTTTCCTCATCCAGGAAGAAAGGGTTCTCCATTCGAGGCAAAGTTTGTTCGACACCAACTCCTTGAACAGCTCAGGTCCACTCCCCCTGCTTGGTGATTTCATCTTTGGTCCCTTGTACGCTTGTTTGTGGAGCTCGGAGGCCGTCGGCCTCGTACCCACATCGTGCACCGTACCCGAGAGATCGAGCATAACGCTGTGGGTCGTCAACCCGAATGCCAGTGACGGCAAACGCGGTGCGACATGCAACATGCGCGATTTGGCCCACCCAATGCCACCGCCCCACGTGGAGCGGCAGA